>NW_028251103.1:0-461686 GCF_964263255.1 Lissotriton vulgaris | reverse complement strand
GACGCCTCTCCGCCATTACAGAGGAGCCCCCCCTGCTTTACTCCATATCTGTGAGGCTACTCAAAGCCACGCAGGGTGGCTTACACCGCCTCATAGATATGATTGCGAGGCCTGCTCCACCGGTATTTTTATAAAACGATTCGCCTCAGTGGCGCAGGCCTCTAGTAAACGAGGACCCAAGTGCTACTGTTTTTGTCTAAATTGACACAAGTACACAGTGATTAAAGCACTGTATAACTTTATGTAACTCAGTGATGAAAGTACCTTTGCCTTGGAAGACTCGGTTTTCAAGCGTCCACCAAGGTAATCACCACAGACTCCCAGGGTACCAGGTTGCTTCTTAGTGTATATTGGTTTCCCTGGTTCAAGGCACAGAGAGGATCTGACCTTCCTCATCAAGGCGGCTACAGAAAGAATTGTGGTACCTCCGGGAGGGGGGAGGGAGTGAGGTATATATTTGGGGGAGGGCTGCACAAGAAGGAGCAGGATGTGTTTTTTCTCTTCATTCTTCGAAATTCAAGAGAAGTGAGTCAGTGATGCAGAGGAGGCAGCTACCATCAGGTGTAGCTGGCAAAAATGTCATGTGGGGAAGCCAGTGGGTGGCACCCAATTTGCAATATGGGTATAGATTTGGGCACAAACAGAAGACTTACTTTGGTGCAAAACCTAACTTCTTTTTCCATTTTCCTGTAGCTTTAAGTTTCCCCATTTCAGCCCTGCTGAGAGTCACACATTTGAGGTTAGAAAAAAGTATTTTGATTAAATGTCCACATTAGCACAACTTCCAAAAAGTATCATGCATACTTGAACCCAGCAGGCAGAGAAAATCCCATAGAATTTCAGTACTCCACCTCAGTTGAGCCTTCCCCCGCCCCCCTGGCTCTCTGTCCAATCCTGAAGACTCTAACATTCAAAGGCTCAACAATCGTGGAGTGTTATCATGGCCACCATGGGGAGTGAAGGCCCGCCCCTTGCATGTGTGGAAGTTTGTATTTTAATGTGCAATTTGGGTGACAAATTATTTAGAATACTAATGATTTTTATTATAAATTCTAGTCTAAACCAATGATTTAGTATTATTGCACTGAAAACAATTCTAATACGACATCTTGAAATGTGATTTTTACGAAGACAACATTGTTAGGCCGAGCCTGGGCAGGGCATGTTCTGCTCTGCGAGGCATGCTGTTGAGTGTATGCACTTGAAGCTCCACCCACTCTCGGCCCATATTTGTCATTGGCTTGTGTCTTTGTCCTTTGTAAATGCAGGATTCTGATTCGGTATTCAGCTTGTTAGTCCCCCCTTAGTACCGCCTTGTCTTAATTTGAAACCTCCCATGAGGACTGGTTCTTTGGCGTCTCTTGTTACGCCATCTGTGTTATTTATTCTGTAAGCACTGTTTTCTTTAATGAGTTTGGTCTTATTGCAGGCATGACGTGCTTTGCAGCATCATTCAGCGTGCCATCCGTGTTTTCACTTTCCAAGCAGCCCAGGACAATGGCGGCCGCTTGTTTGCAATGCCGTAGGTCTCGCATTTAGGAGAGTTTGAACTATCGGCATTGTACATGACAATAGCCGATACTCACGGAAATGCAACACCTATTGCTTTACAAATATTTTTTTTGTAGATTGGTTCCAAGCGCCCCATGCCTCTCTTACCCTTAATAGAGGCCACACTACTTTCTTTCGATGTGTCATGTCTAAAAAATGGGACGCAGCCTCTATTAAGTGCAAACGTGGCATGGGGAGCTTGGAAAGAAACACTATTTGGAAATCAATAGGTCTTTCATTAGCGAAAATTTAGGCTATTAGCGTTTTCATTGCCAATAGCTAAAAGTCTCATAAATTAGAGACCTATTGCATTGAAATTGCTTGTTTTTAACATGGATGCTGTTCTGATGTTCTGTTCAAACTGTTCTTATCCCTTGACGTCCCCCTACATGTATTCTCTCCCCATGGTCCTCACAGAACAACCGGTATTGTGACCTAACTTGTTATTTTCCTTAGAGTGCATGTACCCGAAGTAGATGTTTATTTGTGTGCTAAGTGTTGCAATCACAAGGACATTTCCTCTGAATCTCCAATGTGGATTAGGAAGAAACACAGGTGCATGGGTTATTGTTTAAACTAATGCATCATATTATGTTGTGCATCTCCAGACAGCAACAGCACAGAGGCTGCTGGAGCATTACTTAACAGGGGGTTGGTGTTACATACTTTATTTTTTATGAGTTGAACTCTGATTTGTCAGAAATGTGTTATCCCTAAATATATACCACTGTGAGACTGTAGATTTTGCTGAATAATTATGTAGAAAATATGTACAAAACCCCTGGGTTTTTGGGGTGATCCAGAATACGACTTTCCCGTTCCTCCTGAGACTCTGTCCGTTTGTTTAGAGAATTTCCCTTTTCCACTATGTACGAAAGTGCCTCTTTTGACAGGGTTCACCCCACTTTTTGCCTGATGTCTGATGTCATTTCGAGCTGTAAGTGAACTGGGTCCCTGCTGACCAGGTTCCCAGTACCAGATCTCGTTTCCCTAAAACTGTACAACGATTGGTACTTTGTAAGATTGTAGTGAATGGTACCCCGGGTACACTGGGCCTGAGCACACTTGACTAGAACTGGCAGTGCTGCAATCGCAGGCTGCGTGTCCTTGTGCAGGACGAACAGAAGAGTCTGCGTGGCACACAGACCTGTGTGCTGTGCCACCCTCACACTGCATAAGATATAGTTAAGCCGCCCCTACAGCAGGCCTTTAGCCCTCAGTCAGGGTGCACTATATCATATGTGAGGACATATCAGCATGAGCCGATATGCCCCTACAGTATCCTGTCTATTCTGGGTGTTGTAAGTGGACAGAGGAGCCATAAAGAGTACATGGGCTGAACACTCATCAACACATGTTTGAAAGCTACATGGTGGCTTCAATGATTTCTAAGATGTTTGATACCAAACATCTCTTCTTATAAATCCTTGCTGATGCCAGTATTGGATTTATTAATTAGTTCACACAGGAGACCCTGCAACGGTAACCAGTTGGCGGCCGACTGAACTCCATTCAACTGCACCCTTCCTTTGCGCTACAAGCCGAACATAATGCCGTAATGGTACATTTATGACGGTATAGACTGCCGAGTGTCTAGATACTGAGAGTGCTGCATACTTTGAACTGCCCTGCATCTTTGTTGATTTCCTCTAATCTCTGAAATATTTATACAAGTGTGAAATATGTAGAAAGTATATTCTCCATTTCGAAATCTTGCTTCTAAAACATGTATACAGATTCTTGCTATTTTTATACAAAATTAGTCTCTGATTTATCCTTGAGTATGTGTCTCACTTATTGCCTCTAGAGGACAAACATTGCTTTACACCGTCTCCTGATACACCTAACTCCTCACCCACACAACAACACAAAAAGAAAATTAGTATTAACGAATTGTTGCCTCTATCTTCCTTTGGGGATTTCTCACTCTCTACATAGTGTACTTCATTTTAGGACACTGCACAGAGAGGCAGTATCATTTTCACTAGAGATTCTGTCTGTGTTCCTTGTGAATCTGAGCCTTATATCTTAAAAGACTTTTTACTTTTCCTCTCGAGACTGTCTATTTGTTCATAAATGTTCAATTTTTCACCAAGGATGTGGTCCATGTGTTTAATGATTTTAATGTCCATTTGGGACTTAGAAATAGTCAGATTTCTGATCATGTACTCTGCATATAGGTCTTCACGGCATTTAACATTTACACAGTACTGCTTGATTATTGAGATTTTGTAATAAAACCCTTTACCTTGACCCTAATCTAGAGCACAGTTATTGGGTGATTCCGGTTATTTACTTTATTACTCTGCTAATTAATGTTGGGCCTGATGTTGAGGAGGGTGTGCTTTACTGTAAGATCAAGGGTGATGGGTTAAAATCACTGAAGGTACATTTTGGAAAGATCTAATTTTGGGCTGCATTAGAATTTTGGGGTTCGGGTTTCTGCTCTCATGCCTGCTACAATTGAAGAAGCTGGCTTGGGACTCATCTGCCAATGAGTGCCTCCCACAGCAGCCTCTAAAGACCATTGAGACAGTCTCAGAGCCCGCGGTTTCTGAGTGTGTGTCAGGCCACCACCGGCAGGATTGGGAACAGAAACCGCTCAGCCGGCCCCCCCTGGGGTGAGGGGGAGTGTAGCTGAGCAGTTTGCGAGGGTCGGTTTCGGGCGATTTTGTTACAGAGGGCCGATACTGCCTAACCCTAGTAACAATAACAGCCCCCGGGGGCCTAAAACTGGCCCGCACCCTAGCAGCCTACCGGGGAAACACCTGGTGCCTGATATGGCCAGTCCGGCCCTGACCAAAGGGACCATCTCCCTAATGAGGGGACCTGTGAAGCAGTCTCTGCTCAAGCCGTGTGCATGAGCTTATGAGTGCAGCCGGCTCGTGCAGCTCCCCCCTCCTGGAGTGGGCTTCGCTCATCCTCAGACTGCAGCCGACTCATTCAGCCCCCCCCCTTCCAGGAGTGGACTTCGCTCATCCTCAGGCCTTGGTCTCCCGTGGGGGTCACTTGGAGTGATTTCACTCAGACCTCAGCACGTACAGCTCCAGCAATAAAAGGCCAGACAACATTTATTGCCTCAGATTGCAAGCAGGTTTGTGATTGGGTAGCGGAAGAGGTACATTCGCTGGGTCAATTATCAATTAAACTGTGAAAAGACACAGTATCTCGATGTAACGGAGCAGAGTGATTGTTGATGAACTCATACAGCTACAGGGGGAGCCGCCTTTCGTTGGCACATTCCGCTTGAGCTCCACCAGCAGCACACCCACACGGTTTCTGGCTACAAGAACATTGGGTGGAAGAAAGGCAACAGAGGTCTGCTTTACAATACTATGGTTCAATAACATACACAAAACAAGAAAGTGCGTAGTGCATGTTTTGAATTGACCTACTTGTAGGACACCCCAGCTGCTGCGTGTGCCCCCGCCTGCCGCTACTCTCAGCCTCGCTGAGCCTTCCCGCCCTCGGACCCGCCCTCGGGCCACGCGCCCCGCCCGCTGTTTTGCCGCATTCTGTGCCACTGTGTAGCTTTGCTCGTTTCTAACTGTATATCTGTGATTTTTTTGTTACTGTATCCGTGCTGTTCATTTTTGTCCCCTGTGCTTGTATCCCCCCTGTGCTGCTGTCCCCTGCACCCACCCGCCCCGCTCCCCGCTGCCCCTTCCCGCCGCCGGGGAGTGTAGACACGCCCCCTTCCTCCCCGCTCCCGCCTCCCAGCTGCCCCCCCTCCCTGCACTTGGCCATAAATGGCAACCGTGCGGCACAGGTGAGTGTGACCTACTTGTAGGACACCCCCGCACCGCACGGCCACCAGCTGCTGCGTGTGCCCCCGCCTGCCGCTACTCTCAGCCTCGCTGAGCCTTTCCGCCCTCGGGCCACGCCCCCCGCTCGTTGTTTTGCCGCATTCTGTGCCACTGTGTAACTTTGCTCGTTTCTAACTGTATATCTGTGATTTTTTTGTTACTGTATCCGTGCTGTTCATTTTTGTCCCCTGTGCTTGTATCCCCCCCTGTGCTGCTGTCCCCTGAACCCACCCGCCCCGCTCCCCGCTGCCGCTTCCCGCCGCTGGGGAGTGTAGACACGCCCCCTTCCTCCCCGCTCCCGCCTCCCAGCTGCCCCTCCCTCCCTGCACTTCGCCATAAATGGCGACCGTGCGCACGCGCAGCGTTGACGCGCAGCAGGCGCGCCGACTGAGCGCCGAAGGTGCGCCAAAGGTAAGCCCGTCTGCGCCCGTCCGCACCTGGACCGCGCCCAGTGCCAGGACCCCTGATCCCCACAGACCCCAGCCCACCCGCCGGACGTACGACGCCACTGAACTCAACGCTCTCAACGCCGGCAGAATCCCAGGCTGCTACCGAGCCATCCCGAGACGCACCCACAGACCCTTCTGCTGCCACTCCTGCAAGTTCACCTTCTTCCGGACCTGCACTACCCCAGCACCGACCAACACCGAGACGAGCAACAGCAGCAGCCACCTGAAATGCATCCTGCTCAACACCCACTCCGTCCACAGACACGCTGTCGAGCTCTGGAACCTGCACGACACCACAGCCCCAGACGTCGCCTTCCTCACGGAAACCTGGAGGAACGCCTCTTCAGCGCCCGACATCGCAATCGCCATCCCAGACGGCTACAAGATCATCCGGAGGGACCGCATCAACCAGACTGGAGGAGGCATCGCCATCATCAACAAGAACCGACGACACCCTCGCACCCGCCGAGCACCTGCACTTCCAGGTCCACATCAACCCCAAGACCACCCTCAGAGGCACCCTCATCTACAGACCCCCGGGACCACGCACACAATTCAGCGAGGACATTGCCGACTTCGTCAGCCCGCACGCCCTCCCCTCCGCTGTCTACATCCTCCTCGGCGACCTCAACTTCCACCTGGAGAACAACAACGACCGCAACACCACCACCCTGCTGGACAACCTCGCAAACCTCGGACTCAAGCAGCTAGTGACCACCCCCACCCACTACGCCGGACCCACACTCGACCCCGTCTTCTCATCCAGCAAGGACATCACCTTCAGCCACGCCACCGGACTCCACTGGACGGACCACAGCTGCGTCCACTTCAGCTTCAAAAGGACCATGATCCACCACCACCAGCAACAGGTTGCACGCAGAAGCTGGAACAAGATCACAGCCGACCAGCTCGCGACCTCCCTGAGCAAGAACCCACCCTCCAGCGCAGCGAACCCCAGCCAAGCGGCCACCAACCTCATGAAGTGGATCAGCGACTGCGCAGACGACCTCGCCCCTCTGAGGACCCTGCCTAGCAGACCCGGCAGCAAGAAGGCCCCATGGTTCACCGACGAACTCAGGAGCTCCAAGAAGAACTGCCGAGCCCTCGAGAGAGCCTGGCGCAGAGACCCAACACCGGACAACATGACTGCCCTCAAGCTCGCCACCCGAAAACACCACCAACTGATCCACGCCACCAAGAAAACTGCATTCAAGGAACGACTGGACAACACCGCACACAACAGCAAGGAACTCTTCAACATCATTAAAGAGCTCTCAAACCCCAACGCCGGAAACAACGACATCACCCCGTCGCAAGACCTCTGCAACTCCCTCGCCTCCTACTTCCACAGCAAGATCGCGGACATACACAACAGCTTCAGCACTCAACCGACGCACGCCATGACTGAACCACCGCCCCCCACCACCACCCTCCGCTCCTGGTCCCCGATCAGCACCAAAGACACCGTCTGCACGATGAACTCCATCCACTCCGGATCTCCGACCAACCCCTGCCCTCACCACATCTTCAACAAGGCCGACGCTGTCATTGTACCCCACCTGCGGGACATCATCAACACCTCCTTCAACACCGCCACCTTCCCGGAGAGCTGGAAGCACGCCGAACTCAGCGCTCTACTAAAGAAGCCATCAGCCGACCCCACCGACCTCAAGAACTACCGCCCCATCTCGCTGCTCCCGTTCCCTGCAAAAGTCATCGAGAAGACCGTCAACAAGCAGCTGGCCGCCTTCCTCGAGACGAACGAATCCCTCGACCTCTCGCAGTCTGGCTTTCGGGCCAACCACAGCACCGAGACCGCCCTGATCGCAGCCACCGATGACATCCGAGCCCTGCTTGACAACGGAGAAACAGCAGCCCTCATCCTCCTAGACCTCTCCGTGGCCTTCGACACTGTCTGCCACCGTACACTAGTGCAGAGCCTCAGCAAAGTCGGAATCCAGGAGAAGGCACTGGAGTGGATTATCTCCTTCCTCGCCGGAAGGACACAGAGAGTCCACCTCCCCCCGTTCAGATCAGAAGCCACCGAAGTCATCTGCGGCGTTCCTCAAGGCTCCTCGCTCAGTCCAACTCTCTTCAACGTCTACATGAGCCCCCTCGCAGACAACGCCAGCACAACCTCAACATCATCTCCTACGCCGACGACACCCAGCTGATCCTCTACCTCACCAACGACCCCGCCACCGCCAGAGCCAACCTTCACGAAGGGATGAAAGAGGTAGCCGAATGGATGAAGAACAGCCGCCTGAAACTGAACTCGGACAAGACGGAAGTCCTCATCCTGGGATCTTCACCCTCCGCCTGGGACAACTCCTGGTGGCCCCCTGCCCTAGGCAACGCACCCAAACCAACAGACCACGCACGCAACCTGGGCTTCATCCTGGACTCCTCCCTCTCCATGACCAGACAGGTCAACGCCGTCTCCTCGTCGTGCTTCAACATCCTGTGCATGCTACGTAAGATCTTCCGGTGGATCCCCACCGAGACCAGGAAGACGGTCACCCAGGCCCTCAACACCAGCCGTCTGGACTACGGCAACTCCTTCTACGCCGGAACCACTGCCAAACTCCAGAAGAGACTCCAGCGGATCCAGAACGCCTCAGCACGACTCATCCTGGACATCCCCCGACGCAGCCACATCTCCGGACACCTGAGAGACCTGCACTGGCTCCCGGTCAACAAGAGAATCACCTTCCGTCTCCTCACCCACGCACACAAAGCCCTACACAACCAAGGCCCAGGATACCTCAACAGCCGCCTCAACTTGTACGCTCCCAAACGCCAGCTTCGATCGACCGGCCACGCCCTCGCCGCCGTCCCCCGCATCCGAAGAGCCACCACAGGGGGACGGTCCTTCTCCTACCTCGCCGCCAAGACTTGAAACTCGCTCCCGACCCACCTCCGCCTGACCCAGGACCACCTCACCTTTAGGAAGCAACTCAAGACCTGGCTGTTCGAGCAGTAGCGGACACCATTCCCCTAGCGCCTTGAGACCCTCTGGGTGAGTAGTGCGCTATATAAATGCTGTGATTGATTGATTGATTGAGATCTTGTTACACAGCGTTAATAATCTCTGAAGTCATCCTACCTTGAAGCCTTTGCCTCTATTTTAGGCTGGAGTTAGACTGGGAGCCTCTCCCTGCCCAGCAGAAGTAGCTTGTAAGTAGATGGAACCTACTGAGAAAGACCTATTGTAGGCCCACCAAGAACATACAGGGGCTTGGACCAGCCCACAGCTTATCATTGGTTGGTTTTTCTGTCACGCTCAGTTACCTGTTTGTTATTCGTGTCCCAGATTGTCAATCTTCTATTTGTTACTCCCATGGACAATAGCCTCTTTTTCATCTCTTTTGATTGGTTGGTTTCTATGTGCTCACTGCTTGCTTTTCAAGCAGTGCTTTTTTCATCTGGCCTACAGACAGCTTTTAACAGAATTATGTTTTCTGACAAATGTATAAATAAAGATACAGAAGTATCTACATATATATAAGGGATTTGAATTGGTGGTCTTCATACATTGGTCTGTCCATATGTCAGTCACATTGTATTTCTTCCCAGCACTGCACACATCATAAGGCAGTGGTGCATCCACTTTAACAATCTAGTGCATTTCAGTGCCATTGCTCGTGAGCCAATGCCTCCTTTCATTTCTTTATATTGTTTCTATTTTTTGCCTTTTTCAATCTACCTTTTTTTTTTGGCAGGCGCTGGACAGCTCTGGGCATGATGCTACTGGTCGCTTACATCCAATCCCTGCGCTCTCTCCTTGTCCCCCAGAGGTCAGGTTCCTGCTGTCTCTTCATATTGTACTGTCGTGAGGCTGTCAGTGTGACGCTCCTCAGGATCAGTGCGATGCTCAAGTGGGTCCACCTCCCAGCGCCACCGATTCCGATGGCTGGACTGGGGCAGAAGCTCGATGTGGCCCGGTGAGGGCAAAGGGTGACAGGGCAGGAACAGCTGGGAGGGAGACAAGAAATACAGAAAAGAGCTGTTACTCCTGTTGTCTTCCACTTCACAAACGCAACTCTAAGGATTACAACTACAATCTAGGGTTACCTCAGTAGCGCGTAGTGTTATAACGTGTGTACCTTTTTTTTTTTTTGAAACTTTATTTATCGATTTCAAAGCAAAGCATATAATCAATTGCTCAAAAATGTTGAAAAGCGATTAGGGCATACAGCAATATCATAATTACAGCGCTTTCTGGACATATCAACACACTTTTCTTTATACGTTATAGGGAGATCAATTATGGAAAAAAATACTGACTGACTGACTGACTGACTGAAATATTTGTAAAGCGCACGAATGCCGCGGCGTCTTGGCGCTGTAAGATACAGAGAGGAGAGGAAAGCAGTGGGGCCGATCGATTTAGGTAAAGAGCCAGGTCTTTAGCTCTTTCCTGAAGCTCATTTTAGATTTTTGGGCGCGTAGTGCTGGGGGTAGCGAGTTCCATATTTTAGCCGCCTGGTAGGAGAATGACTTTCCTCCCCATCGGGCTCTGTTTATTCTGGGCTGGCAGACTAGGTCATGGGTGGCTGACCTCAGCGTTCGTGAAGGTACATATCGGGGCAGTAGATTAATGAAGTCGTCAGGTCCCTTGCCATGTAGAGATCTATGTACCAGGCAAAGATCCTTGAATTGAATGCGGCGTCTAACCGGGAGCCAATGAAGCTCCCGAATGGCTTTGGATATAGGGTGGCGTTTGGGGAGGTTCAGTAAGGCCCTGGCCGCCGCATTTTAGATTGCCTGTAATTTGGACAGTTGTTTTTCTCCTGCTCCCAGATAGAGGGAGTTACAATAGTCTATCCGGGACATTACGAGGGCTCCCATCACCGTCTTTCTTAGCATGACCGGGATGTAGGGTAAGACTTTTCTGAGCACCTTGATGCTGTAGAAACAAGCCGAAGTCACCTGATTAACCTGGGCTTTACATGAGAGATCTTTGTCTAATAGGAAGCTGAGGTTTCTGACCTTGTCTACAGAGAGAGGGCAAACTCCTGCTTCGGGGGGCCACCATAGGTCACTCCAGATTGATGGTTTGTGACCGAACTCGATGATTTCGGTTTTATCCGTATTCAATCTAGGAAAGTTGTGGCTCATCCAGTTCTTCACCCCAGTAAGGCAGTTTCTAAAGCGATCCGCCGTGGCTTCGATGGACTGTGAGATTGACACTATGATTTGCGTGTCATCAGTGTAAGACACCAATTGTAGGCCATGGGATCTAATCAGGGCTGCTAGAGGAGTGACATATAAGTTGAATAATGTAGACGACAATGCCGATCCTTGTGGGACCCCACCTGGAAGGGAAAATTCAGCCGATTGTAATCCGTTCCAGATCACTTGGTTAGTGCGGGTGCCTAGAAAAGAGGCGATGAGGGCCAGGGCAGAGTCGGTGAAGCCTAGGGAGGTTAGCCTTTTTAGTAGGACAGAGTGGTTTGCGGTGTCGAAGGCCACTGTAAGGTCTAATAATATCAGGGCCGACCGACCACCCTCGTCCATGGTTTTACAAATTTTTTCGGTGGCCATGATAAGAGCTGATTCCGTGGAGTGTAGGGGTCTGAAACCGTGCTGTGACGGGTCTAGCAGCTTCTTTTCATCCACATGTCTCATAATTTCCTGGTTCATGGCTTTTTCCAGGATTTTAGCAGGTAAGGGCAGACAGGAAATGGGACGGTAGCCAGAAGCCGCCAATATGGGCTAGAAGTAAATACACATCAAGTCCAGGTCATCATTGTGGAAGGAGAAAGCACAGAAGTACTAAGCAAAACACTCACAATATGTCAGGGTGGGACATCAAATATGCTGTGATGGGGGCCCAAAAGTCTTTAGGGCAGGAGGTCTCCCGTAGCTCCTCCTCGTACACCTGCAGCTGATCCCTACAATAAATCCATTGTTTTTTAGTGGGTACAGACCTGGCTCCCCAGCGCTGCGCCACTGCCCTTTTTGCAAAGAGGGTGGAAATTGCAACGATGCATCTGCTAGCTCCTTTCAAGCGCTTGACGTTGCCCAATAGGCATAACTCAGGCGTACAGCCCACAGGTTCAAAACAATGTCAGATACAATGTTCACCACTGCAGTCCAGAAAGAAAGCACCCCCCGCACAGCCAGGCAACATGGAGAAAATCTGCTTTCGCTGCGCCACACCTCACACAGTCTGCAGTCTCTCTCAGACTATATTTATGTAACTGTAGGGGGGAGTAGTATATCTGATGCAAATATTTAAAATGAATAATTCTGAAATTGCAGTTGGCTGTGAGATGGCCTGTAAGTTGACAGCACGTCGTCCAGCCTTCCGGTGCAATAGGATTGCCCAGCGTGGCTTGCCAGCGTAGGCAAGAGGGGTGCTCCTCCTGGTCCAGAGCGGCATTGTAAAGTTTGCTAATTAGCCCTTTGTGACTCTCTCCCATTAACAGTGCCTGCAGCTCATGTAGCGTGGTGGGTTCTGCATGAAAGTCAGTATATGCCGCACGAACAGCCTGACGGACCCGAATGTATGTGAAATTGAACATGAAACTACGGTCTGTGACATTCTGTGCCCAATGTAGTGTTTTAAATCGTCCCCCTTATATAAATCGCCCAACCTGGTGATGCCCGCAGCTGCTAGCTCTTTTAGGGCGGGAGCCTCCCTTGCCGCGGAGATATCAGGATGAGAAGCAAGTGGCAGCCGTGAAGCATATAAATATGATAACCGAGCTCTTGACGCAAGTATTCGCCATACCCATGGTGTGCACTGAGGAGGATGTATCTCTGTCCGCGGGCCTCCCCAGCTTCCCAATGTGTGCACCTTTTTAACTCCACACAGCTCTTAGGGGAACAGACTTTTCTGTGCCCGCCGGAAGGGAAAATCCTTTCATTAACATTCTGTTACTTACACAGGGATGACTAGATACAGAGGAGTGACCAACACTTTGTTGCTGGCTTGTAAAAAAACTTTATTTTGATCAGTGTGACCATAAAAGCATTTTAAACAGAATTCATCATCCCATTTAAATAAAAAACTAATAAAAGAGAAAAGGTGTGCATACATCAAATTACATTATAGCTAATACATGGTATTACCTATATAGATCTAATTTATAGTCTATTCTATAATTTATCTTGAAATGATCCATATATGTATTACTTAGGTTCAATTCACACTAACAAAGAATATATATATTTATGTTTCCACTTAGAGTAAAACTCTGGTCAACTCATGAATGATAATGCATATGTTCATATAAAGTGCTTGTGTCTGTCAAGAAGACCTTTGAAGAAGACCTTTGTTAGCAGCATACCAGGTTACCTTAAAGTGCGTGTGCATAATGTAATGGAAAGTTTGCAAAACCTTACTCATAGTTACAAAATTAATATAATAAGAAAATTATTTCAATCAAATAGGAAAAAACGTACAGTAAGCAAAGGTCCTACTTCGGAATAATCCTATTTACCATGATATGTACCTTAAGGATATACATTGTTGAAATATTGCTAAAACCGACCTACAATTCATTTAAAATTCCATCAGTTAAAAGCAGAACAGGGTAAACGCAAATTTAGACACCATCATTGGGGGATGTTTTTAGGAAGACTCCTCGGGTGCACCACATAGAAAATAAAAAGCCTGCCACCGAGTAAACTATAGGGAGGCTAGTATCGTATTTCAGTAACTTAAAGGCTCCGGCACATTTTCTACTTCCCAGGTTTTTGCATATCTGAACCAGCCATCGTTTTCCTGATTTCTTATAACCCGCACACACAAAGAACACAGGATTCTTCTGCACAATTGCATGCCAGGCAACCATGTATCTTTAGGCCCGCCCATTTATTCATAACGGCACGCAATGGCAGTACCCCGTGCCCAAACTGTAGTTAGAGCTTCCTTGCGGCTGCCGGCTTGATGTCATTGAGTGCCGGCTCTAGTATATCCTGGTCTTTTTTTCCATAAATGCTACGGTGAGTTTCCCCATTAGGTGGTTCCCTTGTAACTGGGACAGTTTTATCTCCCAGAAACCGCCCTTTAGCTCTTTCCTAGGGACTGTGGGACATATCGATTCTAGGTTATCCCAAAGGTTACCCAGACCCATAGATATTAGGGTGTTCCTAATGTATGTGAGCCATGGTAGTGTTCGTGCCCCTGGTCGACTCATCACCTCTCTTAGTTCTCCCCTGAACTCAACCAATTCTTGGGTAGCCCATAGGTGCCTCCAGGGGTCTCAGAGAGATTTCATTTGTGATTGACCCAACCTCAAGTCTAATCGTAGTGGAATGAGTAGGGTGCTGCGGGGAAGACCAAACAATTGTCTAATAAAATAATTTTCTGTTTGGGTTAGTCTATCGGTACGTTCGTGACCCCATATTTCCGCTCCGTATAGAGCAGCACCTCTGACTTGCACCCTGTATATCTCTACTGATGGGCCTACCGGTTTATGGCTGGAGTTTTGAAACACCTTTGATAAACCCCCTGTTGCTTGCACTAATTTCCGACATGTTTTATTCATTTGTGCTCCCCAATCCATTTTTTCAGTAATAGTGATGCCGAGATAATCAAAGGTAGATACCCTTTGTAGGGAATCTACCATCCAAACATGGGTTTGACCGAGTACTTTTGGCTGAGTTAAATACCATATATTTGTTTGTTTGTAAATTAATCTCAAGCCCCCTTTCCTTACAGAAGGCATAACATTTACTTAAAACCCTCTGTATACCCATGGGAGTTTTAGAAAGTAGTAGGATATCACCTGCAAACATAATGGCCGGGATATTAGGTGCTGCCAGCTTAGATGCGCCTAAATCCTTCTCAGGGTTTAGAAAGTCAACTACCCCATTTGTATAAATACTGAAAAGGGTTGGGGCAAGAACGCACCCCTGGCAAACTCCTCTATCTACAGGGATAGGAGTAGTGAGTTCCCCATATTTGCCGAATCTTATTTGAGCAAAATTTCCTTCGTGTAGCCGTTTAATCGCTTCACACAAATATGGTGGGACCCCCATTTCTAGCAAGACTGCCCACAGCTTTTGTCTTGGGACCAGATCAAATTCTGATTTCAGGTCTACACAAATTAGATAGAGGCTGCCACCCCCAGTAATTGTAGGCTAAAGATCTGGTCTTGGGTGGACATTTTTTCTCTAAACCCTGATTGGAACGGGCTGAGGACTTTGTACTCCTCCATCCAACTCTGTAGATGGTGTAGCATTACACGTGCAAACCTTTTTTGGTTGATGTCAATAAGGCTTATAGGCCTATAATTTGTAGGTAGCATGGGGAACCTTTCTTAACAACTGGGATTATTTTAGCTCCAGCCCAACTAGTAGGAATTGCCATACCTTGCAGAACAGCATTTACCAAAACCCAGAAGTAGGGAGCCCATATAGTTGGTTCACCTCGGAACAAATCCCCCTGGAACTTATCTAGCCTTGGCGCCTTCCCAGGAACAATTTGGCTTATGGCACCAGTTACCTCTGTGAGAGTTATCATAGCGGTATCATCCACCACTCTAGAGATGTTCTTTATATGTTGGAGCAGTCTGCCTGCAGAGAGTGACATGCATCCTTCCTTACAGTTGCCTCAGGCTTTGCTCTCGAATATAGGGACTCGAAGTGATCCCTCCAAACATTTGCCCCTAGGTTTGGCTCTATTGCTCGTTTTCCCTTGGGAAAATGCCATTATTTGACTCTGAATGTCCTTTCCGTAATAAAATAGGAATCACCATACCATATGTATATATGCTAGTGATATATATCAGTATCTCTAATGTAGACATTTTATGATAATAAATATGTATTATAATAGGTTGTCCGCTTTTAATTTGCTGTGATGCATCGTTATTCCTATTCTGTTTATTTATTTATTTATAGGTTTATAACGCGCCGGAATCGCACCCGAAGGTGTATCTCCGCGCAGTGCTGAGAGGAACAGGTCTGAACGGCACTAAAGCTGAAATAGGGTTGTCTTAAGACTTTTCCTGAAGGCTAGATGATTAGAGCACAGTCTGAGGGTGAGGGGGAGGTTGTTCCACAGGCGCGGGCCCATAACAGAAAGAGCACGTCCTCCCTGTCTGGTCTTGTTATGTCGTGGAATCTGTAGTAGCAGCTGATTACTGGACCGTAAATCACGAAGGGGATGATGATGAACAAATTTTTCGGCCAGATAGAGCGGTCCTAGATTATGGAGACTTTTGTGAATCACACAGCAGGTCTTAAATTCCACCCGTCTCCGGATGGGAAGCCAGTGGAGCTTTTTGAGAAGGGGCAGATCCTCTTTTCCATGTAGCTATAATCATTGATAACAACTATTATGATGGTTATTCCTTATTTTTCTTATGTTTTCTGTTTATTAATAAAAGATACTATGGAGAAGAGGATAACAACATTATTTACATCGATAGATCGGCATAAACCATGGTACCCCCCTTGAATTATTAGCACATCATCTCTGACTGGTGTCGATAGATTATACATCTAAATCGAGCTTCCTCTACTCTGTCCGTCTTCCCATGGTTTTCTGCACGTACACTAAGAATAGCCAACATCGTATAGGTATTTATATACTATTGAGGAACACAGAGTTCAGTTTTTCTTTTCTTTTCCCTTCATTTCTTTCTAATCATGGTAACTTTATTAAACGAACACGCAACATGTGTAGACATAACAAATGGACTATATATAGCCGCACAAATCCCGGAAACTATCTCTATCCTTCTTCCTTCCGTGACGTCAGACGCCGGAAGGCTGCCGACCGGAGCCGTGTTAGATCAAACATCCGCATCACATGTACTAACAGCGTTCTGTTTGACCGTTCTCGTGCTATTTAGACTATTATATTTAAGTCCAGCAGTTATCTAACATAAATAACTGTGGCGTGTCTTTCGTTTTTATGTTTTTGCCACAGTAACAATCCTGTACTTATGCCATCACTGGTTTGTGGTGTTTATATCGGCACAAAATATCTCGAGACTATCAATTATGCATCTAAGTCACTGAAATCAATTGCCGTAGCTCTGTGACGCTTGATCGTATCTGCATAGAATAAGGTATTTTTTACTTCATTGAAAGATCTTTGTTCTAGTTATTAACTATTGACGATCTAGACGGAAGTTATGTCATATTATGCATATTATGTGTATAAGAAGTATGTTATAAAACAAGGCAGGACAGATTGCTTCGGACTTTATTAGTAACATTACTTATAAATCATCATTTATATTAGCCCTCATTTTATAAAATAATCGCCCCGATATCAGTTCAGATGTATATATGTGATAAATGGATGTATTGTTGTAATTATGGACTTTATAAATTGAAATATTTTGTCTATACCTACAACCGTGCGAAATAAGTCGTTATCTTACAAGCGTAGAGTTGCTTGTATCAGTCTATAAAATATTCTCTTCAATTAGGATTACACCAGTCCGGGATACATGTCCCCTAAGTAAGAACATTTAAATGGTGTACTAGTCAGTGTCACTATGAAGCTATCTTCTCCTTTTGAGATACCTTGAACAATTTAGTACCTGAGATAATAAAATAAGGTAACTCTATGTATAAAAACTTAGGTCAATCTTCATAACTCAGAGGCCCTCACTAATTTGGCGCCTATTGATAAGTATAGGACCCTAGCTTTATAAGAACCATCATACCTCAGTATTACCAACGTTGTAATCCTACATGTAACATTAGCTTAAGTTATTTATAGTCTGACTTGTAGATTAATTTCTTTATTCATTTTCATTTTTAGAAATCCTTTGTTTTATATTCGTGAACATTCTTTATCAATCCTATACCCTGGATATATTAAATAGAAAGAACCATCACTACTTAAATTAATCTTTCAAGTAAGTTGACCACTGTACATGAATGAGGACACAAGCACGTTTATCTATTATCCTTTTTGACGCCCTTTGAAACTATATACATTTTATGATTTCCATGATCTATAGGTA
Organism: Lissotriton vulgaris; assembly: GCF_964263255.1. Classification (NCBI taxonomy): domain Eukaryota; kingdom Metazoa; phylum Chordata; class Amphibia; order Caudata; family Salamandridae; genus Lissotriton; species Lissotriton vulgaris. Next base: position 443,938 of record NW_028251103.1, on the reverse strand, counting down.
TTAAGGATTACATCGTTCCTTTCTACACAGCAGAGCCATCCATACCTTGCTGTATGCCCTTCCAGTTTTTAAGTAAGTGGATAGCAATTAAATTGACAATGATTATATTAACAAAGAATTGGCACATCGCATTAAATATCATGAAGAATGCCAATTAGAAACACTGCATAGCTATCGTTATTTATGTCTTGCTGTGTGTGTTTCCTTCAGCCTTTAGTAAATCGATAATGAAATCGCCATATATAAAAAAAGAGAGATATAATACAACCCACTGAACTATTTGTCAGTAGGCTATGTAGAATCTTGATTTCATATTCATCAATTTGTTTTCAACCAGAAACCTATCTACATACTTATTAGTGTATGATGTTTCAGCCTCATATATATCTTTCAAAACAAGTGAGGCTAAACTTTGTCCATTCTTTGGTTATTTTAAATATAAGAGTCCCCCTTTTTCAACATGTAATTTTTGAACCTCCACATTTATGGTGATGCAATGTTTTACTCTTAATAGACAGGTATGAGATTTCTGTGTTATATAAAAGACCAAAAGACTCAATGGAGGTGCTCGCAAAAATAGGACTATGTCTTTGCCATTCATTTGTGCGATTATATGACCATATAAGATAGGTCGATTAATTATTAAATCATATGAATTGTAAATTCTGTAAGGCATTGTTGATATTTCTGGTTTAATGTGAACTTTTTCCTAATAATATGTTTATTTTTACAGGTGTGGTAATTTCCTGAAGAAGGCGTATGTTACGCCGAAACGCGCGTCGATAATTACGACTGTATTTTGTATTTTTAATCTTATATGATTTATTATGTGGATATTATGTATTGTATGTAAAAATGAGATTTTATCTGTTTTGTTTTATCTATCCTACACTCTACTGTTAGTACAGAACAAATAATAAAATACGCTGTACTTTTTAGACATTGGTTTTCTTATGTTTTTTGTTGAGCCCTCCATGGAGCACGGTCATCATTATTCATAATTGCCTTGGAAATATATTTTTTCACATTATAGTTTTCCCTCAGCGCCACCCCGTTTTTACCACATTCCAGAAAGTCTTCATATCACGGGTGCCCAGGGAACTTCTTGGGGTCTCCCACTTTTCAATTTCCCACTCTTTTTTTGTGTCCTTAGTGCTTGTTCGATAGACCACTCTGTGTTTTTTGATTAATGGTCTATTTTTAGCCTTAATGGCAGAATCCAGAGCTTTTTTGACCTTTCGACAATTACCATCAAACCAGGGATGCCGGTGGATTTTATTATTCCTGACTTTTTTAATTGGAAAGAAAAAATCAGCTATACTATCTGTTAATTTATCATGGTTTAGAGCAACCTTCTGCAGTACAAATTGGGCATTATCAGCAGAGACAGATTGCATAGAGTCCATGAGGAACAGAATAACTGTTTGGCATAGTGCAGCTATCTTTTCTTGAGATTTGCTCAGTTCAGCCCATCGGATCCTCTTCCTACAATTAGTAATAATTAATCTGCCATCAGTAGGTGTAGCCACATTATTACTGCTCTCAAGGGTTAGTGTAACTCACTCTAAAACCAGTGCGTTATGGTCACTGTAATGACGTGGCACAATATTAAAATCAACGACCCTGTGCCACTATTTTATACTGACCAATATATAATCGATTAAGGAACTTTGACCAATTCTGTTAAAAGTATGCTTACCAGGGGTGTCAGATTTAGTTCTGCCAATACAAGCCCTCAGCGACTGATTTAGTGCCAAATAGTTCATCTGGAATACCAGTGGAGGCAAACAAACATTATCTGGTACACAACAGTGTAGATCTTCTTCGCATCGGGTATCTCTATTCATACCTTCTATGGGCTCATACTGACAGTTAAAATCCCTACCTACAATCAACAAGTAGTTGTCAGGGATAAAAGCAAGGAATGTCGCTAGCTCCTCAAGAGTCTTCGACTCTTGACTATGACTAACCTGCTAGAATAAACATTTATTAATGCAACAGTAGTCCTTGAGGGAAAGTTAAGAAGGACACATAATATGTAATTTGAGGCTGTTTCTAAAAGAGTAGATGTACAACCCAGGTGTGTCCCCACCCAGATGCTCAGCCCCCCTGATGGCCTCCCCTTTCCTCCAGATATCGCTGGTGTGGTGTATATAGCATAGCCTGCTTTGAATAGGTCCCCCCTTACCCATGTTTCTTGGAACATGCAAATTTCATGCTGTTCAATAAAGTTCTCCCAGTAAGGATTATCCATCTTGGAGGCAAGACCGGCCACGTTCCAAGAAATGACTTGCAGTTTCGATAGATCGGGCCGCCTATCATTGATCTTGCATTCTGTGTGAGGTAGGGCATAGTTTGTCCTGTACACAAACCTAACTTCTGGCGAGAGTCACAGTTGAGAACATGGGGTTGTCTGATAGTTTTAGCCTCTTTGCGTTATGCATTATTTCCTCTTGCTGTCTCACTCTGCTTCCCGCTAGACTCACCCTCTTTTACTGTCGCACACTGGGTTTATATATTCCTTCACCCCACGGGTACACGTCAATTCACTCCCTCAACGGCCCCAAACCTGTTTGTTGTGGGAAGCGGTAAAAAGAGGTTGTCTCGACAGTTGAATTCCCAACCCATCCAATATATAGTTCTGTTTTGGGGGACAAAAGTAACTCAGGGGGACGGCACTTATAGCTCTCTCCTGTCTCCAGTCATCCCTAGTTAAAATTGCTTGCGAGACTGATAGGTTTCTAAAATGAATGACTGCGCAGTCTCCGTGTAGAACATTGGGTCTTCAACCCACCTAACCTACTCGACGGGTCATTAGGATTTCTCCCGCATCTTCATAAAGGGATTGCTTGTTCTTAGCTAACCAGAACATACATGTATTCTTTAGTTCCTGGTGAGATTCCTTTTGCCCCGTCCAGAGCTCAGGGATGCCTAACAAGATTACAACATAGGGGGTTGAGGCTGGAGGTAAATTAATACACGGTGGTGGATTATTTTCTTTAGGGGTTTCAGCAGTTTTGATAGATCCTACCTTTTCCCACTGTCGACCTTCTTGCAGTGGGCCAATATTCGGTCAGTTGTTGATTTTGCCCTACTATGGCTAGCAGTAGGCTGCCTTACTTGATCACTAACACTGAGGGGGAGGTGCTGTTCTGTGGTGGGATCGGGATAGTATTGCTGATACTATGCGCAGCCTGAGTTAGTTGCCTACTACAAACCCCTTCACTACCTTTTGTAACCCCCTTACCCTTGCCTCTAATAGCATGGACAACTTATCAATCCGTTCTATCGGCGTTTTAAGTTCATCCTTGACAATGGCCCTTACTTGAAATTGTAGATCCACCACTAAATTTGAAACCCAATCCGGTTGATCCTTACCCCTTTCAGTTCTATTAGACAAACACCTTTCCCTATTATCTTGTTTGTCCATACTTTCCTCTACAGCTTTCTTATTTTTCACCCCTGTTTTTGTTGGGGCTTTCGGTTTTCCCTTCTTCATTTGTCGTGGTGGAATGTCCTCCATAAGTGATTCATCATCAATCACGCCACCAGTAAATGTCACAGCCCCAGGGGTATTATTAATCAGCGGGCTGGAGGTTTGTGAAGCTTGGGAAGTTTCCAGATCTGTCAACGGAGGAACCAAATTTGGAGTAAGTGACAGCGTAGCTCAGTTTGTTCAATTTCTGTTGCAACCACTCCTATTGCTCTCTCCAACATCCTATCAATAGAGGTGGGTTAGTTTTTAGGCTTCGGTTTCGTGGGGGGGTTGTTTCATAGCGATGCAGGTTTGTTTGTCCATTTTTAAAAGATTACTACGAGTACTGTAAGGTCACCACTGATCTTCTAAAAGAAATGGTCCAATTAGGCCCCTACTATTACCAGGGCAGTATACCTACTATTCTTAAAATAAACCAAATGCTACCCAATGAGTTGAGTGAACCTTGTGTTCCTTTGTAGATGTATAAAAATGATGGGTCACTTACCTGGAGCCAGGTAATTCTCTGAGTCACGACTGCTTGTTTCTTTTATCTGGAGCCGCTGACGGGCGCATCCTGAGCTGCGGGACTGTTGCAGCCCTTTTGTGCGCCGTGGCGTGGTGAACCGGCATCGGCGGCCCCTCCTGCCGCGAGTGCTGCTGGGCCAGGTAGTCCCTTGGCCTATGGTGAGGGATCTCAAAGCGTCCCGGGCTGCAGGAGTGCTGCAGCCCTTTTGTGCCCCCTGGCATGGTGAACCGGCATCGGCGGCCCCTCCTGCCGCGAGTGCTGCTGGGCCAGGTAGTCCCTTGGTCTTTGGTGAGGGATCTCAAAGCGTCCCGGGCTGTGGGAGTGCTGCGCCAATTTTTTGTGCCTCCAGGCATGGAGAAACGGCGTTGGCGGCCCCTCCTGCCGCTGCTGGGCCAGGTAGTCTGTCCGGCCCCCGGTGAGTGATCTCCAAGCGTCCCAATGCCTTTCTGCTGCCTCTATACGGGAGCGCCTGGTGAAGGGTCTCTGGAAGCTATCCCGATGCAATAGACCTCCTTGTCCTCTCTGCTGGAGGTGTTACTGGCACAGCTCATCGGGTCTCGGTCCAGATCCACTAACAGGGCTCCCCTACCCTTCTGGGGACCCAGGTGTCTTGAGGAAGGGCGCTCTTCTCTCCCTGTGGGAGTCTGATCAGCGGAATAGGGTGCAGGGTGCCTCTTGTCTCTGGGACGGCTCCCAGAGCACCCCTTGCCTCTCCTGTGTGATTTGCTGCACTTCTCTCCCTGTATCTGCTGAGGATACCCCTGCCCCTCATGTGAACTGCAGCAACTAGTGCAGGGCCCATCTTCTCTCCCCGCGGTAGGGTGCAGGGCACCGCTGCCCCCACCCTGTGATCTGCAGCTCCTGGCAGGGTTCAGCTTCGCCCTGTGCCCCTCTGGTGACCCGCACAGCCTCCCTGGGAGGTAATTGCCCAGAAGTTTAGGCTGTTGACAGCTTCTTGAACCCTGTCCAAAGGCTGGCTTCTCCTCCCTCTTTCTGTAGTTCTCAGGAGCTCCAGCGTTGGATCAGTGCCATGATAGGGACTGCTGCTGGGTCCTCCGGGGAGAAGAGGAGGGTGTGGACATGGCCAGCAAAAACATCTGTAATGGAGTAGGGTAGACACTCTGGAACTCTTTCTGTTGTCATGTTATGCGGCTCTCTGCGTTGTCATACTTATAACTGGAGACGGGCTGTTCAATTCCAAGAAGGTGCAAGCTCACAAAATAATATTCTTTATCAACTGAGCAGGAAATCAAAAACATTAAACCCAATTTGATTGTGCACACTGTAGTGTTCTCCCCAGTCCAGGAGCATTAAATGACCATGCAACACAGAGCAAGGTAGCACATGTCGTAATTCTTCGACATGCAACTGTTAACTGAACTCACTATGTCATAAACTTTATTGACCGCACACAAACACCTCCCAACGAATCACGTCACTATAAAAAGTCTGCAGAAGACTACATAGGTCCCTATACACATGATCACACAACACAAACCCCCTTTGTTAAATAAAATGTACGAACAACATATATAATTAGAGTTCCTCCCTGACTCTTTGAGGTGCTTGCATTGCTTTTGCAGATCGAGTCATCTATCATCGTGGATGTAGACTCAGATATTTGACTGTGGAACTCGGTGGACTTGTCTCACTCAAGAGGTCTGGAGCAGACAAGCATTGAGACGGATGCTTGCAATGTGATGAGTACCTCGTAATCAACTTTCCGGGATGTTGAGAGATGACCATCTGTCCATTACATGTTACGACTCTCAATGGATCAGCATCTAACAGAGCATCAGTCTTACATTTCTGTTTTTGTTGACTAGGACTCTGTCTTCTTCTTTGAAAACTATGTCTCAAGTGCCTCTGGGCTCATTCTGCGCATGCCTTCATCTTGCGTTTGCAAGAGGAGTCCCTGACATGAATCTCATCAGTGTCTATTATCGGGCTTGTGGTCCAATGTAGTAGTTCTGCTCCAATGGCTCTCCCAAATAGCAAGGTAGCAGGGCTTTCACCTGTTGCAGAATGGGGAGTTGACCAATAGACACGTAGGGCCGGACATAAGGCTGACCTGAGATTGATTCCTTTGAGCGCAACACATTGAACCACTTTCTTCAGGGTGCCCACAAATCACTCAACAACACCATTTGCCTGTGGCCATGGAGATGTGCTTTTCTGATGTTTGACATTCAAATGACTAAGGAAGTCCTTAAACTCTCTGCTTTTAAGGGGGGGCCGTTGGCAGATTTAAGAATGTGAGAATATCATCCAGCCTCTCAATGTCTTTATGATGGGTGGTTGATGGTAAATCTTCCACTCTGAAAACGTGAGTACTCATCAATAACTACCATGAGGTGATGTCCATTCTTTAAGGGTCCAAAGAAATCAATCACAATTTACTCCCACACTTGTTTCGGAAGATCAGATATATTTAGTGGATGCTGTGTTGTCTTGGGAGATAAGCAGTTATACAGGTGGCATGCTTTCAGTTCCTTCTTGACTCTTTCATCAAGGTGAGGAAACCCCACTCAAATCTGAGGGCTCCCTTGGTGGTTATAAAGCCACAATGTCCTTACTGTGCCAGTTCAATGACTTGTTGCTTCAAGGTCCCAGGTATGACAATTCTCAACCCTCTCAGTGCACTGCCTTCTTGAGTGATGAAAAGTTATTTCTGCACATTTTTGAATTTGTGATATTCAATATCATCTGTGAAGGGTCAAGTATGTTTTCTCTATGATTGCGTCACAATCATATCCTTGAGTGTGAGCATGTCTTTGTCTGTGCTGGTAGCAGCAATGATCTGCTCAATGGATAGGGTAGAGCTGCAGGGGTGCTAGACTTTGATATTAAATTGATATATTCTTCAGCCGCTTTAGGTGTTGCACTGTGATGCTGTAACCGAATTTGTGAGCAGTAATCTGCGGGGTTTTGATCATTCTGTGATTTATGCACAGTAGTGTAATCATACTCTTGCAATCACAACCCCCACGTCTCGATGCAAAGGGGCAGATTGGCTTTCTGGTTTTTGGAGATGGTGAGCAATGCCAGGTGGACAGTGACAAGAGTGAAATGCTTTATGTACAGAAACACATGAAAATGTTCAAAAGCCCACACTACAGCTAGTCTCTCTTTTTCTATCTGAGAGTAGGCACATTGGGCCCGATTCACAGAATTAACCCCTTCCATGCTGGTGACGAACCCCAGCCGTCATGCACTACGGTGCTCGTGTGCTGATGACGGCTGGGGTTCGTCATGACCCGCCCCTGTTCGTTTGTTTACCGCACGGGGGCGGAATCGGGCCAGCAGGGAAGGGGTTAACTTAAGACAAAATCCTAAACTTACTACTTTTGGTATTCACAGAATGCACTTACTACTTTTGGTATTCACAGAATGGATTTACGACTACTAACTTTACGTCCACACTCGGGCTGGAAATTCCAGCCCGGACACGGAGCTTCCGGCCCGGAGGCAGGGCTTGCGGCCCTTTGAGGCGGAGCTTGCGACCCGGAGGCGGGGATTTAGCCATGGCTGAAATCTCCATCTCTGGGACGGAAGCTCCACCTCTGGGCCCCAAGCTCCGCCCCCAAGCCGGAAGCTCTGCCTATGGGCCGCAAGCTCCACCCCCAAGCCAGAAGTAAGTGCATTCTGTGAATACCAAAAGCAGTAAGTTTAGGATTTTGTCTTAAGTTAGTTCTGAGAATCGGGCCCGTTCAGTCTGAGTTAGACTTTTGCTAGCATAAGCCACAATGCATCTCCGAGCATTTGTAGGACCATTGTGTTGAGCAATAATCACACACAACCCCAGTGGGCTTCTATCAACTACAATCTCAGTATGTAACTTTGGATCAAAATGAGCCATTTCAGTTGCATTTTTAATTGCATGTTTTATTCTCTTGATGATTCGGTCACATTCAGAGGATCACTAGATGGGACATTTATTCTTTGTCAACTCTCTTAATGGGGCATTCACCGTGGAAAAATCACAAATGTATCTGGAGCAATAGCTGGCCTTGCCTAAGAAGGATAGTGGCATCTTGTGGAAGTAAAGTGGATGACAATGTTTGTATTTTTACAGATTCTGGAGTCATTTCCCTCTCAGATACAATATGCTCAACAAACTTGTTTTCTTTTGTGAAACTCACACCTGTCTGCATTTAAAGTGAGGCCTACATCAGCGAGAAGTTGGCATACTTGTATAAGAGCATTGCCATGCTCCCTTTGTGTGGCGCCAAACACTAGTATTTCATCAATGTAGTTAAAAGCATGGGTGATAGGTTAAATGACTCTGTGAATGACATCCTGAAAGTTTTCTGCAGTTAATGACACATCATTACATGAGACTTTTGTACTTGAACAAACCAACATGAGTTGATAAAGTAGTAATGCACCTACAGTTCTCTTACAGCCTGAATTGATGTTATCCTTTGTTCAACTCAAGACGGGAGACACACAACTTTGGCACCATTCAGCTGTGTGATCATGGCCGCCGTGTGTGGACCTGGATGTGTTTCTCTCTCAATCACTTTGTTGGCCTGGTGCATATCAACACAAATGCACACTGCACCTAGAGCTGTCCTTTTTGGCACTACCACTGTGGGTGAGACCCAGGTTGTTGGACCAGTAGAGCGCTTCAATCATGTCACGCGTTAAAAGTGTTTCTAATTCTTTCACAACAGCCCCCTGTAAATGAAAAGCAATCTGACTGAGCACTGAGCAACAGTAGGAATGTTCTAATTAATGTGAAGTTGCACCTTCATTATCTTGAGAATCCCTAGTCTATGAAATAATGATAAGAAATGACTTACTATTTCAGAATGTGAATTGAGGTTGTAGTTCATTGTATATCATCCCACATCAGCAGCAGTACTGAAACTGAGTAAATACACACTCAATGAAGTACCTTGGAGAATATGAATTGGTGCTTGTAGCTATCGTTTTCTTATGCCTCATGGTCCCTATGAATGACCCTTGACTTTGCAATGGGTTTGAAGCAGCCAATGTATACACCTTTGTTTTTGATGGTGTTAGACGTGGTATCAGAGACAGTTTGTTGTATTTCTCTCCTAGCATGATACTGATCGATACAACATTGTCTATAATAAAAGTTGTAGCCCTACTGTTTTTGGGGACAATTTTATATTACTTTGGCCACTTCTTTCCAAGCAACCAATCTATTTGCACGTCAATGTGTGATTGACATCACCATTGCACATCCATCTTCTTAAATGTTGCCTGATGATGACATTGAGCATTTGGAAAATGAATTTAATAACGACTGATTTTGTTAAGTCTCTATTTGCCACAAATGATGTTGCATTTGGCCTTGGGGGCATGGCTGGAATACTTCTGGAGCTTTCTGGCATCCATTTTCTCTTCTCTTCGAAACACACTTGGTTTCTCTTTTGCTTTGCAGACCGATATGAAATGGCTTTCTTTCCCACATCCTTTGCAAATCTGACTGATAGCAGGACATTTACCTTTGTGTACAAATGAAAATCCACTTTGCAAACACAATTTCTTTTTCTTCTTAGACATCATTTTATGGGACTCAATTTTGTGTTTCTGCTTACTTTTAATGGTCAACACTGACTAATACTGGGCTGTTCCAGATTCCATGTCAGCATCATGTCGATCTGCCTATTCTTCAGCTCTTGCAGCATAAGTACCTTTTCTAGACTGAGTGTCTCTCTGAGTAGGAGTTGTCTGATTAAATTGAAGAGGCAACCACCGCATGGCTTCTTCATCATTGAATTCACTGACCTTGTGGTGCTTAATGAGTGTATTAAGTCTTTCGACAAACTCCTTCATCATTTCACCAACTTGCTGTCTTGCCTGGTTTAAAATGTACCTTTTATAGTCAACATTCGGCATTAGATTGTATTTGGCTTCTAAAGTTTCTTTGATTTGACAGTACAGCACTTCATCAGCATGTGATATTTTCTTTATCACTTATTTTACTCCATCACCTGCAAGTTTCTTTATGTATTTGATAATTTTTTTGTCATCTACTTGTTCCAGACCATCTATGAAGTTGTCAAATGTTTTGATCCAATCAGTACATCTGGCGCCAAGATTCTGCCTCTTGGCGGTGTTGAATGGCAGAGGTGGTTTTAAAATTGCAGCAGCATTATACCTTGTGTTGGGAATTACTGACATCGAGAGTATACGCTGTTCCGACGACGGTCGCTGCTCACTTGGACCTGCACCTTCTGTAAGCGTCAGCCATATGCTTACATCTAGGTTGTCACATTGAGGCGGATGTGGTGAGGCACCATCTTCTTTCTGACAGTGAGTAACAGAATTGTCTCTTGAACATGTAACTCACTGCTCTTAACTTTGTGCATTTTATCTGGTTATTGTTGCCTTTTCCATTTATTTGCACCTGGCCATCTCTGCCTTTAGTACTTTCTTACTCCTAGCTGTTCCTGCGTTTAGCATTTCTACTTTGTGAGGACAATGGCTCTGTGTTATTCAGTGTTGCAGCATTACTTCTTTTTGTCTTACCAGTAGGTTCCTGGCAGGTTTTCTGACTGTATTCCTCCTTAGGGCCTTCACCTTTTTCGATGGCCTTGTATGAGCTAGAGGAGTGCTTTGACTCCACATACGCCAACAGTAAACTGCTTCTTGAGGCACATGTGGCAGGCACAAGCAGTTTGCTGGGCATTAGCAAGCCCTCAGGGAAACCAATCTTGTTTCTTTGGTGTTTTTATTTCCTACTCGTCACCAGATGTAGCATGCTCCCCAGGGCGGGATATGTAAATGACCATGCCACACATGGAACGCAGTACCAAATATCTTTATTCTTTGACATGCAACTGTTAATTGAACTCACTATGTCATAAACTTTATTGACTGCACCCAGATATACCTAACCACCTCCCAAAGGATTATGTAACTTTGTAAGGAGTCCGATGAGGACCACAAGGGTCCTACTACACATGATCATACAACACTACACACAGTGTGTTATTCCACTTGTCTCGGGTGCTGCATCATCAAGACAAAAGAAAAGTGTACGCGATCCTGTATTCCCATTTTTCTCCAAAGACAAATAAGCAAAATCAACATGAGAGTGCACTTGCTCTCTTTCCTATTAGGCCTTTCTAGGGTTCACATCTTTCCAAGAGAATGATATTGGCCATCTGTTGTTAGGAGTCTGCAAATGCCTGGGTGTGATTCTAAATAGGATTGTTAACAATATTTTGGGTATTCTATTGTAACAGCACTTGTATGTGTTTGTTTACTTTAATTATTAGTCATGGATCATTAGGGCACCTCTAGAAGACATTTTAAATTGTTTTATATTCATCTTTTTGGTTTGAATTATGTACAGATGAAGACTAAAAATACTGGCTTTTGATTGCTTTGCTTATTTTCATACCAGCAGGGACATTAAAATACCAGTGGCGCTGGTAGAAAAGTCAGGTGCAACTCTGGGCCTGTCCAACCTTTCCCGATGGCTCCACAAGCGGTCCTTGCTTTGTCAGCCATTACAACGCAGAGCCCGGCCGTCCAACTGCAGGCTGCTAGAACCGTTTAAGAACAACAGGTACCATAACCTGGGCGGGCCTCATTTCATAGCGGTGCCCGCCCATGATGAGGGACGTGTTCTAGAACATTGGGCCGCTTGGGACTTGAAGTCCTCAGCAACAAGGAAGCGTGCCCCATGCCCATAGTGCTATTATGAAACCTGAACCTAAAAGGGAAAAACAATAGGAGTCATATTCCACATTAGCACCCGAAACAAACCTAGGATGTCCACCCAACAAGAGTCCTGAGAACACCATGGCAACACAGGGACCACTATGAGAGAACATGGGGATGCCAAGGAAAAAGGAAAACTGTCACCAGGGAAGCAAGTGAGAAGAAGCCAAGGTGGAGTCAGCAGTAAACCATGACTGAAGTAAATGGCACATTGTTACCAGCTCTCTTCCAAACCATAATCATCTCTTTTTTTCCTAAGTTCAGGCATGGGCTGTCTCTTTACATTGAAGGGATTCCTCCGGTTACTTGCTTTTAATCTTAATTAATCTGAATCCAGGTCTTCCTAGTCAAAGTCATTTTACAATGAGCGCAAGCTCACCAGGACATAAAATCACTAAGCAAAAAACATGTACTAGTTTTCCCTCCCTCTAATATGGCTGACTTACCATCCTATAACCCGCATAAGAAGGAAACTGGCCCACCCCCCTTCCTGTAATACAAGCCCTATAAAAAAATAAACCCCATGTGGAGCAGAATGCCCCCGGGGCTGAGAGTTAAAGGGAACCCTGACTCTGACTAGGAAGACCTTGACGCATTGCAATGAAGATGACTTTAAATAATGGGGCAAAGCGAAGGCAGCTGAGTGGGCTGCGGTGATGCTGGCAGAGTTCTGTGTGTGATGTCACCTGGAATGTCGTCAGGTGCCTTCTGCCTTGAGTGTTCCTTCTTTGGCAGTTGCTGTATGTGCCTGGTAAGCTGCCAGCATGGATGGCTCTCTGTATCAGATAATAAACTTCAAGACTGTCTTTATGTTGATGTGCCTTTCATTATCATTTCAGTGGCGACAGAAGATGGGGTATTCCTCGTTACAGTGAAATAAGATACGCTGGCATCAGAAGACGCTTCTTTACGCTTTGCGAGTTACCGGTTTGAACCTAGTGTGTGTTCTTAGGTTAACCATGAGTACATTTTTCTCTAACTTCCCCCGGGCACACATATTGTTTTTGGACCAGTGATTTCTCTTTCATTTGAGGCACTGTCACAGCTGACTGCAATGCGCGCTGTGACCGCATGTTCTTGACTTCTTGAGCGATCATCTCCTGTGCTGTTGGAAAGCTCCAGTTAATTCATTGCTTAATTCTCCATTTCCTCTGGGTTTTTTTAATTAAGCCTGCATGTTGGTAAATTGCCCCTTTGTGCCCCATTTGAATCAGCGCTGTTTTGATTGCTTCAGCGTTCCACACGGCCTCTGCTGGGGGCGATTTTCCACTCACTCGCCTAACACTTGAGCGCGGTGACATGCTGACTTGTGATTTATTGTATTGTATTGTAATTGCATTTATATAGCGCTTACTACCTCTGACGAGGCGTCAAAGCGCTTTTTCGGCGAGAAGCACGCTACTCCGGGACCCATAGAGGATTAGTGTTGAATTAGTATAGTGAAACATGCAAGTACATTTTAAGTGGTGGATAGGTTAGTCAGTTATTTGGATTTGGAATGAAAGCAGGATAGAGGAGGACAAAGGTTTGTATTTATATAGCGCGTGTTGACGCACGCTATTCAGGAAGCCTACAAAGGATTAGTGGTGAATTAATATGGTGAAATATGAAGTAATTTCAGTGGTGGATATTAGTCAGTTACTTGGAGTGAGACAGATAGCAGAGAGATAAAAGGGGAAGAAAGATTTGCATTAATTTAGCACTTGTTACCCCTGATGGGTGTTTGAATTGTTTTTCTGGCTAGTAGCACGCCACTCCGGAACCCATAAAGAATTACTGTTGAAAGTTAGTATAGTAAAAAATATGAAGTAATTTGAGTAGTGGATAGGTTATTCAGTTATTTGGGTAGTATATTACTATAGTTTAATATGGAATTTGAGAAGTGAACATGTTAGTCTGTTAATTTCGATTGGAAAAGGATAGTGGAGGGATAAAAGAGTGAAAGATTAAACATTTTTTTTAGGTCTTAGCAGGAGGAGGCTTTTGGATTAGTAAAAAGGAGTTTTGGAGGGGAGGACTCAGAGGGAAAAGTTTAGAAAGGTTTGTTTTAGGGGATCGTTATAGTAAAAGAGGTGTCAGATGATGCAAGGAGGGGTAGAGTAGGAGAGAGTCTAGAAAGGGTTATTTTGGCAATCATAGTAGTGGTATGGAGTTAGGGATAAAAGAGAGAGTTGATGTAGAGGATCTATTTAGAGATGTATAGGATGAGAGATAGGGTAGTGCATTGGAAGGAGTAGTAAAGAAGTTTGAGATGAGTCAGAAGGTTGGGCTAGAAGATATATAGAGCGAAGTATAGACTGAGAAATAGGCTAGTGCATTGGAAATTCTAAATTAGAAGAAAATGATAAATATATAGATCCATAATTACATTGAAAGTATATAGATACATAAAGGAGGTAAGTATATGTAGATTAAAGATATTGATAGAGGCACAGGATGAGAAATATGGTAGTGCATTGGATATGCTTTTTCAGGAGAAAAGTTACAGACACACAGATCCAAGTACATGGAAGGTACATAGATGCACAATGGAAATACGTACAGGTTGACCAGAGATTATTTTTAATTTATTTATTATAATTATTTTTTCTCTCAACAATATAATTATTTTACATGTTTATACAAAGTAATGCACAAAGATAGGTACATATCTATACTGAAAACAAATGCTTGTATACAGAGGGATATGCTGTAAATTTCTGTTTGCTTATGGTGCTTATGTGGGGAAGAGCCAAATCTTGAGTAGTTTCCTGAAGATAAGGTGGTTGTCGGCGGACCTTATGTTGGGGGGGGGTAAAGAGTTCCATGGCTGCTTAAAGAGAGATGGTCTTCTGGCAACTAGTAACCAATGCAGGGCTTTCAAGGCAGGGGAGATGTGATCTCGCGGTTTGATATGCAAGAGTAGTCTGGTAGCCAAGTTCTGAATCCGTTGTAGTCTTTTCATGGTCGTTAAAGGTGATAGAGTTCATCCTAACTTTGGGTCACGATATCCTCTTGGCAGGACATTTGGGATAGACAAAGACATGGAACCGGTTGGTGAACTATTTCTAATGGCCCCCATATGTCTGAAAAGGTAAAGGAGTTTTGCAGCTCCTGTGTCACCTTTCAGGCCAGTGGCAAGGCAGGGGGCAAGACAAACGCTCCCCTAATGCCACTGCCAGTGGTTGGGGTTCCTTTAGAAAGGGTGGGGATGGATATTGTTGGTTCCCTGGACCCTCCTACTGCATCAGGGAATAGGTATATCTTAGTGGTAGTTGACCATGCTACTAGATACCCTGAAGTCATACCTCTTAGAACCATTGATGCACCTGTGTTGGCTAGAGCACAGCTTGGTGTGTTCACCAGAGTGGGTTTTCCAAAAGAGGTGGTGTCAGATAGGGGCACGAACTTCCTGTCCCGCTATCTGACTGCTATGTGGGATGAGTGTGGTGTCAACTACAAGTTCACCACCACCTTTCACCCATAAGGAAGTGGTCTTGTTGAGAGATTAAACAAAACCCTGAAGGGCATGATAAATGGGTTGTCAGTGAAACTCAGGAGGAGATGGGATGTTCTCCTCCCATGCTTACTGTTTGCCTGCAGGGAGGTGCCACAGAAAGGGGTAAGTTTCAGTCCCTTTGAGCTGGTGTTTGGATACCCTGTGAGGGGGTCATTGAGCCTGCTAAGAGAGTCCTCTTAAAGAAGGTAAGGACAATGTGCTTGATTACGTGCTTGGCCTGAGATCTAGAATGGCGGAGTACATGTACAAGGCAAACAGGAAACTGGAGGCCAGCCAGGAGCTCAAGAAGCACTGGTATGATCAAAAGGCTACCATGCCTGAGAATACTCCAGGACAGTTGCTATGGGTGTTGGAGCCTGTGGCTCCCAGGGCCCTCCATGACAAGTGGAGTGGGCCCTATCCAATCTTAGAAAAGAAGGGTGAGGTTACCTATTTGGTTGACCTTGGCACCCCCAGGAACCCTCACAGGGTCCTGCATGTGAATAGATTGAAACCCCACCATGACAGGGCAGACATGACCCTGTCACTGGTCACTGATGAGGGTGTGGAAGAGGAAACTGAGCCTGTGTCCAACTTCCTCTCCACTAATGTGCAAGATGGGCCAGTGGAAGGAGTTGTACTCTCTCCAAAATTGACTGACCAGCAGCACAGAGACTGTAAGCAGGTGCTGGAGCAGTTTGCTGGCCTGTTCTCTTTGACCCCAGGCATCACTGATTGGTGTGTGCACCACATTGACACTGGTGACAGCCTACCTGTCAAAAATAAACTGTACACGTTGTCTGACCATGTCACAGCCAGCATTAAAGCTGAGGTTGCTAAGATGCTGGAACTAGTAATAATTGAACCGTCTGAGTGTCCATGGGCGAGGCCCGAAGTGGTGCTGGTACCTAAACCTAATCCTCAGGGGGGACCCAAGGAGTTAAGATTATGTGTGGACTACAGAGGGTTGAATGCAGTCACAAAGACTGATGCTCACCCTATACCTAGAGCTGATGAGCTCATTCATAGGTTAGGGGCTGCTAAGTGCCGGAGTACTTTTGATCTGACTTCAGGTTACTGGCAGATTGCCCTCACTGATGGAGCAAAGGAGAGGTCAGCATTCTCCATCCCAGAGTGACATTATCAGTTCAAGGTAATGCTCTTTGGATTAAAGAATGCACCTGCCACCTTCCAAAGGTTGGAACAGGGTCTTGTCTGGGTTGGAACAGTTCAGTGCAGCTTACCTGGATGATGTAGCTGTATATCGATCTACCTGGAGGGATCACCTAAACCACCTAAGGGAAGTGCTTCAAGCCATGCAGCAAGCAGGACTGACTATTAAGGCAAGCAAGTGCCAAATAGGGCAGAGTTCTGTGGGGTACCTGGGCCAAATGGTAGATGGGGGCCATGTACAGCCTCTCCAAGCGAAAATCCAAACTATTTTGAATTGGACAGCTCCTGGTACCCAGACGCAGGTCAGGGCATTCCTTGGATTGACAGGGTACTATAGAAGGTTTGTTCAAAATTATGGGACCATTGTGGGGCCCCTAACAGAACTGACTTCTAAAAAGAGGCCCAAAAAGGTGATTTGGACCCCAGTGTCAGAAGGCTTTTGACACTCTGAAAGCTGCTATGTGTTCAGCACCAGTGTTACTGGCCCCTGAATACACAGAATAATTTGTAGTTCAGACTGATGCTTCAGAGCAAGGGATTGGGACAGTGTTGTCACAGCTAAATGAAGGGGGCCTTGATCAGCCAGTTGCCTTTATTAGCAGGAGGCTTTGTCCCAGAGAGCAGAGGTGGAGTGCCATTGAGAGAGAGGCTTTTGCTGTGATGTGGTCACTGAAAAAGTTGAGACCGTATTTGTTTGGGACACACTTTCATGTTGAAACTGACCACAGGCCTCACAGGTGGCGCATGCAGATGAGAGGGGAGAATCCCAAGCTGTTTAGGTAGTCCATTTCCCTACTGGGAATGGACTTTACAGTGGAACACAGACCTGGGGTTGCCCATGCCAATGCAGATGGACTTTCCAGGTTTTTCCACTTAGCCGATGAGGACTACCAGGGTGTAAGTTAGTAACCCATCACCTTTCGTTTGGGGGTTATGTTGCAAAGTCATCCAGAGCCCTGGGCACCCCCCAACTTTTTGCTGACTGGAACTGTTGGTAACTGACTCTGACTGACCCAGGACTCTGTTTAACCAGGCACAGGTCCAGTGCCAAGCTAAAGGGAAAACATGAGAATACAGTTAAGAAACCCAACAAACACTAGGGTACACTATGGTATGGTGGGGTACCCCTGTAATTGGCATGACCTACCCCATAAACCCCTAGTATATAATGGGGTAGGGGATTGAAACTACCTAGAAGTCCCCAGTATCCTGGAGCATGGCAGTTTAGAGGCCAGCAGATTTTCTGCACCAGCATGTGTCAAGTGCTGAAGCCTGAGGTCAGTTTAAAAGCAGTACTGGTTGTCAGGACTGCTTTTAAACCTTAAATTGTGCCCAAACTCGACTTTAGTGGTAGGGGCACTTAAACATGAAAAACCTACAATGTTATGGCATATTATGCCCCCTCAGGGTCTCCCATAGGTATCACAGGGGTGGGGGTCTGTTAGCTATAAGGTACACCCTTATAAAAATGAGTTTTTGTATCCTGGGTAAGGTGAAATTTCACATTTCACTCCTCACATTGTTTTAAAGGCTGCTCAAATTCGACTTTAATGCTAGAAGCACTGGGTAAGGAGGATCTGCAATATTTCTGCCGGTTCAGAAACCCTAAAGTCTTCCCTAGTTGCACAGGCGGTGGGGGTCCTGTAGAAGTTAGGGAAATACTTATAAAATATGTTTTTATAAGCCCTGGCGCTAGAAAACTGGCCCAAGTCAGACAGTCAGAATACATTTATTTCGCCGACATGATGAAGGCATAAAAGTATACTGCATATATAAAAGATGAAAAACATTCCGCATACTTACAGTACGATAATTTTTAAGATACAATAGCTATACAATTTCAAAATTTATGATAACAATTCATACTTGATTAAGTTCATATTACAATTAATTGGATCCGCAGATTGAAATTCTCTTTTTTAGAGCAGTTAAAAGAAAGGATGCCACAGAGAAACAAATAAAGGGGTCAGACAATAGCTGCAAATAGTAATAGGCCACACAACATTGTCTAAAGTTCATTTTTTCGCAGAATGGGGATGATAAACCTTTTCCTCTCATTATGGTAATTTTTACAAAAAAGCAAAAAATCCATACCATTCTGTAGTGACTGATTATCACAAGTACAGAGACGGGGATTGGTAGCAACATAAACATTACCAGGGATACCCAACATTAGAGCAATATAGTTTAGATGGAATCTCACCAGGATGTACCTATGCTGTAGATTAGTTACAAAAGTTAGGTACGTTGTTTTTTTTCTTTCCCATTTGTGAGTTACTCGGTACAGTTAGATATATTTTAATTGTTGACAACTTGGTGTTTAAGATTTCCCTTCCAATCTGCATATTAGATAATAGCTGGGCTTTCAGATCGTTCTTGGAAATAGAACAACAGCTTATAGGATCTAAAAAAAAGGTGATGCAGCCCATTAGCTTTTAAAGTAGATTCAACATATCGTAACCAGGTTATGTTACTCCACCCATCAAGTTTCAGGACATCACTTATAATATCTCTTGTCAGTGTGAGAGTCTCCTTTCGCCATATTGAGTGTGACAGTAATATTGGCACCAAAGAGATTTTCTCAGAAATGTAGGGAGCTGTCATTTCCATATGGCATTTAAAATTGGCGCAAGACTTAGGTAATGAGAGTAACTTGTAAAAAATGTTTTACTTCAATTGATTGGAGGTTTGTACATTCTCTGACTCCCCAGATGGCCGCTCCATAAGTGGTAGCAGACACCGTCTTTGCTTCATACACTGTTTTTATAACATCCAGCGTGTTTAGACTTGTTTTTTTATAAACTTAATTAAAGCCCCAATATTCTTTTCCATCTGGGTCGCTCTATTTGTAATCATGTTTTGCCAATTAATTTGCCTATCAAACATGATCCCTAAATAATTAAAAGAGTCAACGACTCCCATTTTCCCCGGACCAGTTACAACTTGGGGTTGTTTCCGCAATTTCGTACAGGCCACAAGGATAAACGATTTGGAATAATTAACTTTCATATCCAGGGAGTTCATATATTGCGTGTAATCCAGCATGAAATGACGCAGTGCATTACTAGTACTTCCTATGAGCACTGCGTCGTCCGCATACAGTAATATAGGTATCGGTTTGGAGTTTATATAAGGAACATTTGGGGTGGACTCCCTCAGAGCAGCTTCTCCATTATTAGTGTAAAGGGAAAGGGGCTAGAATGCACCCCTGTCTAACACCTCTCATGATTTTAAAATGTCTAGTGAATTCACCATTCTTACCATATCGAACACAAGCAGAAGCACCTATGTATAGGTCACAAATGATGTTAATATTATTCTTGTCAATCCCTATTGCCACCATGATCTGCCACAGCCTAGACTGTGCCACGCAGTCAAAAGCTGTGGACAGATCCATGAAGGCAAGCTAGAGATGGCCTTTTTTAGCTACTGTATATTTCGCTATAATTAGGCTCAGATTCAGGCACTGATCGACAGTGCCTTTCCCTTTTCTAAAAACAAAACTGACAGGGGATTATAATATTCTTGTCCAAGGCCCATTCCTCCAGCCTATTTAAAAGAAGGCGACCCATTAACTTAGCAGTCAAATCTATCAGTGAGATAGGTCTATAGTTCTTCGGAGTTGACCTATCTCCCTTCTTATAAATGGGGATGATTACTGTTGTTTTGCATGAAGGAGGGGCTCATGTTTGGGCAATTTTATTAAAAACATTTGTTAAGAGCGGGCCCATAATTCTTGGTTCTCCAGAAACAGATCAATAGACACTCCGTCCGGTCCTGGTGCTTTTGCCTGTTTACACTGACTTAGAGCGTACTTCACTTCCTCAAGTCTAAAACTAAGAGCACCCCCTACTGCTCCTAAGATTTTAGGACAGGACTGGGTGGGTAAAGTCTCACCAGCTCCAAATAGGCCTTCAAAGTGGGTCACCCATTTTGTCTGATCAACGTGAGTGTCTGTACTCAAAGCCTCTGGGTCTTTTAGAAATGGTGCATTAATCAGTGACCAAAACATCTGTGGGCTTTTTAATATTGTGGCCTTCTGCAGATTTTCCCACCATGCTTCCTTTAGTGTTTTCAATCTAATAGTCCTTGCTGTTTTATAATCTTGGCGCAAGGACTTAATTAAAGGTGGATTACGGAGCTTACACTTCAAGGCTGTGTGAAGATTTTTTAAAGATTTTTCGCATTCATCGTCAAACCAGCTACTTTTTTTTGTTGGTCGTTACTTATAATATGGGTTACATTTCTTCAGCATTAGATAGTATAAGCTAAAGACCGAAACCATGCAATCATGAAAGGCTGGGTCTAAACAGTGCATTATCTCTCCAGAGCATTTAGCAAGTAAATTGGCCAAGAACCTTTTAGGGTCCACTCTTTCCCACTTCAGGGTGATACCATTCTTTCTTGCAACCACAGGGTCTACCTTGAGTTTGAAAACAGACTCATTTTTCTTTGATGTGGGAACAAGAAAAGTTATTGCAGAAAGGTCACTATAAGAGTAGAAATCAGTCTTAAAACTATTAAAGAGCCCTCTTATCGAATCTGAGACCAAAACATAATCAAGGGTAGAAGAAAAGAATGATTTAAACAGGTATCTCCAA
This sequence comes from Lissotriton vulgaris, assembly GCF_964263255.1. NCBI lineage: Eukaryota > Metazoa > Chordata > Amphibia > Caudata > Salamandridae > Lissotriton > Lissotriton vulgaris. Next base: position 422,978 of record NW_028251103.1, on the reverse strand, counting down.
AATGACCAGTTAAGGGTTCGTAGGCGTTTAAAAATACAAGATCATTAATAGACAACATTCTATTTAGAGCATTACTCTTTGCAAGTTAGGGAGCGTGTGGAAGGACAGAGGGGTGACCAAGGCTAAACACATGTCAAGGTATTCGACGCGGCCCACGACGCAAAGCTCTAACAGTACCCCTCCTCAAAGGCCTATTCACTGGACCCGGTTTAGTTGGATATAATGCGTGAAACCTTCTGACTAACCTAGCAGCATTGATGTTTTCTTCTGGTTCCCAAGATCTGTCTTCAGGGGGGTAGCCCACCCAATCAATGAGGTATTGGAGTTTACCCCTATGTCTCCGGGAATCCAATATTTCATGTACTTCATATTCTTCCTCTCCATTAATTATCAAGGGTGGGGGTGGTTCGTCGGCTTTTAGAGGAGGGATATATTTCTTGACCAAGGAGCAATGGAAGACAGGGTGTATCTTCTTTTGAGGGGGTAGTTGTAACTTCAAGGTAACAGGAGTTATAATCTTTTGTATCAGAAAGGGTCCTATGAATCGGGGTTGCAGTTTTCTAGACCCAGATTCTTGGTGGAAAGCCATACTTTCTCTCCTATGGTGTATGTTGGTTCGGTTCTTCGATGTTTGTCTGCCTGTATTTTCATGGTTTCTTTAGCTTTACTTAACTCTCCTTTAGCTGTCTCCCATACCCCTTTTATCTTTTTATGATGTTCCTCCAGTGCAGGTATGTCGGTCTCTGTTTGGGACAACACAATGGGTAGCATTCTTGGATGTTGGGCATAGATAAAAAAGAAAGGAGAAATACCGATAGCTGAGTGTTGAGAATTATTATAGGCAAACTCAGCTAATGGAAGAGCCTGCACCCATGTGGAGGGAAGAGTGGTCAATAAACAACGTAGGCATTGTTCAAGAGTTTGATTGGTTCTCTCGGTTTGACCATCCGTTTGAGGATGGTAGGCTGTGGAAAGTCTATGGTCAATATCTAGAATTGAACACATACCTTGCCAGAATTTTGACACAAATTGGGGGCCTCTATCACAAATTATGACAGAGGGCAAACCATGAAGACGTACTACTTGTTCAAAAAATACGTGAGCTCGTTTTTTAGAAGAAGGGATTTTCTTCAATGGGACAATATGGGCCATCTTGGACAACATATCTACTACAACATAAATAGTGTGATAGCCTTGACAATTAGGAAGATCGGTAATGAAGTCCTTGCTAATGGAATGCCAGGGTGGTGGAGGGACCGCTATGGTTTTCAATAACCCAGTGGGCGCACAAAGGGAAGGTTTCTGTCTAGCACAAGTTGAACATGCTTGAACAAATGTGACAATGTCTTTTAGCATATCCTCCCACCAAAACCATCTTTGACACATGTTTATGGTTTTTGCACTACCTGGATGTCCAGCTAAAGAACTTGCATGACACCAATCCATGATTTGTTGTTGCAGGTCTGGAGTAGGTAAGTACAACTTATTGTCATGGTAATACAACCCATCTCTGGTATCATTTACAGGTGTCTCTTCCCACTCCTCTTTAGGGATGTTGTTATATTGATATCCTAGGTCATCCAAGAAATTCTTATTCTTGTCTCCGACTCCTATGGTCTTATTTTCTGGTATGATAGGGAGCGGGTTGTATCTGGTCATCTCTGCAGGATGTCCTAACCGTGATAGCGCATCAGCTTTGCCATGTTGCCATGTTGGGGCCCGGGACGGTAGGTAATAATGACGTCAAACTCACTAAAGAAAGATACCCATCTCGTTTGCCTGGGAGTGAGTGCACGTGCAGATCTAAAAAACTGGAGATTCTTATGATCAGAATAAATAGTGATTATATGTGGGGAACCTAACAAATGATGTCTCCATTTTTGGAACGCAAACTTAATATCTAACAATTCCCTCTCTCCAATGGTATAATTCTGTTCAGCAGATAACAGGGTCTTGGAGAAGTAGGCTATGGGATGCATGTGACCAGATACTTTGTCTCGTTTTGAAAATACACCCCCTACGGCATATTGGGAAGTGTCTGCCTCAACGAAGAAGGGTTGTGTATTGTCAGCATGTTTGATTATAGGAGCAGTTGTAAATTTGTCCTTTAACGAGCAAAAGGCTTGCTCTGCTTCCTCAGACCATAGGAATGGCACACCTTTCTTTAATAACTTAGTTATGGGCGCCACTGAATCAGAAAAATGATTTATAAACCTTCGGTAAAAATTGGCAAATCCTAAGAAGGACTGTATTTCCTTAACAGAAGTAGGGCTAGGCCATTTAATCAATGCCCTAACCTTTTGAGGATCCATTTGAATGCCTCCAGGTTTGATGATGAACCCTAAAAAGTCTATTTTGGTGGTATGGAAGGTACTTTTGTCCAACTTGGTAAACAGCTGGTTCTCCTGCAGCTTACTCAAAATCTTTTTTACATGCACAATATGATCCTGTTCATTTTGAGAATATATGAGAATATCGTCAATGTACACTATTACAAATATATCCAAATATTCTCTTAAAATGTCATTGATGAAATACTGAAAAGCAGCAGGAGCATTGCAAAGCCCAAATGGCATGACACAGTACTCGTAAAGACCAAATTTAGTTTGAAATGCAGTTTTCCACTCATCCCCCTGTTTGATTCTGATAAGATGGTATGCACCCCGGAGATCTATCTTTGTGAATATCTTAGCTCCTTTGATTTGATCAAAAAGAACAGGAATGAGTGGGAGCGGATATTTGTTTTTTATAGTCACCTTGTTTGAGGCTCTATAATCCAAACAAGCCCTAAGACCCCCTTCTCTCTTGTCTATGAAAAACAGAGGAGATGACACTGGGGAGGTTGAGGGTGTTATGACACCTTTGAGTAGCATGTCATCTAAATAGTTCTTTGAATATTCGGTCTCCACTGGGGTAAGGGCATAGATGCGAGTACAAGGTAGTTCCACTCCTGGTATTAAATCAATGCGGCAGTCATAACTACGATGCGGTGGTAATTTAGTGGCTTCTATTTCATTGAACACATCTTGAAAGTCTGCATAGATTTCTGGAACACAAGAGGCTGCAGCCGCCGTTTGCAAGGCACAGTATAAAGGAATAATGCCTTCACTTGCTTCTTTATAACAATGAAGTAGATAGTAATAAGATTTCAAAGTTACTGTTCTACTAGCCCAATTGATCTGAGGATTATGGACCTGTAGCCATGGAACCCCTAGTAGGGCCCCGAAATTAGGAGCATCAATTAAGTCAAAAATAAGGCTCTCCGAATGACCATTACTAAATACAATAATCAGAGGGGGTGTTTGGTTAATAACCCAGATGACAATTCAGATCCATCGACTGCTCGTATAGGCTCAGGATATTCTTTAGGAATAAAAGGTATCCCTATTCTTTTTGCCAGTTGTAAATCAAAAAAATTACCCGTGGCTCCTGAATCCAAAAAAATTGACATATTATGTCTACTTTGTGTTGATCTGATGTTTTTCCATACTTGAAGAATCGATCTCAATGTTCTTCAAGCTTGCTATTTTTCCTGGACCAAGGTGCCACTAGCCACGTTTTTAGGGTTCTTAGGACGTACTGGACATTCCTTGGTGTAATGTCCCCCTTTTCCACAATATAAACAAAAATTGTTTTTTCTCCTTTTGTCTTTTTCTTCCGCAGATAAAGGCCCTCTTAATCCTCCATTCTGCATAGGCTCAGAAGTGTCCTTGGGTTCTTTTTTCTCGGCACATAACAGGACATATTTAGGTACACCTACATGAGCCTTCTCCCCTCTTCTCTCATGTAACCAGTGATAAAGCTTCACAGTTAATTCTATAAAAGAGGGACAATCATCTGGAGGATTAACAATTTGTGATAACAAGTCTTTCAACTCGTCACATAATCCCCTATAAAAAAAATGAGGTTCTTTTATTCTCAGGCCAATGTGTTTCAGCTACCAATCTGTTGAAACTGGTAATATACGACAGGAGGTCTTTTGATCCTTGTTTGAGGTTCAGGAGGGCATTTTCGCTGGCCTTCATATAGGTATGTTTCGTGAATAAACTCTTCATTTTTTCCTGAAACAGAGGAATTATATAGCAATGGATCGTTATTTTCTACCAAAGGAACGGCCCATTCCGCCGCGTTTCCTGATAAGTACGATATGATGAATGCGGCCTTCGCTGCATCATCTAGGAATGCAGCAGCCTTACATAAAAACTGCAGTTGGCATTGAATTATAAAAATACTAAATTTGGCACTATCTCCTGAAAATTGTTCTGGCATTGCCAACTGGACAGGACTGCGGGTATGAACAGTAACCTGTACTGGAGGTACATCGCCCTCTCCTCTAGCCCCAGTAGGGGAAGACGGCATAGAAAAGCGGGCTGGTTGAATATCATTTTTTTCTGACCTTGGGAATAGTTCCTGATTCCCTATACTCTACTGAATCTGATGATCTTAGTTGTAGAACTTCTGCTTGTAATCTCTGATTTTTATTACGTAACCTCCCTACTTCTGCTTGGAGATCTACCAGGCGGCCGCTAATTCCTCTACTGTAGGGGATGGGCGTGTATTGTGGAAACACTGTTCTAAGGGCACGCCAGTATTGTCAGGATTCATATTCGCTCAGGTGAAAAATATTCGTGGGCTTGGCTTTCTGTCAGACTTGAAAACGATACAAGCGGGATTCCACGGGAGCGAAGATAAATCCTCCTAACCTCCAAAAAACAGTACCAGGAATGCACTGTTAGACACACTCCTGCCAGCTGTTCCTTAAAAGTATGGGGGAAAAACCCAAGGAGTGTCCACCACTCTCCCCATACGAGGGGGGTAACAGTAAAGAGGATGCTAGTCTGTCTAGTAGGGTCACGCTGTAAGAAAACAGGGCATGTGATACACTACTAAACAATCTTTAACTCAACCAATTAGTTTAAATTGACATGTGCTTAGTTGATAGGCTCACTTACCCCAGTGAAGTCCAATGGCGCCTTAACTGGATGTCTTTGCAGGCAAGATGTACCTGGGAAGTCTGAGGCCAGGTTTGATAGGGCAGGACCGTAAAAAGGACGCACTCACACACCAGACACTCAAACAAACCAAATGGGGGAATGGATTTAAGGTGCGCTGACTGGCTCTCCAGGGGGAGGGAGAGCGGAGCAGCCACACGCTCAAGAGGTGTGCCACCCGGCCCGGGAAGTGATTACCAAGCGGAGTGAGCACACTCACAACAGGGCAAAAAATAAATCCACACTAAACAGAAAGGACCATCCGGTCAACACTATGGCCCAAATGCAAGGAACGTGAAGTGCCGTGTTCATAAACTGGCGGAATAACCTCCAAGGCACCTTGAGGGCATATAAATTGAGGACCGCTGTGGAGGGAGAATTATGAGACTCTCTACGCCATCTGTGAATGGGACTCTGGCGGGGGCTCGTGAGTGAGCGGGAAAGAAAGGCTTCTCAGCCCAATATGCTGAAGGGGATCCACAGCGCTGTCCGTTTGTGGGATCGATAGCGGAAAGCAGGAAAAGGCACCCAACTTCCACCTAGAGCGGAATCCGCCAGGCAACGAGAATAAGCAGGAACGGGGCAGAGACGCCGGGAAAGAGACGCTGCTCTACAACCAGGAAGCAAGGAAGGGGCGTGGTACCGGAACAGTAAGCCAAGCAATGGCTTACGTTTAGACGCGTCCCTTTACATGACTACGGGAGTGTCTCAAAAGAACAGCATCGCGTGGTGTTTACAAGTCAGGGAGCGTGTGGAAGGACAGAGGGGTGATCAAGGCTAAACACATGTCAAGGTCTTCGAGGCGGCCCGCGCCTCAAAACTCTAACAATTACCATACTCTGGATGGTTAAAGTGAAGGACACTCTCCCCCTCATCATCATGGACTCCACACACCAAGGCATTACTCTTGTCACAGGGATGGGCATTAAAGTCCCCAAGCCAAATTATGTTATATGATTTATGGGATTTTGCTTGCACAACATTAATATCTCTTTCTAATAGGAACAGGACTTCTGCCTGATAAATCCCAAAATTATTATTATACAAATTAATAAGAAGCCAGCAAGAATCCACAGAATTTTCTATCAAAATGACATGGTAAAAGGGCGACGTATTAAGAAATCTCTACACCTTAAAAGGGAAATCGTTGGAGAGCATAGTCAATAACCCACCCTTTGCCCAACCTGCAGGTGATGCTATTGCGGGAATATACAAAGAACGATATCCATTCACATATATTGGGTCAACCTCCCAAGGTTCTTGGAGACACACCAGGTCTTTAGTTGTCAACATGGTCAGCCATTCTATGTTGAGCCTCTTTCGATTATAGCCAGCAATATTCCAGGACATGACCACGAGGGACCCTAAATGGTTCTCACAAGGAATATATTTCTGGGATGAGTCTAGGTTGTACAATTGGGAGCCCTTTGGACCTTGTGGAGTTACAAGAGCTGGGGCAACCAGGGGATGATGCACCACTTCATTATGTGGCTGTACTTTAAGCATTAGTCACGGTCATTGTAAGGTAAAGTTATCAATTAATACTCCAGGATTCTGTACAGCCTCCCTTGGGACCATGGATGGCTGCGCCATGCAAGGGGATTTATTTGTAGCAGGCCCTCAAATATCTGCTTGTATTATGGTAAGAATAAGTCAATCTATGTCTTCCAAGCTAGAAAGTGTTTCGAAGTCATTTTCCTCATTGCAAACCCTCTGGCCCATAGGTTAACATGGTAGGAAGTTGTTGATTAATAAATGTGGATAGGAGAGAACTAGCCAGACCATTCAAAGACTTCCCAGAATGGTGGCAGCAGTTAATCCAACAATATTATATTGTAGAATTTCTCCTAAAGTGTACATACAAGAAGTTAAGAAGGCTGAATTTGGACTTACATTTCTTGTTTGTAATTCAAAATTCAGCCTTCCAGTGGTCTGCCCTGATGGGTCAGGGTTAAGTGGATTAGTCAGGCTGCTTTAAAGAGGTGATGAAGAACCCCTAGGGTTAGCCACTCTGCTGGGAGGGCAGTGTGCTGGTCTATATGAATGCCAGGCCAGGGGGTGGAGTCGTAAACCATGTGCTTCAAAAACAGAGGGGAGGCCTGGGTTTCAGTTTCACTCTGACACTCTTGGCCCAGAGTCAGGGCTAGGCTTAAGGAAGGTATGTGCAGATGGTAGGGGGAGAGTCCATGGAAATAAGACATCCCAGGGGGGGTGTTTAGTCAGCTCATACCTCCTTGCTGGAAAATCAGCCATTATGGATTTGGAAGATTGGTGAACTCTGGGACAAAATAATGCCTCACTCTACAGGTTGTGGTCATAACTATGAGGAGTTGCCCTGCTCTCATTGGTCAGAAGTGACCTGATGCTTGACCCAGAGAATTTTGAATAAGTATATGAGAGGGGCAGAGCCCTCCAGATCTGCTGCTTGAAACTTTCTGAAGCAAGAAGTGCCCTGCTGAGAAGTTTTGCTGGTCAAATATTTCTACGGCCTGACCGCTGAAGGCTGCACCAAATGAAACTGCAGCCCTGCGGATTACCTTGCTGCAAAAGGAACTAAAAAGAGTGGACTCCCAGAAGGCTACAGGTTAAAAGAGCTCAACTGGTATATCAACAACTAAATCTACACATTGGAGACCCATTAGTGGATTTGTAAGGGTGTTGTTCAAGTGGATTGCGGGATTGAAGTTTCACACTTTCAAGGACCCTCTTGGAGATTCCAGAACCTTAGATTGTGTGTTGGATACTTTGGGACCCGCAAGCAGTACTCCAGGAAGGATTTCTAACTGGACCCCGCTTGCTGAAGAAGGCGGCACACCACAGTGGTGAGAAAGTTCTTCAGAACAATATATAAAGCTGTTTCCCTATCAGAGAAAACAAAATGACTTAAAGGGGCACTGTTGGTTTCTAAGCACTAGAAAGTGACTAATCTTTAAAAATTCATATCTCTGGTTCCCTACAGTGTTGGTGTCATTTAAAAGATAAAAATATTACCTATTTTTATAAATTGGTGTTGGATTTTTATTTGTGTTGTGTCTTAATTATTTACTGAAATTGCGTTTTTAAATGCTTTACATACCTGTCTTCAAAGTTGAGCCTGTCTGCTCGCCGCCACGTTACCAAGGGCTGAGCATAGGAATAACTTTCTAGGACCTTTGCTGAGTCCTATCATGTGTTAGTGGCCTTATTGCCAGTGGCAGACCTACATTTGCCCCTATCAATAACCCACTTTCCAACAAAGACAGAACAGCCAGACAACTTTAAAAGGACATCATTATAACAAAACTATTATGAATATATCCGATTGTGAATTAAAGTCAAAAGAATTGTGAGGCATGCAAAACACTTGCACACAAACACAGAAATAAGATTGAATACAATTGCAAGTAATATATGATTAAAACCACACCAGATATTTATAGGCATTTCTTAGGTAGAAGAACCAAGATTTTACTTGTACAGACCACGTGCATGAAATAGCTATCAATAGTTTTGCTCAAAAGACCGAGGTGATTTAGAGACCTAAAATAAGCATGTTATTAAAAATCAAATAAATATGGGTTAACAGAAAACTGGCCCCTTTTTCAAAAGCTCTTTTTCTGGCAAAACCCATTCGGGAAGCGAGAATTCCTTTCTAAATTAACGAGAATATTACACTGGGAAATGTTGGTAAACTCTGATTTCTCTAAAGAGAAACCAAAGGTGTTTTGTTAGCAGAGAATAAGCACGTAACTATCAGCAAAGTCCATGTAGTAAGAGCTAAAGTTCACTAAGTATAGTGTCACCAATTCTGTATTGTGTCCCTGGTTTGACGTGACCACTGTTTTGTATCTGGACGGATTGGAATGCCTACAGTCAATAGCGGCCACCACAATCCTGCATACTAGCCATGCAAGGCCAAGCACCCACTTAGATCTTTCTCACTGTATACCAGTCTCGGACAAAGCAACATATGACAGCAACAGAGGAGTTCGCAAATGTACTCACTTTCCAATACATGTATGTCAGGAATAACGCTTTACAAGACAGTGGGGAACACAATGACTGTTCCATAAACACAAACCAAAACAACATGTCCCTGTACCCCATAAAATTGCTATACCCCATACATTAACCAACACTGAACCCGAAGGCCTACTGGCATGTAGTACCTGTACGTACCTCAACCTACAAATAAAGCAGCAATGCTAAATATTTGTGCCAATGTTAATGCTGTTATATTGCAGTTTTGGGAACCGCGCTCCAGTCGTCTTTGAACATTCCAAGTATCCTCTATAAAGCACATCCTTATTAATTGCTGGAAAACTCATTACACCAATCGTGGCACAGTAGAACTCCTTGAGCTATGAATTAAAAGGCGTATAAAGCTCATGCCTACAGGAGCAGTTATGAAGCAATGCATATGTGATGTGTGAGAATGCAACGCAGTGTGCCAGTCCTGTGCACACACATCATGTGAGGAAGCACTGGTATTGAGACAGCGCTCATTTGCATAAAGCATGCCATTAGGCTTTTGCATTACCCCATAAGTGAAAGCAATACAAGTAAAACAACCTTGCAAACGGAAAGCAAAGTGCAGCAGGTGCATATCGTACAAATATCAAAACGACTGGTTAAACAGAAGTAAGAAGCACCAAAAAAGCCTTTTGTCATCGCAGTCAACTCATAGCCCTGCCCTGCCTCGGCCCACTGGCATGCAGAGACAGTCTGATATGGGTGCCGGAGCTATTGAATTCACAGCAGCCGCCCCATAAGCAGAGGCAGCTGCGCCATCCTACTCGAAAGCACGCACACTGAGCAGAAGCGAAATAATTGGAGCCTTCGGCAGCCAATCCACAAACTACGGAAGGCGTGGAGCAAGGGGGAAGCCCATCGCTGCAGGTGGCAGGCGCGTGTCACACTCACCGTACTGGTAGTGATACCTGGAGAAGGTGCGTCCCCGGCCGTGGGTTGCAGAAGCAATAGGGCCACCCTGCAGATGGGAGATGCTTAGATCAGCCTGAGCCCTGCGTACACAACGGGCACTCTGCATCTCTCAGGAGCGGTGGAAGGGGTACCACAGGAGATGATGTTTGTCAGACAATGTTCAGGCCTGGTGGCTTACGGTGGTAGATCTAACTGCATATTTCTGCAGAGGGGCGGAGTTAAATCTGACATTGAACGCAGTGGAATACATTATACTCACCAGCTCAGAGTCTGCTTGTCTAAAAGAGTCTTCAAACCTTCTCAGACATAAGCGCCAGAAATCTGCAACACAGATAGAAGCAGGTACCTTGCAAACAAGACGTCAGCAGTTCTTTCAGTTAGTTGCTTCCCTGAGAAATTGATCCTAAAATGAACAATCCCGCAAGTGTGCGCGTGCACGCGTGCCACAGCGAGACATGTGCTTTCAAATATCGATCCCGTGTCTGAGCACGATAATTGAAACCACATGGCCTTTGGTGCGCGTAATAGACACCAATAGGCCAAGGGCGGAGCAATGCGCCCGCCTTTGGCCTATTGCGTGCTCTCTTGCTAAAAAAGATGCACGCAGTGGCCAATAGCGGGGCACAAAAGGAAAAGCACATGCACAAACGTGTGCGATTCCTAGGTCAATCTCCTAAACCCCATGTTTAGCTACTAAATGTCTCGCGCTGCACGAGCAATGCTGCGCACTACACCGCTAGACGCAGGACCTAAAAAAAATTTTGACAACACAAAATGATTCACAAAAACCATCACTGTGAAAAACGTGTACTCTGGTTCAAAATAACAACGGGAAGGAAGAGTAGACACATGGCAGGAAAGTAACAATATGGATCGAGCGAGGAGACCTATGTGAAGCAAGAGAGATGGAGAAGTGAGAGCAGAGGGGAAGAATGAGTATAATATTGGAATAGGAAAACGAAATGAAGGGAGAAAGAAAGGAAAGGTGGAGGTGTAAGGATGAGGATGTTCGAGGGTGACACGAAGGATGTGTGTGGTTCTCTGGCTCATGGCCTGATACAATGCAGGAAAGACGGGGATCTTTAGGAGGGGGGCACAGACTAAGGACCAACAGGTGATGATTTAGGCACCTGGAGTGAGGAAATGTACAGGCCTGCAGATTATGCAGGCGAGCAGAGCTGTGGGGGAGCTGCAGGGGGCATCGATGCTTCCGACCCCACAAGCTTAGAAAGATTCATTGATCACAGATTTCTCCCTCGATGACTCCTGATATCAAGCAACACTTCATGAGGGGCCCCTCTCCGCGAATGTGGCCCCTTGTTTCTTCAGTGCCCGCCTGCATGCCAACTGTTTAACCCCAGAACTACGGGAAATAACATTCAGCTGTCCATGATCTCCTGGAATGTAGCTGGCTTAAAAAGACTTCTTGGCTACACCAAAAACCCTAAACCTCAGGAAATAACAGCTCTCCGCGCAGCGCACAGGAAGAAAGTCTGGGAAATATGCTATAAGAAAATCGAGACAGAATAGGTGAAAAATTTTACCTTCCTCAAAGAAAGGGGACACATACAACTTTGGAGATATATTAAGCAATTTACCAACACCGGCCAGACAAAAGAAAATTGAGTGGCTGCCCTGGAGTGGGTTAAACATGCAACTCAGCTGTACTCAACCCAAAAGAATTTCACCCAAACTTACTCCCATCAACAATCTCCAACAAAAGATAAAGTCATAAAAACTTCCAATATCATAGTGGCTGAGGTAATTACCCTGATCAAAAATATGAGGTCAGATGGAGCTCCAGGACACAATGGAGTTCGCGCATCTGTGTTTAAAGCCTCACAGGGATTCTGGGCAGAGCAGCTAACAAAACTTTTCAAGCACACCTTTGCCACCTCTACTCATCGTGGAAAGGCTCAATACTTTCCCCAATTTACAAAAAAGGGGACAGCACAAAACCCGGAAAATACCGGCTCATTGCTTTATTGGACTTTGAAGCTAAAGCATATGCCAGAATACTTTTGAAAGAACTGGAAGCCTGGGTAAAAGATAATAACAATCTTCTCCTATTTCAAGCAGGATTCAGGGCCCAAAGCTCTACCACAGACAACATCTTAGTACTGGGCCACCTGTCCAAGCGCGCTAGCCAGACATCTCAGTTACCACTTTTCTGTTGCTTTGTGGATTACAGTGCAGCTTTTGATAGGGTTGATCGTGGGAAGCTGTGGGAAAAACGACATATTTAGGGAATTCCGCAACAGTTGCTAAAAGCCATAATTTCCCTTCATCAGGGGTCCTGGGTCCGCATTAAAATCAGTCAACCATTGGTCACTGCTAAGGTACCAACTAATAATGGGTTAAAACAAGGGTGCGTACTTGCCCCTATACTTTTCAATCTGTACACAGCAGTTCTGGGGAAAGCGCTGGAGGGGGCAAGCTTAATGCCCCCTAGACTGGGGAAAACGCGTCTTCACATACTCCATTATGCGGATGACGTTGTAATTATGGACCACATGAGAACTGGCTTACAGAAGGCCCTAAAAGCTTTGCATGGATATAACCAACAGAACAAACTCCTGGTGAACCAGGAGAAGACTAGGATACTTATTTTCGGGACCTACCCTCGTAAGAAGACCTCACATTGGCAACTTGGGGCTCTGCAAATTAAAATAAGTATGAGCTACAACTATTTGGGCTTCTGGCTATCTGAAGGGGCAAAACCTGAAGCCCATCAGAAACATCTGAGAAGGAAAGCGGCCGGCATCATTTTCTCTTTGAAAAGCCTTAATCAGCGACTTCACAGTCCAACTGCTGAACCCATTTTGAAAGTTCTTGAGGCAAAACTAGTCTCCTCTCTTACCTATGGCCATTTGGTTTTCCCCGGTGCCTTCAATAAGTTCCTTGTGAACCATCAAATGTTGGCTTACAAAAAGTCCTAGCTCTCCCTAGACAGGCCAGGAGAGCAAGAGTAAGGCTGGAGCTGGGTCTCACCAGTCCGGACACCACTTGTTCAGGTGATTTAATAAAATATTATATCAGTGGAGTTCTGGACTTTTTGGTACTGTCCAGAGTTCTACCTGTCTCGGTGCACAAATAAACAGAAACACGGGCTTCTCGATGGTGGCGTCAAAGACCAAAGGTTTATTACTGCAGGGACACAGAAGTCCCAGAAACTACACACGGGCAGAATCTAGGAGCCTGTTCGACTTGTACAAAGTGGGTTGCTCCTTAAATACGAATTATTCAGCTTGGGGCAACATTCTTCACATGCTAGTACATTTCTAAACCTTCATGTCCTAAACAATAAATATTTGGCGTTACGCAAGAATCGTCAACAATATCTGATGTCAAAACATTACGAACGAGGGGTTCCCACTGTTCCATCATAATCCCATGTCAACTTTTCATTCAAGAGCCGGACCGCCTCATCGTAAATTTCGTTACCTCCCCCTAATAAAGGCCCAGAAGGAAAGGAGCAGAGCCAGGTGCAGAAGATAGAAAAGCAGGATAAGAGATGTTTGTGGTTCGTAAATGGGCAAGGCTACCAGCTTCGGCCGCCTAATCATGATCAGGCCAACGAACACGAGAACCAGTATAGCAGGACTGGCCTCAGGCCGGGGAGGCAGCTTTTGCCAAGTCATGCGGCCACAGCGTTTCTGTCCTAAGGTGCACGTGTCACTAGCAAGGTGAATCGCCGGCTAAAGCTTACGTGTCCTTAAGTGAAGTGCATTAATCAGAGGTCACTGTGTGTCCATTGACTATGTGAGGGCAAGAATACAAAATGGCTGCCATAATCTAAGATGGATGCCATGGGTGAATAAGAAATGTGTTTATAGCAAGAGTGCTCTTGCTTGTAGCATGGCGAAAACACCAGGATAGGCTAAATGGATCATTTGCGGTTCACTGGTACCAAAATTATGAGTTTACGACAATGTTGAAAACACGGGTTCAAATCGTCACGGAACCTCATCAGGACCACACGAGCACCAGAACTGTAATTAAAAAGACAAATTAAAGCGCTCTTTGAAGAGGAGGGTTCCCCATGGCAGGTGCAGTTGGCAGCAGGCATTAGATTATTGGACATAAACATCCAAAATCTGCATAACCCTGACATCCCGCTAACAGCTGGGAGGAAAAGAGTGAATACTCAGGCCAAGAGAATATCTTTTGAAAGGGACCTGGAAAGCCTGCATCACCAATTGAATCTCCCCTCGCTGGACTCCTGATACACCATGGGGAAACCACAGCCCTACCTGGAGCAAGCTCTGACAGTCCTGGCTCGGGGAAGAATTGCCCATTTGAGATTTCTCGCTTTGCCCATTACAGATTTTTACCCAACTTGGGCCGGGCAGGATAATTCAGTTGCATGCCGACTCTGCAATTACCACCGTAAGTCTTGGCTCTATTTGTTGTGCTGTTGCCCAAAGCTAGTCACTGAGCGGCAATGCTTGGTTCTCCCCATCTGTAGGTTGCTTGGCCTACAAAGTTGCAGGGAAGTTTCCAAACCGTGCTTCTCTATTAAAACACCTCAAATTGCGGCCCGACCAGGGAAATTCACAGACGCAATCCGAGCCAAACTGATACTGAAAACTGAATTATAACAGTACTTAGTCGGCCATCAAGCAAGAGAGATTACGATAAAAAAATGTCCTTAAATCCAACGCACAACACCTCACTGCTGGATAGGGCAATATTGCCAATAACAGTCATTTTAATTATTTAAAATCTTTTAAAGGACTACTTCATTCTTAACTAATTGTGTGAGTAAACGTTTATCTGCACAATTAATTAAAATCATTGCAATATACACAATCGTAGCTAACAGTTAAAAAAGACAATTTTCAATTCTAATAAAATGACAGTAAGTATGTGGGATGAAAAGGTGCCACTTAGGGGAGTTAAAGCTCAGGCTTGGTCATCTGGTGGGATCAGGGAGTTAATTTCAGAAATAAATTTTACAAAGCGCGTCGCCATCTGAGGTGAGTCACCCCTCATGCATACGTCCAGTGCTTCTTGGCATGTCCTGATGTTAAGAAAGACCCAAATTGGACGAAGCCAAAAGGTTTGTTGGGCTAGTAAGCATCTACAAATGCACAAGATGTGAATCCGGTTTTCCTCTTCCTGGTTGCAGAAGCGGCATTGGGTGGAGGCAGCTTTCTTGTACCTTTGGCCAAACTTATATGCCATCAGTGGAATTAGGCCAAAACGTAGTCTCATTAATTGTAGTTTTGCATGAGGTTTCATGGGAGTTGTAAGATAGAGCGGTAATATTTTTGGGACATAAAGTTTCCAGGCCCAGGTGCCGTGGAAAGCTTTAATACTTGTTTTGCGTCATGGTCATTGGATAGAATTTTTGATTGTTTGGTTAAAAGCTTCGATTTCGCCTCAATGGGCAGCGAAGTTGACCATATGTCCTTTGCTTTAAGGGTTTCAAGACAAAAGATCAAATGTTTAATCCACAATGTTTCAGGGTTGCTAAGCAATGACCATATACAGCTCTTTAAAGTGTGGGAGCTAGCTTGTTTTGTTTTTTGGCTGTAAGCGATGAATCTCGCACTCATGATCCATTGCTGGGAAGATAAAGAGAATTCCTGTCGGATTTGGGCATGAGAGGTCGAGTTTGGCAGTTGGTATACCCTACGGAAGCATAATGATTGAGCTCTATCTAACCAATTGATGATTTTGTCTTTAAAGATTATTACGCCGAAGGATATTGTAGGAAGGAATTTTGCAACAATCAGTTTTATTAGTGGGGCAAAGTCCGGGGAATGGAGTACTCTCTTTGTTCTTATAAAAGCCCCCTCCAGGCTACGAGCAACTGCCTGCATTGCAGT
This sequence comes from Lissotriton vulgaris, assembly GCF_964263255.1. NCBI lineage: Eukaryota > Metazoa > Chordata > Amphibia > Caudata > Salamandridae > Lissotriton > Lissotriton vulgaris. The sequence continues at coordinate 407,230 of NW_028251103.1, read as the reverse complement.
TATATGCACACTCGATCTCCCTTTATGATCAATCCAAACGCCCAGGTACTTATAAGCGGTAACTCTTTCCAATGCCTTCCCTTCGATAAACCACGTGCTCTTTTTTTTTTTCGAGGAAGATATTGCCATTACTTTGGTCTTGGTGGCATTTATCTCTAGCATATTTGTGTTTCAGTACAAGGCAAGGGAGTCAATGACTCAAGGAGTCTTTGGAGGCCCACCTGGGTTTTATCTAGGAGAATGGTATCATCTGCATATTGCAGGGTTTGGATTTTTGTTTGGTCAATTCCTGGGGTAAAGACTCGAGAGCGAGACAGCCATTCAGGGAGGTCTGCGAGGTACAAGTTGAAAAGTAGAGGTGCAAGAATGCATCCTTGTTTTAGACCTCTGCTGGTATAGATTTTATTAGTGGAAGACCATCTCGATGTAACTCTTATTTTAACCCAAATATCTTTGTGTAGAGCTATTAGCTCTTTCAGTATCATCTGGGGAATACCCCATTGTGCCAATTTTTCTCAGAGTTTGGCCCGAATCACGCTATTGAAAGCTTTGCGAAAGTCTATGAAGCCCAGGTATAATGATTTGCCTTTTGTGGCTAAGGTGGTTTCCATCATGTGGGCTATGCAGATCAAACTATCTTCAATATGGCAGCCCCTTTGGAAGCTGGTTTGTGTAAAGGGGATTAAGGTGCTATTTTACACCCACTTTGTTAGTGCTGTTAAAAGGACGCTTGCATATGCCTTTCCGTCCACGTCAAGGAGGGCTATCATCCGATAATTGTCAGGATTGGAGCGCAAGCCTTTTTTATGGATGGGAACGAGTAGCGATCCTTGCCAAGAGACCGGGATGGGACCTCCCAGTATTGCAGCCTCAAAGAGGGGAGTCAACATCAAAGCCCATTTCTGGGCGGAAGCTTTATATACTTGAGTGGGAATTCCGTTGGGTCCTGGAGCGCCACCTGAGCGCATTTTCTATATTATTAGCGCTATTTGGTTTGGGGTTATCATGGCGGGTGGGGTTGTATCATCCTGGGAAATCGGTTGTTCGAAGATGGAAAGGCTAATGCAGTTGGTAGCGTACAGTGCTGTATAAAGTACTTTGACATAGGCCTCCCAGTCAGCAGGAGAGATATTAGTTGCAGTAGGTGGTTTGTGGTTTTAGTGGCCTTATTTACCCAGCTCCATAATTTTCTTTGGTCTTTAGATTTTATGATCTCATAGGCTGCTGCCCAATGGTGTTCTTCTTCCAATTTCTTTAGAATGAATCTAGCCTTCCTGTACTCTTTTCTGACGGCTGATATTTCACTCCGCAGAGATTTATATTCACTTTCATTATTGGCATTGATTCGCTGTAGCTTATTTAATTTACTTTTTATGATGGTTGTATGTTGTTTTTGCTCTAGCAGAGTAGTTGGAGCCGGAAAGTCCTTGACTATACTTTTTGTTAGTTTTGGGGCTAATTGTTCTCTGAAATCGGTCAGTATAATTTCCCATGAGGGTACCGTCAAGTGACTAATGCCAACCGGGGCCCATTTTGGTCAGAAGATTGTCCACTTCCGCTTCTATTACTTCCCGGTTATCCTCGGACCATCTCAGGTTTCTTACGCTCTGTAGGTTCGATTCCGTTCCAATCAGGGATGGAAGATGATGGAACTGCCAAAGGCAAATCTTGCACGTTAAAAGTGCGTGGTCGCTATCTGGAGATGGAGTTACCAAGAACTGTCGTACCAGCTGGAAGTGGGTTACTGATATCCATATATAGTCCAGGGTGGCCATTCGAGAGGAGGATACATGAGTGTATGCAGCTGGTTGGTCCGAAGCAATCCTTCCGTTTAAGATGCGAAAGCCTAATTGATTTAATTTTGTTGCTAATTTTATCCCTTTGGCTTTCTTCCATTGATACTGAGATTTTATCTCCGGAATTGCCCACATTTCATTAACTGAGGATGGTTGAGAAGGTAGGGTGGAATCAGTTTCCATTAGGTTGGCGTTGAAATCACCCTTTATCAGCCATATATTGTTTGGGAAGAGGGATTCGAGGTAATTGTGTGAGATTTTAAACAAGTTTTTGTTTTATTGGTAAAATATTGTAACAATTGTTATTAATTGAACAATAAAGATCTATTTCATGTCAGAGCCGGCCTCATTTGGGTCCCAATCCGGCCCTGCACGTGTAGGCCTCGGTGCCAGTGTCTTTGCTGCAGTTTATTGTTTAATACAAGTATAATTTATATAAAGAGAGAGAATGTGGTATGTCGGCTGGATTGCCGACTTTGGTGCTGGAAATTGGTTTGAGTGTCGGGGTCGCGTCCACATCCTGTGATTCTGGGCAAATCACATAATCCCCCTCCCCCCTCCCTGAATGTGTCCTTGCGTAACGTCACCGGTGCTCATGTAAAGCGCCCCTATACCTTCTGGTCGGATTCGCGCTACATAAATATGCAAACAAAATAGAGAAATAAATATTCTGTCTGTCAGCTTCTGCGTTTAACGCCCCGCACCGCGTGACTTCACCCCCTGCCCTCCAATACATGGGTTGAAGCAGGCGCGCAACACCCATTGGGCTCACCGGGCTTCAGCCCCCCCTCCCCCCGTCGTCTTCTTCAGCCCGGGCTAATTTGACACGCACTGAAATGACTTGCATGGAGCTGAGAATGTCATATTTATGATGCTTTCTGAGAGGCCCAGCAGCCCGAGCCAGCCAGCCTCTGAACAGTTTCAGTGAACCCCCTGCCCCCACCTCTTGTTTTCCTTTACTGGCCCCAAGGTGATATCCTTGCCTGAAGGCAGGCATTTCACCTAAGCACTTGATGTGTTCAGCATGGGGTGGGAGTGGGAAGATGCACACAGCAGGGGGAAAGGGACGGCCAGTGCAGGTGACGCTTTTCCTTTGTAAAGGAATTTCTGCTGGAGTCATAGCCCAGGGTGTGCTTTCTGTGCACTTGTATGGATGTGTATTCCATACAAGTGCACAGACAGCAAACCCTGGGCTATGACGCCAGCAGGAATTAATTTACAAAGGAAAGCTTCACCTGCACGGGACATCCCTTTCCCCCTGCTGTCTGTGCACTTGTAGGGAATTCACATCCAGGGCGCTGCTCACCAGATAAATGGTGAACAGGGCCATTTCTCTTTTTGCATCCAAGGGCACCAACGACGCAGAAGCAGAGGAGGCCCTGGCAAGGAGAAAACAGGAAACATTTGACCCACACCTGTCCACACTGTGAGATTTTCGGGAGGGGCTGGATGCCAGGACGCAGTGCTGCTGATCAGCCCCACTCAACTGAACAGTATCAGAAGAGCAGGTAGCCGTTTTTTATGTAAGTTTCAGTAACTTTAATGCATTCTTCAGCACAGCATTACCTACTGCCTGCATATCTAGGTTACTCTAAGTGAATGTTGTTTTTGACTTACATGGAAACGTCAAAGAGGAGAGTTCCCTCCGAATATGCAAATGTAGTGTAAGTTTGTAGTGTTCATTTTTTGGGGTGCTAGTGGGTAACTTTAGGGTTCAGGGTGGGTGTGGGTTTTAGGGTGCCAGGGAGTGATTTTAGTGTTCAGGGTGGGTTACGGATTGGGGTGCCAGGGGGTAATTTTAGGGTTCTGAGTGGGTATGGGTTTTAGGGTGCCAGGGGTAATTTTAGGGTTCAGGGTAGTAATGGGTTTTGGTGTGCCAGGGGGTAATTTTAGGGTTCAGGACGGGTATGGGTTTTGGGGGCCAGGATGGTAATTTAGGGGTTCAGGGTGGGTGTGGGTTTTGGGGTGCCAGGGGTAATTTTACGCTTCAGGGTGGGTTTGGTTTTTGGGGTGCCAGGGCGTAATTTTAGGTTTCAGCGTGGGTATGGGTGTTGGTGTGCCAGGGGTAATTTTAGGGTGCAGGGTGGTTAAGGGTTTTGGGGTGCTATGGAGTTAATTGTAGGGTTCAGGGTGGGTATGGGTTTTAGGATGTGAGGGGGGAATTTTAGGGTTCAGGGTGGGTGTGGGTTTTCAGATGTCAGGGGGCAATTTTAGGGTTCAGGGTGGGTAGGGGTTTTGCGGTGCCAGGGGGTAATTTAAGGGTTTAGGGTGGTAATGGGTTTTGGGGTGCCATGGGGTTCATTTTAGGGTTCAGTGCGGGTATGGGTTTTAGGGTGTGAGGGGGGACATTTTAGGTTTCAGGGTGGGTGTGGGTTTTTGGGTGTCAGGGGGGCAATTTTAGGGTTCAGGGTGGGTATGGGTTTTGGGGTGCCAGGGGAGAATTTAATGTTCAGCATGGGTATGGGTTTTGGGGTGCCAGGGGTAATTTTAAGGTTCAGGGTGGGTATGGGTTTTGGGGGGCAAGGGTGTAATTTTAAGGATCAGCGCGGGTATGAGTTTTGGGGGCTCCAGGGTTTGATTTTAGGGTTCAGAGTGGTAATGTGTTTTGGGGTGCCAGGGGGTAATTTTAGGGTTCAGGGTGGGTATGGGTTGTGGGGTGCTAGGGGATAATTTTGGGGTTCTGGGTGGTAATGGATTTGAGGGGGCAAGGGTGTAATTTTAGGGATCAGTGCGGGTATGGGTTTTGGGGTGCCAGAGGTAATTTTAGGGTTCAGGGTGGGTATGGGTTTTGGGGGGTAAGGGTGTAATTTTAGGGATCAGCGCGGGTATGGGGTTTGGGGTTCTAGGGGGATGATTTCAGGGTTCAGGATGGTAATTTTAGGGTTGCATGTTTTCTCCGCTTGACCTGAGCGTTAATGGATCATGATTATCTGCCATTTTAGCCCCGCCCCATTGATTAACATTAGCCACGCCCCTTCATTTACCATGTTAGCCCCCCCCCCCGAAATTAAGACCTAGTTGCGCCCCTGGGTTCAGGGTTGACATGTTTTGCTTCGGGGGTGAATCCAGTGCCCCCCCCCCCCCCCCCTGAATGCCTTGTAAAGGAATGGGAGGAGGCAGGAGCCACACCCATTGGGCTCACGGGGCTTCAACGCCCCCCCCTCCCCACCGTGCCCGTCAGCCCGGTCGGAGACAGCTTCCCGGGCTGGCGAGCATCTCATTGCAGCCGCACCCGAGTACCTAACAGGTCTTTAAAAGACCATTTACTTGTAAATGAGGCTTTTGTTGTGTCCCCCCCGCCCCCCACCCCCCCGAGAAATATTTATCAGCCCCATGAAATCAGGCTCTAGTTGCCCGCCTGGGAGGAGGAGGATATAAAGTTTTATGATCACCAGCTCAGCTCCAGGTAACCCGCAGTGAGGGCCGCAGGGCGTCTGATGCCAGGTGAGGGGCCCCACCCATACCTGGCGGCCGAGGGCAAAGGGCGCTGTTCTGTACACACCTGTAACATCAGGAGAGATGTATCTACAGCAGGAGGGGGAGCAGCAGCTTTCATTTCTACCAGAGGCAGGAGCTGAGAGGATGGAGGGTCCGGAGTATCAGGGGGCGCTGAGACGGGGCTTGAGATAGGGCTGAAGAGGACACCAGAGCTTATACAATGCCCGACACCCCCATGACCCCGCCAGAGCCCGGGGGCCAGGACAGCCCAGGACCGAGGCCGGGGGCTGTGGGTGGGGCCGGACCAGAGGGGCAGAGGGGGGATGCAGACAGGGGTGAGAGGAGGGACTCAGGCCTGGGGCTGCACCGAGACACAGAGAGAGGAGGAGAAGATGCGGAGTCAGGAGGTGAGAGGCTGCCGGGGAGGGAGAGCCCAGAGTCCCTGAAGGAGGGGACTGGGTCAGAGGGACAGGGAGAAGACACATGGAGAGAGGGAGAAGATGTGGAGTCAGGAGCTGAGATGCTGCTGGGGAGGGAGAGCCCGGACAGGAGAGAGGCCCCGAAGGAGAGGAGGTCGGGGGCAGAGCAGCAGGGCCTGATACCGAGGACAGGACCCGAGGGGTCCACACAGACACCCCATGGAGAGGCGGGGAGCCGGAAGAGGAAGCACCTGCCACCTACAGGTAAGAAGGTGAAATGACACCCGAGGGGGAGGGGGGATCAGCAGTGAAAGGGGAGCAGGAATTTACAACTTTTTGTGCTAAAGACCTGATGGCGGGAATTTCACCAGGAGTTAGGGGTGTCAAGTGAAGTAAAAACAAGCATTGGTAAAGGAAGTAGTGCTTGCTTGTTTTGAATACACATCGATTTGACTTGTAATTCAGAGTGCATCTCAGACCTATGCTCTTGCCAATGCTTGTACATTTTGAATACTCAGTTCGACTAAATATCGATGATCAGCACCTGGCAGAGACACGAGATTTAAATAAACACAACATGTGGAAAAAAGGCCTTGAAGCTGATGTGCCATTTGCATGCCCCCCCCCAGGTTAGGTCACGCCTGCACAGCTCATTGGTTACAATCAGGTGCTTAGAACCCGCCCACAGCTTGCCATTCGTTGTTTTCATTGTCACTCTCATTAGTGATCATTCCATTGCTTAGCTCCCATAGGATTCCTTTCCTTTCTTGTGTCAGTTCCTCCCTGGAGCACGGACCAAGTGCATGTGTTCTTCCTCGTCTTTGCCCTTCTGTGTCTTTTTTCAACGCATTGTTTTTATTATTTAAGCATTTCAGTCGTGTTTTTGAATGTACAATGCGCTTTCTCACCTTAATCACAGACATACAGCTTCTTATTCACACTGCCTTCACTCTTTGTGCCATTTTTATTGACTCTTTTGTTACTTATACTAACAACTGTACTGCTTTACGTCACTCAACGCTATGCTACTCTACATCACTCCAATCTGCACCACTCAACTCTACACCTCTCTACTCCACACACTGTTATCCAACAACACATTACCCCACTCCTCTATGCGGCGCACCAATATACGGCACGCCAATCTATGCCACTCCACTCTACACCACTCCACTATACGCCACTCCACTCTATGTCACTCCAATACACAGCACACCAATCTATGCCACTCCCCTCTACACCACTCCACTATACGCCACTCCACCCCACACAATGTTATGCAACAACACAATGGCCACTCCTCTATGCAGCACTCCAATATACACTATGCTAATCTATGACACTACACATCACTACGCTATATCCCACTCCACTCCACACAATGTTATCCAACAACACATTACGCCACTCCTCTATGCGGCGCCCCAATATGAGGCACGCCAATCTATGCCACTCCACTATACACCACTCAAATATACGCCACTCCACTCCACACAATGTTATCCAACAACACAATGGCCACTCCTCTATGCAGCACTCCAATACACGCTATGCTAATCTATGACACTACACATCACTACACTGTATCCCACTCCACTCTGTGGCACTCCAATATATGGCACACCAATCTATGCCACTCCACTATACGCCCCTCGGCACAATATTATCCAACCGCACTGTACGCCACTCCACTCTCCAACACTCCAATGTACGGCACGCCAATCTACTCCACTCTACACCACTCCACTCTATGCCACTCCACTCAGTGCCATCCAGTGGCACTCTACGCCTTTCCACTCTAGTCTACACCCTCCACACCATTACACTCTATGCACTCTACACATTTCCACTCTATACCACTCCACTTTATGCCAATCCATTCCACTTTAGGCCACGCCACTCTTTGACACTATGTACCACTCCACTCTACACCACTTTACTCCACGCCACTCATCCATGCCAATCTATTCCAGTCTAGGCCACAACACTCTATACCACTGTACGCCACTCTTCTCTACGCCACTCTTCTCTATGCCACTTCACTCTTTGCTACTCCACACTGCTCTACTTAATGCCACTTGGAGAAGTGTGGCTCATCGGTTAGAGGAGGCAGACCCTGATGCAGAGGTCAGACCCGGGACCAGGGTTCAATTCCCGACGCGGCAGGGTCTTGAGCTCAAAATGTCCACGGACACGATAATTCTCGCCTCGGTGCCTACTCAAATCATGGGTTCACACTCTGCAACTCTTGGCAATAGCTTGCTTAATCTCCACTACGGCCCTACCGCAATAGGATGCCTGGTCTTCACCTTGGGGATGCCCAGTAGGGGTTATCTCGCAGGGAAAGCCAGGACGGGTTCCCAAAGCAAGCGCTAAGAGACCTGTTGGTGATTTGGCGCTATATAAATCAAAATTAACATAACATAACATAACTTCACTCTACACCACTTCACTCTACACCACTCCATTCCCTCCACTCCATTTAATTCCACTGTACACCACTCCACTGTACGCCTTTTCCACTCTACCCCTCTCCACTCCACATAATTCAATTTCTTTCTACACCATTCTCTTTTAGGCCACTCCACTCTGCCCCTCTATCCTACACCACCCTACTATACGCCTCTCCACTAGGTGGCACTCTACTGTATGCCACTCGATTCCACTTGACGCCACTCTGCTTTACGTCACTCTACTCTGTCACTCCACTCTTTGCAACTCTACTCTATGCCAGTCTACTGTATGCTATTCAACTTTGTTTCATTCCAATGCAAACCACTCCCCTCTATGCAACTCCACTATACGCCACTCTACACCAGTCCACTCCACTCCACCACTCCACTCTGTGGTCCCCACTCCACTCTACTCTCCTCCACATAACACCACTAACTTTAAGCCATGGTGAGCAGCAGCCACGCTAAAAGACAATTTCAAAGCTAATAGCTTTCTTGTAGGTGAAACCTACTGGCTTTGCCAGTGCTTTTTCTTAAAAAGCTGCCCTTTGCACTTGTCTGATACTTGCTGCATTATCTACGGCAATTTTAGCGGACTCACATGTGTCCCCCTCATTCACACCCCATGCAAGGTACTCAATGGTCTGAATGCAACAATCCTGCTGTTGTTGGGCCTGGGTGTAGTGGTCACATGCAGCAGTCATGTGTGTCTTTATAGCGCCTCGAGTGCGCCTACAGGGACTCTGCACTCAGGATGTATTTTAGGCGCCAGGTCAATCTGCAATTCTGTATGCCCAATTTTAAGCGTTCACCATTACATACTCAGACTGCAGAGCCAAAGCCAATAGGTCTGGTTTATAAACGGAAATGCCTCTTCACTGCGTTCAAGTGTCCAAGCCTGTACTCGGTGACTCTTCGCCCCTGCACTAGGTCACTGATGCTTGCACTCATGCCCTGTTAACCTATTGTTGCATTCATCCACTCATCCATCCACAACAACACACACATGCAGCTCACCAATCGGTGAAGGCGCACCTAAAATAGAGTACCAGGCCTGTTTTCTTTGCAAATGCTTATTTCATGTAGAAAGATCTGTGGATAAAAAATGGATGTGAATTAAAATTTCACTTGAAAGAGAACCAGGGTATTTGATGCAAAGTTCTGGATTTGTTCCACCAGAGTTTTATAGTGTGTTTACAGTTGTAAAGTGATGCCTCACTTGAAGGGCTTCAGGTCAGTCTCTGATTGGCCCACAGTGATGAAGAGTCAGAAGTGGGAAGTGCAGGGACTCGTACCACAGGTGCAGTGAACCTCGTGCACGGAAGGAGGGAGCACAGAAGAAGCATGTCCCTCTGGAAGTTTACTATCAGCTCGCTGTGATGCCTCACTTGTAGGGGCTTCGGGTCAGCCTCTGAGGGGCCCACAGTGATGCAGATGCAGAAGTGGGAAGTGCAGGGACTTGTACCACAGGTGCAGTGAACCTCATGCACAGAAGGAGGTAGCACAGAAGCATGTCCCTCTGGAAGTTTACTTTCAGCTCGCTGTGATACTTCACTTGTAAGCGCTTCAGGTCAGTCTCTGATTGGCCCACAGTGATAAAGATGCAGGAGAAAAAGTGGGACGTGCAGGGACTTGTACCACAGGTGCAGTGAACCTCATGCACAGAAGAAGGAAACACAGAAGAAGCATGTCACTCTGGAAGTTCACTTTCAGCTCGCTGTGATACCTCACTTGTAGGGGCTTCGGGTCGGTCTCTGATTGGCCCACAGTGATGCAGATGCAGAAGTAGGAAGTGGAGGGACTTGTACCACAGGTGCAGTGAACCTCATGCACAGAAGGAGGGAGCACAGAAGAAGCATGTCACTCTGGAAGTTTACTTTCAGCTCGCTGTGATACTTCACTTGTAGGGGCTTCAGGCCAGCCTCTGATTGGCTCACAGTGATGAAGACGCAGGAGTGGGAAGTGCAGGGACTTGTACCACAGGTGCAGTGAACCTCGTGCTCAGAAGGAGGTAGCACAGACAAAGCATGTCACTCTGGAAGTTTACTTTCAGCTCGCTGTGATACCTCACTTGTAGAGGCTTCGGGTCAGTCTCTGAGTGGCCCACAGTGATGCAGACGCAGGAGCAGACGTTGGAAGCAAAGGAGTAACCATATTCAGATGTTGCCCCGCCACCATGCAAATGAGGGAATCCCCATTTTACTCAGAAATTCTTCCAGTTTGTGTCTGAGCTGCAAACAGCACAGCGCGGAAACAGGGAGAGGTGTTTGCCTCTGTTTTCTTTTTTTCACTGTTTCTGACGGGAATGTATCTGCTTGACATACTACAGCAAACTAACAAGCACGTGCAAAAGTTAATAAATCTAAAGGCTTTCCCAATGCTTATTTGCTCCGGCTAGGCTAAGACAGATTTCCTGGGTGTTCTTGCATTCATGGTGGCTATCTTAATTAATGAATGCTTTACCTAAAGACAGTTGTGACGGCGGTGTAAACATCCCTGCTTGTAATAATTACAATTATTATGGTAAAGCATTAACACAATCCATTGAATGTGCCCTGTGTGTCAGTGTCTCTGTCTCTGCACATCCACAGGCGGCGACAAGAAACTGTGTCAAATCCATATGAAGAGGGTCACAAGCTGAGGGCGCAGAAGCCAGCCTGAGGGGGCTGAGTGCTGTTGTGGGGCAGCAGCCTCTATGTGGGGTGGTGCTAAGGGGATAATTAATAGAGGAAGGTGGGTGAGTGGAAGGAGCAGAGAGAGAGGAAGAAGGGCAAGAACAGCCCCTCATAAGCACTGCAAAGATCTCACTTTGTTAATGATTTCTGGCTGACAGTATTGGCTTTGTCAGTGCTTGTTGGCTGCCAGTATTAGTTTTGTCAGTGCTTGTTGGCTGCCAGTATTGGTTTTGTCAATGCTTGTTGGATGCCAGTATTAGTTTTGTCAGTGCTTGTTGGCTGCCAGTATTGGTTTTGTCAATGCTTGTTGGATGCCAGTAGTAGTTTTGTCAGTGCTTGTTGGCTGCCAGTATTGGTTTTGTCAATGCTTGTTGGATGCCAGTATTTGTTTTGTCAGTGCTTGTTGGCTGCCAGTATTGGTTTTGTCAATGCTTGTTGGATGCCAGTATTAGTTTTGTCAGTGCTTGTTGGCTGCCAGTATTGGTTTTGTCAATGCTTGTTGGCTGCCAGTATTGGTTTTGTCAATGCTTGTTGGATGCTAGTAGTAGTTTTGTCAGTGCTTGTTGGCTGCCAGTATTGGTTTTGTCAATGCTTGTTGGATGCCAGTATTTGTTTTGTCAGTGCTTGCTGGCTGCCAGTATTGGTTTTGTCAATGCTTGTTGGATGCCAGTATTGGTTTTATCCATGCTTGTTGGCTCCAGTATTGGTTTTGCCAATGCTTGTTGGCTCCAGTATTGGTTTTGTCAGTGATAGTTGGCTCCAGTATTGTTTTTGTCAGTGCTTGTTGGCTCCAGTATTGGTTCTGTCAGTGCTTGCTGGCTGCCAGTATTGACTTTCAATGCTTGCAGAATAGAGGCACAAGCATTGGTAAAACTAACGGCAGTGCCCCTTCTCATCTGCTCTCCTTCTGAACATTCTTCGGAGCAGGAGTAAGTCTCTGTAAAGTCTTCTGCTGACTGTCGGAGCTGTGTGAGGAGTAAATCAACAGCTCCAAAGCTTGGTGACCTTGAAGCTCTCTGTAACCTTGGCTCGAAACTGTGACTTACCAGAGTGACCTCAGAAGCGAATAAGTCCTGGGACAAAACGAGCAAGAATAATAATGAATGTATTCACTTCTATCTGATCATCAAACTGAGGAGCAGGAGAGAGCATGTGCTGTGATGTACATTAATGTCCCCCCTGCACGTGTTTTACTGCTGAGGAGTCATTTCATGAAATGAGTCTGAGAATTCATCTCACCTTGAACCTGGATTCCAAATTCAATAATAAAAGTTCATTTTGAGGCCTCTTTAGCAGAAAAGCTGGTTATTTCTTTGCAAACCTTCAGTGATTCCTACCATGGTAAAACTCTCAACATTGCTGAGGGGGGGAACCCTGCGCCGGTATCCTCCTTTCTAGCGCCATGAAGCCCAAGGAGTTGAATCCACCAAGTGGTGTCAGATATTAGAGGTTCCAGGTTCTCTGAGTGAAGGACAGAAGCTTTAAATCTTGACACTGTCCTAGCCTATAGAGTCCTATTCTCTAAGCCTAGCAGTACTGAAAGCCAATATCTTGAGCGCCTAGAAGCCTACAGGTGTCTGAAGTTCACATATGGCGTCAGACATTATATAGGCCCAGTAAGAGACACCCAGCAGACCCCTGTACCTGCCCCGGCCAGTACAGGCCCACCACCCCCTATCCTGTAGAGATCCTCTCACTGCATCCTGTGACCAGAAGCTTCTCTGACCCCTTGTCCTGCCTCCTCTCTTGCAGTGACTCTATCCTCCCGAGTGCTGCTCAGGGCTGTCTGTGGACTTTCGCTGCTGCTGCTGCTGGTACTGCTGGGGCTGATCTTGGCTCGACTGACTGGTAAGTCTACCACTCTCATACAGAGCACGAGGTCAGAGATTGCTCTTAAAGTCAGTGTCAGGTGCTGTCATACATGCAGCTGGTATCCCACTGTTATGGAACTCGCATTCCCGTTTTATTCAAACATTTTGCATATTAAAGCAGCCCTTGTCCGGCTGGATAATGGCTAAAATATAGCACTGATTGAGGCTGTATTTATTATATTTATATTCTCCTCTAACTCAGGGACCACTGTCTCGTGCAATAAGTTCGTTTCCAAGGTCCCTGACCGATTTATTTTGGTTTCCCTCGTTCCTTATACACACGTCATACATGTAGGGGCGGTGTCAGGTGTGTTACAAAGATACACATAGATTGAGTACTGAGGTGTCAGGTATTGTCACACACACACACACACACACACACACACACACACGCACACACACACACACACACAGGTGTGAGGTGCTGTCACAGATATACCCATTGAGCCAGTCCCACAGGGGTCAGGGGCTGTCACACACACATAGAGCTGGTGTCAGGAGCTGTCACACACACACATAGAGACCGTGTTAGAGGTGAGGTGTCAGGTGCTGTCACACACACACACACACACACACACACACACACACACACACACACATAGAGCCGGTGTCAGGAGCTGTCACACATACACCTAGATCCAGTGCCAGAGGTGTCCGGTGCTGTCACACACACACACACACATAGAGCCGGTGTCAGGAGCTGTCACACATACACACTCACATAGAGCCGGTGTCAGGTGCGGTCACACACACACATAGAGCCAGTGCCAGAGGTGTCAAGTGCTGTCACACACACACATAGAGCCAGTGCCAGATGTGTCAGGTGCTGTTACACACATAGAGCCAGTGCCAGAGGTGTCAGGTGCTTTTACACACACATAGAGCCAGTGTCAAAGGTGTCAGGTGCTGTAACACACAAGTAGAGTCCGTACCACAGGTGTCAGGTGCTGTCACACAAATATGTAGTGCCAGCAGTTGAGATGCTGTCACACAGACACACAATGTAGAACCAGTGCCAGAGATGTCTGGTGCTGTCACAGCCACACATATACACACACACACACAAACACACACACGTAGAACCAGTGCTAGAGATATTGGGTGCTGTCACACACAAATGGAGACAGAGGTGTCAGGTGCTGTTACACAAACACTCAGAGATGTCAAGTGTTGTCACACATGTATATAGAGCCAGTGTCAGATGTTGTCACACAGGTAAGTAGAGGCAGTGTCAGGTGTTGTCACACATGTATGTACAGCCAGTGTCAGGTGTTGTCACACATGTATCTTGAGCCAGGGGCAGTATACATGAGGTTTTGGTGCCTCAGGCACCTCTCACATCTCCCCTCCTTCAGCCCCTCACTCCCTCCTCAGGTGTCTGATCTGGCTCTAGCTCCTATGTGTACCTTGTGCCAGGTGAGGTGTGCTTGGGGTACAGAAGTTTCTCATCGTCTCCCCCTCCTTTAGTAGCCAAGAGGATAGAGTCTCTCATTAGAGCCCCTGTGTGATCGCTGTCTGTAGGGGGTGCCCACCCCACTGACTCCCCCTCTAGCCTCAGTCCAAGCAGTTTGTGTGTACCACCCTGTGATGCAGCCAGGGGGGGCTGTCTCCAGGTGAAGATCATGCACAGGTCTCCCTGTCGCAGCCTTGGAAGGTCGGATCTTTATTTACCTCCATTAAATATTTATTTAATGTGATAAAAATGACCCTTCCTCCTCGTGGCGCTCATTACTTCAGAGTGAAGGCACCTTCACTGCTGACGTCACTGCAGAAAGGAGTTCTCTGGATAGGTTTATAGTCCACACCCACCAAAGCCCAGTCCAATGAGGGCTTCGTGTTAGATGAGGATCCTAAACACCTGTGTGCAGGGGATAGGTCTGTACATACCTTTATAGTCCACACCCACCAAAGCCCAGTCCGGTGAGGGCTTCGTGTTAGATGAGGATCCTAAACACTTGTGTGCAGGGGATAGGTCCGTACATACCTTTATAGTCCACACCCACCAAAGCCCAGTCCAATGAGGGCTTCGTGTTAGATGAGGATCCTAAACACCTGTGTGCAGGGGATAGGTCTGTACATACCTTTATAGCCCACACCCACCAAAGCCCAGTCCATTGAGGGCTTCGTGTTAGATGAGGATCCTAAACACCTGCGTGCGGGGGATAGGTCCGTACATACCTTTATAGTCCACACCCACCAAAGCCCAGTCCATTGAGGGCTTCGTGTTAGATGAGGATCCTAAACACCTGCGTGCGGGGGATAGGTCCGTACATACCTTTATAGTCCACACCCACCAAAGCCCAGTCCAATGAGGGCTTCGTGTTAGATGAGGATCCTAAACACCTGTGTGCAGGGGATAGGTCCGTACATACCTTTATAGTCCACACCCACCAAAGCCCAGTCCAATGAGGGCTTCGTGTTAGATGAGGATCCTAAACACCTGTGTGCAGGGGATAGGTCCATACATACCTTTATAGTCCACACCCACCAAGTCCCAGTCCATTGAGGGCTTCGTGTTAGATGAGGATCCTAAACACCTGTGTGTAGGGGATAGGTCTGTACATACCTTTATAGCCCACACCCACCAAGTCCCAGTCCATTGAGGGCTTCGTGTTAGATGAGGATCCTAAACAGCTGTGTGTAGGGGATAGGTCTGTACATACCTTTATAGTCCACACCCACCAAGTCCCAGTCCATTGAGGGCTTCTTGTTAGATGAGGATCCTAAACACCTGTGTGTAGGGGATAGGTCTGTACATACCTTTATAGTCCACACCCACCAAGTCCCAGTCCATTGAGGGCTTCGTGTTAGATGAGGATCCTAAACACTTGTTTGCTGGGGATAGGTCTGTACATATCTTTATAGTCCACACCCACCAAAGTCCAGTCCAGTGAGGGCTTCGTGTTAGATGAGGATCCTAAACACTTGTGTGCGAGGGATAGGTCTGTACATACCTTTATAGTCCACACCCACCAAAGCCCAGTCCAATGAGGGCTTCATGTTAGATGAGGATCCTAAACACCTGCGTGTGGGGGATAGGTCTGTACATACCTTTATATTACACACCCACCAACTCCCAGTCCAGTGAGGGCTTTGTGTTGGATGAGGATCCTAAACACCTGTGTGTAGGGGATAGGTCTGTACATACCTTTATAGTCCACACCCACCAAGTCCCAGTCCATTGAGGGCTTCGTGTTAGATGAGGATCCTAAACACCTGTGTGTAGGGGATAGGTCTGTACATACCTTTATAGTCCACACCCACCAAGTCCCAGTCCATTGAGGGCTTCGTGTTAGATGAGGATCCTAAACACCTGTTTGCTGGGGATAGGTCTGTACATATCTTTATAGTCCACACCCACCAAAGCCCAGTCCAGTGAGGGCTTCGTGTTAGATGAGGATCCTAAACACTTGTGTGCGAGGGATAGGTCTGTACATACCTTTATAGTCCACACCCACCAAAGCCCAGTCCAATGAGGGCTTCATGTTAGATGAGGATCCTAAACACCTGCGTGTGGGGGATAGGTCTGTACATACCTTTATAGTCCACACCCACCAACTCCCAGTCCAGTGAGGGCTTCGTGTTGGATGAGGATCCTAAACACCTGTGTGTAGGGGATAGGTCTGTACATACCTTTATAGTCCACACCCACCAAGTCCCAGTCCATTGAGGGCTTCTTGTTAGATGAGGATCCTAAAAACCTGTGTGCGGGGATAGGTCTGTACATACCTTTATAGTCCACACCCACCAAAGCCCAGTCCAGTGAGGGCTTCGTGTTAGATGAGGATCCTAAACAGCTGTGTGTAGGGGATAGGTCTGTACATACCTTTATAGTCCACACCCACCAAAGCCCAGTCCAGTGAGGGCTTCATGTTCGATGAGGATCCTAAACACCTGTGTGTAGCGGATAGGTCTGTACATACCTTTATAGTCCACACCCACCAAAGCCCAGTCCAGTGAGGGCTTCGTGTTAGATGAGGATCCTAAACACCTGCGTGTGGGGGATAGGTCTGTTTATAGGGAAGGCAGGCTTAAAGCAATTATGGAAAGCCATCTGGGCCCAGTGGTCTTCTGGGCAGTGCTTCAAGGGGGATGAAAAAGATAGGGTGGACTCTCTAAAAGGGGCGAGGACAATTATGTGTAAGTAGGATTCCTGTCCGAGAAGAGAGGCCTGTGTAAGTAAGGATTTAAATTACAAGTTGTAACCTACAATCCTGTGCTTCACTCAGCAGTGCATCTGACCAGTGTCTGGGTGCATGGCTGTGAGTTTTATGTTATCGCATCCAGACATCTCACACAGCAATCAACACATGCACCTCAAACAAGCCTGGCCTACAAGCTAAATGAACAGCAAAAATGAGTTTGTTATGAATAGTTGGTATTGTAAATGTTCCAATTCTGAAAATACAAGTCTATCAATTTAACGTTAATATGTTCAGCGGAAGAGGGAGGGGCTTTAGGAATGTCACAGGCTGTCATTAGAGATGGTGAAGTGAACCATGGAGTGGTCAGTCCAGGTGAGTTTTCTGATGTAGGGTGAATTTGATTCTGTTGCTGGAGGTCAAATTCACATCAAGTGCCCCCCCAAATTTGTGTATGGGTTATGTGAGTTGGGTGAGGCCGGTGTTGTTCAAGTTCTCCAGGAGGATGGTGGAGTTGGTGTCATTGGGGTCATCAACGTGGAAATTGAAATGGCCAAGTAGGACATAGTGGTGGGAGTCCATGGCAATGTGGGCAATGAGGTTGTAGATGGCATTGCAGAAAACTGGTTGAGTTCCCAGAGGTCTGTAGGGAATGGTGCCTCTTTCTGTGGTCTTTGCATCGGTCCTAAAGTTGAGGTGTTCCTTGAGAGGCGTTGCTTAATGATGGTGCATAAGATGGTTTCCTTGAAGATGATGGCAATATCCATGTCGTTTTTGTTGATGCTGTCTTGATATATCATCTTGTAGACTTCGACAGTGGTGGTGGCGATGTCCGGGTTCAATAGGGGTAAACCCATATTTTGGTGATTAAGTCCACGTCAGGAGAATGGTTGGAGATGGTATCCCAGATTTCTGTGGCATGTTTGCAGAGGGAGCGGGCATTGAGCAAGATACGTTGGAGCAGTTCCAGGTTGTTTGTAGTGCACTGAGGTGGCGGTGCAGGTACCAGTGTGGGCTGGTGGTCTTGTGTAGCAGGAGAAGCGGCAGTGGCGACAGGTGAAGTGTCCTTTGGATGATCATGTGGAGGACGTGAAGCAGCTGTTTTTGTGGTGTCCGGGGTCCAAGGCCAGGAGCTTCTTGCTGGTGTAGCAGCAGATGGTGGGAGGGCCAGGGGTCCTGGCGCTGAGCGAGGTCCAGGCACATACAGGCACAGATGGGCTTGCCTTTAGCGTGTCCAGTATTCCTGGGAGGGGGCGTGGGAGAAGTGCAGTGATCAAGGGGCAAGGGATACTACTGTCGCCGTGCAGCGGCCTCTATAAGTAGTCCTGGGAGGTGGTTGGAGCTGATCAATCAGTCAATCAATCAGAACATTTGCAAAGCGCACTACTCACCCGTGAGGGTCTCAAGGCGCTGCTGTTGGGAGGCGAGGGAGCGGGAAAAGTGACAGGAGTGGGAAAAAGCAGCCAGAACGAGAGGGGCAACAGCAGTGGAGGACACAAACCCAAAAGAGCCAATCAAATAACCAGTGAGATTTAATCAACCAAGGAAAATAGAAAAGAAATGAAGTCAATAAAATTATTGCCAATAAAATAAGAGAATAAAATTAAATTAGAGCTAAAATTACAGCAAGCAAAAATACCAAGTGGATCTGCGACCAGCAGGATTGAACTGGAGGCAGTGGTGACTGGGAGCGCAGTCCCAGATTCATGGAGCTATCAGCGGCAACAGGGCGGGGCACAGTGACCAAGGGTCGAGTGCTACTCCAATTACTAATCTATTTATCCTTTCTATGTGGCCATTGCTTTGGGGATGATACAAGCTATACCTTTTGTGCTTAATACCACCATAATTCAAACAATTTAATCGCACAAGAAGTGAATTACATCCCATTGTCTAACAGAATGTCAGATGAAAAATCTTCCATGCAGAAAACATCAGTAAATTCAATCCTCAGTCTTGTAGTTGGCTCTTCCAAAAACCTTTCTTCTAACCACCTGGAAGGAAAATGCTACTTACCAGTATGCATCTGTTCTTGGCATGTAGAGCTGCAGATTCTCACACTTGGCATTAGATCGTCATCTGGTGTTGGGCTCGGATGCTTGCATGTTGTTGTTGTCTTGGAAGAAGTCATTGTAGTCACGAGATAGGTGACTCCTCCCTTGGACGATAGTGTGCATGGGCAGCGACTCCATCCTTAGATTGTTTTTGTTCCATGATGGGAAATGATGGAATTAGTAGAAAGAAAGAAGATGTCAATGTATGTATATCTAATTAAGATAGAACTGGAACAGATACAGGTCCCGGGGTGGCGGGTGGGCGTATGAGAATGTGCGGCTATACATGCCAAGAACATATGCATACTGGTAAGTAGCATTTTCCGTTCGAGGCAAATTAGCTGCAGATCTCACACTTAGCAGAAACTATACAGCAGTATCACCCCCAGCAGTGGTCACCTGTAACGGTTGCAGTAGTTTGAAAGAGAGTGTTAAGAACAGCTTGGCCTACAGCAGCTTGCTGCTTGGCTTGTACGTCAACACAATAGTGTTTAGTGAAGATGTGTGTTGTAGACCATGTTACTGCTTTACAGATGTCTTCTAGGGGAATGTTCCATAGGAAAGCAATAGAGGCTCCTAGTTTGCGTGTAGAGTGCGCTTTAGGAGGAATTGTTAATGTGCGTTTCGCTTTTTGGTAGCATATTTGGATACATTTAATGATCCACTTTGCAGTCGCAGCTTTAGAGATGGGATTCCCCTTATGCGGTGGGGAGAAAGCTACAAACAATTATTTTGTTTTGTGAAAGGATTTGGTTCTGTCAATGTAATAAAGTAGGGCTCTTTTAACATCTAGGGTGTGTAGAGCTCTCTCTGCTACTGAGTCTGGGTTTTGAAAAAAACACCAGTAACTCTACTGATTGATTAAGATGAAATGGAGAGATGACTTTAAGAAGGAATTTTGGGTTTGTTCTGAGGACCACTTTGTTACGATGTAATTGTAAGAATGGTTCCTGTATGGTGAAAGCCTGGATCTTGCTTACTCTTCTAAAAGAGGTAATGACAACAAGGAAAGCTACTTTCCATGTGAGGAACTGTAGTTCGCATTTGTGTAAAGGTTTAAATGGGGATCCCATGAGCCTGGTGAGAACATTATTTAGGTTCCACACTGAAGAGGGTAGTAAGCTAGGAGGAATGATTCTTTTTAGGCCCTCCATAAAGGCTTTAATTGGAGGGACTCTAAATAGTGACAAGTGTTGTCTGTATTATTGTAAGTAAGCAGCAAGTGCTGCTAGATATAAACGTATGGATGAATATGCTAGATTACATCTCTGCAAGTGCAGTAGATAGCAAATGATATTTTGGATGGAAGCATCCAGTGGGTCAATATGATTATTGGTGCAGTAAATGGCAAATCTTTTCCATTTTGCAGCATAGCATCGTCTAGTAGTAGGTTGTCTGGCTTCTTTAATGATGTTCATACAGTCCGGTTGTAGGTTAAGGTAACCAAACTCTAGGACTTCAGGAGCCACATCGCTAGATTCAGCTGACCTGGATCTGGATGTCTGATCTCTCCATGGTTCTGCGTTAGCACGGATGGGGAAAAGCACAGTTTTTGGTGCGGAACTAGTGATAGTTCCAACAGCGTTGTAAACCACGGTTGGCGTGCCCATGTGGGAGCCACTAAGATTAGTTTGAGAGACTGTTGTCGGAGCTTACGTACCACTAGTGGAATCGGTGGGAGTGGCGGAAAAGAATACGCAAATCTGCCTGACCAGTTCATCCATATCACATTGCCCTTGGACATCGGGTGTGGAAACCTGGCGGCGAAGGTTGGGCATTTTGCGTTGTCGTTTGTGGCGAACAGATCTATGTCTGGTTGGCCCCATATGTGGAAAAATGGAAGAAGAACCTGGGGATGTAGTTCCCATTTGTGAATCTGTTGTCTCTGTCGACTTAACAGATCCGCAATCTGATTGTGAACACCTGGAAGGTGTTCGGCCAGTAGATATATATTTTGTGGGATGGTCCATTTCCAAATGTTCTGTGCGAGCTGGGACAGTTGCAGAGAATGTGTGCCTCCTTGTTTTTTTATGGTGAACAGACAAAATATCGACTCCAAAATATCGACTGGACATAATATCGAGTTTTAAATATAGACTGGACAAAATATCGACTGGACATAATATCGACTACAAAAATATCGTTTTTCAGGTAAGTGAAGTAATATCGACTGTATAAAATATAGATAGCATAAATATCGAATTTTTAATAATAAATAATATTTTATAGTGTCTATTTATGTAATAATATGTGTGAAAAGTGTGTATTAATGTTATAAAATATTTTATTAAATGGATTTTGTTTTTTTAATAATTGCGTTATGTAATTCTGTAGCGGGTTGTGGGTTTATAGGGGAATAGGGTGGGAAGTAATTTAATAATAATTAATTAATTAATATATGTTTGTAAATATTTATAATTAATAATTAATTGATAATTAATAATAATTAGTTAATTAATTAATATAATTTTGTACATATTTTGAATTAGTAATTAATTGGTAATTGATTAATTGTAATTAGTTAATTACATTAATTAGAGTACATTTAAATATATATAATTTTGTGTTATTGTTAAGTAATTAATTGGGAAAAAATAATATTAATTATTAAAATAATTACAGCTAATGTGCTAATATATTTACTTTATTGCTATTGTTAATTAATAATTATTTGGTAATTAAATAATATTGATAAATTTTGGGTAAAGGAGTATTTTTAGGGTTCAGGGTCAGTTTTCAGTTTTTTGGTAAAGGGGCATTTTTAGGGTTCAGGGTCAGTTTTCAGTTTTTGGGTAAAGGGGCAATTTTAGGGTTCAGGGTCAGTTTTCAGTTTTTGGGTAAAGGGGCATTTTTAGGGTTCAGGGTCAGTTTTCAGTTTTTGGGTAAAGGGGCATTTTTAGGGTTCAGGGTCAGTTTTCAGTTTTTGGGTGAAGGGGCATTTTTAGGGTTCAGGGTCAGTTTTCAGTTTTTTGGGTAAAGGGGCATTTTTAGGGTTCAAGTTCAGTTTTCAGTTTTTGGGTAAAGGGGCATTTTTAGGGTTCAGGGTCAGTTTTCTGTTTTTGGGTAAAGGGGCATTTTTAGGGTTCAGGGTCAGTTTTTAGTTTTTGGGTAAAGGGGTATTTTTAGGGTTCAGGGTCAGTTTTGGGTTTTTGGGTAAAGGGGTATATTTTAGGGTTCAGGGTCAATAAATAAGATTGTAAAAAAATATTTTTATTATTTTCATTTATTATTTAATTATTATAATTTAATTTAAGTATTTTTAAGTATATTTTAGTAATTAAAATTTAATATTAATTTAATTTAACACTGTTTTTAATAAAGTCGATATTTTTTACATCTATATTATTGTTAACGATATTTTGTACTCGATATTTTTGTACTTACCTGTTTGTAGATAGAAAGTCGATATTTTGTCTGTCGATATTTTGGCAACGATATTTTTGCAGGTCGATATTTTGGCAGTCTATATTATTTCAGTGATCCTTTTTTTATGTAGTACATGGCTGTCATGTTGTCCGTCCGGATCAAGACAGCTTTGTTTTGTACATGCACTTGGAAAGATTTTAGTGCTAGGAATTTTGCCAGTAGCTCTAGGTGATTGATGTGGAGCACTTTTTGTTGAGTGGTCCATCTGCCCTGAGTTGTATGTCCGAGGAGATGGGCTCCCCATCCTGTGAGTGATGCGTCTGTTGTGAGTACTATGTGTGGAACAGGTTTGAGGAACGGCTGCCCTTTGGACACGTTTTTTGTGTTCCACCACTGCAGAGAGCGATGTGTGCGGCTGTCCACCAACACCAGATCTATAAGTTGTCCTTTAGCCTGATTCCACTGATGTGCTAGACATTTCTGTAATGGACGCATTTGAAGTCTTGCTTACTGTACAATTAAAATGCAAGATGCCATCATGCCTATGAGCTGCATGAACACTCTGTCTGGGAGAGTGTTGGACTTGAAATTTTGTGACAAGGGCTTGTATGCTGGCTATCCTGGCTGGACTGGGATGTGTTAGAGCTGTGGAGGTGTTTATTGTGGCCCCCAGATATTGGTGTGTATGAGAGGGCTGGAGATGCGACTTGGCATAGTTGATCGTGAACCCCAAGTTGTGTAATATCTGAATGGTTTGATGAGTGTGTTGAACACACTGATTGAATGACTTGGCTTTTATTAGCCAGTCATCTAGATATGGGAAGCATGGATCTGTTGTCTTCTGAGATGTGCTGGTACTACTGCAAGGCACTTCGTGAACACTCTGGGTGCAGTTGTGACTCCGAATGGAAGGACTGTGAACCGATAGTGTTGTTCATTGTTAGAAATGGGATTTCTGGTTGGCTAAGGTTTGCGCCAAAGCCAGGCAGAAACCGCAACTCTAGTCAGGGCAAGGGAGTTACAAGCCAAAAATAACCCCTGCTCACCCCCTTGGTAGCTTGGCACGAGCAGTCAGGCTTATCCCGGAGGCGATGTCTAAAGTCTTTGTGCAAGACACACAGCAACAACATAGTAGGCACAGTACAAAATGAACTCCACATATAAAAATAGCCCTTGTATTATCATAAAACACATTAGATGTTAATCACACAATATACACTGCCATCTGGCACTGGGCAATATTTGCAGGGGATTATTTACACATGACAGGGCCACATGGGCCACTGCCCAAGTCATCACTTGGTAAAAAATAGTAAAAGTAAGAACATATCATAAACGTAGACGACAACCAGTAATTACTGGTAAGCACTACACTTCAGCATCATCCTCCAACATTAATCATATCATGCACAGTACCACATTAGGCGAGAAATATATTCTGCGCCAACCTCATTAGCCTAAACATAGTAGACTCTAATCTCCTAAACATAATTCACATTAGAAAATAAACTTACTAACATAAACCACAGTAGGGAATAAATCATACCTAAATCACAGTAGAAGATAAACATAAAACATAACACAGTAGGTAAAACCTTATAATCCTAAAATCACATCTAGAGCATAAATCAGGGTGCATGAAACATACTATATAAATTACATTTCCTAGCACCTATATAAATCACATAAGGGCCTGGCGCCCTACAAACCTAATAGTACCCCTGGCCAACTGGCAATCTCTAAAGGGCTCAAATGCCCTCTGTCCAAAAGTCAGGGCGCGCTGCCAATGCAGCAGGAGTCAGGGGTGCGCAATTGCGCAAACCTAAACGTTGCAGCTGGCACTAAGTGCTGCGCAGCTGTGAAGGAAAGTACTGGGGCAGAGGAGTGCATCTCACTCCCAGCGTAGAAGACATGTCCCCAAATAAAGAACAACCTAAACAGTGAAGCTTCCCACTACTTGCTGGCAGCTGGGAAAGTTAAAATGAGGCATGGGCTCTAAATGGCCCTTAAAACAAATGTGCCCCCTTCGTTGGAGCCACACGGGGCTCTGAAAACAAATAGCGAAACATTGGAGTCACATGGGGCTCTGGAAGTAAATAACGCACCTAGCATGGTGACCTTCAGGGGCCCCTAAACTATTGGGCCCTTGTTGGAGCGCGCAGGCTCCTAAAACTATTATGACCCCCAAGCGTTGCAGCTGACCCCTGCAAAGTGGGGCAGCTGGGGAACAATGGCCCATATGGGGCAGCACGGGCCCACGGGCCCCCCTCTGGGGCCCTTTAAAACAAATATGGCCTAGTTTGAGCGGCCCACTGCCAAAACAGGGCCGCTCAGGATTTGTGCCCCCAAAGCATTGGAGTGGACACGGGGCCCTCTGGCCCTTAACACCAATATGCCCAAGATGTGGCGGTGGCCCGCAACTGCGGCGCCACCGTGAAAACTAGCACTACACTGGGGCGGGCACCAACTACGTGCCTTAACGCCCCCCAAACATGGTAAAATTCAGCCCCACTCACCTGGCTGATTGGAGACTTCTGATATCCGGCACAGAGGAGCAGTCACCGACAATGTGCCTCGTGCCCCCTTTGCACCAGCTCCCCTTACCAGACTCCTCTGGTCTCCTCTCCGGCCTCTGGGACCGGCACCACTTCAGCATGGAGCCTGCGGGGCTCCCGACATCTCATCAGGCAGCTAGAGAGTGCGCTGGACTTCCTCCGCAAAACTGGAAGTCCCGCCTGCCACCAGGCACATTGTTGCCTGACTTCCGCTTCGGACGCTCGGGGCCGCAGCGGGGATCTCTTCCCTCCTGTCATAATGAGTGGCAGACTCTCTTTTCACGAAAAATATAAAGCGGGGTGGGCACCCGCTATTCTGTAATAAAAGCCAAGTCGTGGGGTGGGCACCCGCGCATTAATTAAATGAAAACGAAGACGCAGGGTGAGCACCTGCTCAATGAGATAAGAAGTAATCAGGCTGGGCACCCGCGCTGCAGGTGTCACAAGGAATACCTAATCTGGGGATTTCCTCTCTCTCTCTCTAGGTAGCGTGACGTTGCACAGCCCCCGCTCCTCTTCCTGTGGAAATTAAAATAAAGCACTCACCAGGCGATAGGATCAGGACAAGCTCCTTTAACGTTCTGGAAGCTGGGAAGAAAAAGGCAAAAGGGCTCTAAGAAGTCCTTGAGGTATTCAGGGGCAAAGCATGGCCCAAGGAGACAAGCCCTAATGGCAGCCCCTCCCCCCCACCCCCCGGGCCCCAGGAGCAGCACGCCCTGGCAGGAACAGCACGCCAGAAGACTGAAAAGACTGAATATTTACATGGGGTCACAGCCCCTATGTTTATACTACTAAATCCTTTGTGTAAAAAAGCAAGGCATGGGAGAACCATATACAACTGGTTTAGGGGAGCTTTGGAGCACTTTGTTTTGCTTAGCTCCTCTCTCCTTTGTCTGGTTGGGGCTCAGCGATCAGACTCACCACAGGGGGCGGAGCCGGCATTGTGGAGGGAAGGCACAGTCCTATTCAGGTCCCAGGTGCAACTCCTCTCTCCCATCTACATGCAGATCTCCCTATTCACCACTGGGCAGACTCATCCTGGCTCCTGGAGCCACCCACATCATCCAGCACCTGTCACTCACAAGCCAGACATGCAATTCACATCAGGCAGGCAGACACACAGTACACAGAAATGCCAACTTCTAAAAGTGGCATTTCTAAAATAACCACAATAAAGCTGCGCATACTATTGCGCAGCATTTATTCACACGAGTGCGCACATACTAATCTCTGCCCTGCACTCCCCTCATACCAGGAATTACCATGGACACCCATATCCCCCATGCATTCCCATGGGAGGGCAGGCCAGTCTCACCACACGCACTCAGAGAGTGCACGCACTTAACACTGGGCCACAGTGCTAAAGTGCGCAGAGGCCTAAAATTACTACCACCATGTCAGAGCTTAAGGCAAAAAGTTAAGGGTGAACCTGTCAAAAAGGGCCAAGTCCAGCATCCATCTACTACAATCCTTTGATACTTCCTATGAGAAGGATGTATGGCAATGTGGAAGTAGGCGTCCTTGAGATCTAGTGTGTCAAGGAAGTTGCCTTGTTGCAGCAGCGGGAGCACTTGTTGGAGAGTGATCATATCAAAATGATCTGAGTGTATATATAGGTTGAGGGGCCTGAGATTGAGTATTGGTCTTAGAGTCCCGTCTTTCTTGGGTATTAGGAAGTACAGCCAGTAAACCCCTGTTCCTTGATGTTGTAAAGGAACAGTCTCTATTTTGTGCTTTTGAAGCAGTGAGAGAACCTCTTGTTTTACGAGCGTAAGATGTTCTGTGGACATGGGACACTGCTTGGATGGTATGTGTGGGGGGGGGGGTAGCTGTAAGTTCTAGGCAGTAACCATACTGGATAATTTGTCTCACCCTCTTGTCTGTTGTGATGGAATCCCAGACAGGAAGGAACTGTGATAAGCTCCCCCCGACTGGAGTGTGATGGTCTAGGGGAAGCGGAGGGAAGTCACTGTTTAGTGGCAGGGAGGCACGAGTGTTATTACCTTGACCTCTTTCTTTATTGTTACTTCCTCTGTACCCGCCTCTAAAGTATCCTCTATTGGGGGATGCTTGTGTAGTGGCTTTAAATGAAGATGAGTTGTCTGCTCCCATGTTTTTGGAGGCCCCTTGTTAGAACCGGGACCCTGGCCGGCCAAGACTCGCGTCGAGGTCAGTCAGGGATCGCCAGTTCTAGGTGTCAGGGCAAGGGAGTCACACACCAAGGCAACCCCTACTCGCCCTCTAGGTAACGTGGCGCGAGCAGTCAAGGCTAAACTTGGAGGCGATGTAAGTTAAGTATTTGCGCATGCACCCCAGCAACAACACCCAAGGCCCACCACAAAGAAACACTCCACACAAGGTTATGTAAAAATAGCCTTTGTATTATAAAAATATACATCAGATAAAACACACATCTTATTACACTGTGCCAATCAGGCACGGGCGGAATTTACAAGGGATATTTGTACAGGACAGGGCCACTTGAACCACTGTCAAGGGTATCAACACTTTTAGCAGCAATACTTTCAGCCCTAAAGCAATACCTTCAGTAATAAAGCAATACTTTCAGTAATAGCACTTTAGCAATATACTCAGTAATAAGCATTACTTTCAGTAATAGCACTTCAGCAATATACTCAGTAATAAGCAATACTTTCAGTAATAGCACTTTAGCACACCATATAAAAGTAGAGTATGCCACCAGTAATCACTGGTAACAGGGCCTCACTAGCACCACCTGTACTAGGGAGAAAACAACCACCTACACGTCACACTACCTGTAGGGGTGTAAAAGCAACACACATGATGTCGTAACATTCAGAGGTGTAAAGGCACATGACGCATAAACAATACATTCAGAGGTGCAGAATCAGCAACACACATGATGTCGTAACATTCAGAGGTGTAAAGGCACATGACGCATCAACAATACATTCAGAGGTGCTAAAGCGAAACACATGATGAATAATCTACCCATTCAGAGGTGTAAGCAAAACACATGATGCCGTAACATTCAGAGGTGTAAAGGTCACTAACTATCTCCCCAAACTCACCAGTCACCACCTGTGACTTGTCCCGGTGTCCCAATGTCAGGGCCTAAACGTGGCAGTTGTCCACTAAGTGCTGGACAACTGGAGCAGGGAAAGTTAGCGCAAAGTTGGAGCCTCTCTGGGCTCAAAGAACCACCACTGTGGCACTGGTGAGCCTCTCTTAGGCTCTCTCACCAGTAAAGGGGGGGGGCTGCTGAGCCTCTCAGGGCTCCAGCAACGAACGGTGCAGCCTCGCTGGGCTGTGGGGTCCCTCTCTCTGGGGACCCAAAGCAATGATGTTGCCAAGAGCCACGCTGGGCTCTAATTCCACTGGTGCCCCCGGGGCACCTCGGGGCTCCACAGGAACGCGGAGGTGCTTCCTCTCGTTGGAGCCTCTCTGGCTCGGGTTGGAGTCCCCCTCTTGGGGACTCGGGTCACTCACAAATGCCCCCTAAGAGCCTTTCAGGCTCAACACAAAGTGCGCCGTGTCTAGAGCCTCTCCGGGCTCAACGAACACGTGGGGCGCCTTGGGAGTACTGGCACGTCGTTGGAGTCCCCCTCCTGGGGACTCGGGAATCACTTGAGGCCCCACGGGCCTCTCAGCCCAAGTGACTCGCTTCTGGAGGGGAGGGGCGGGCACTCACCGGTCTCTGGTGCTGCAGCTCTTCTCCCCGAGGCTGCTCCTCGGCTGGGTGCGGCGGGCGAGGCTTCTCCTCACAGGGGAACAGGACTCCTCTTCGGCCCTGCTCCTCTTCACTGGGGCCTCGCTGGAGGCAGGACAGCTGCTGCAGGCCTCTTCTCGTTCCCCCCGGGGCTCTCCCTTCCCATGGGAGCCCCGGCAGGCAGCTTCCGGCTTCCTCACTCTCCAGGCAGGTCCCGGGCCGGCAGCCAATCAGAGCGCGGCCCGGGGAACTCAGTCAGCTTCCTGGTGTCCCGCTCGTCCCGCCCCCGGCCTGCCTGACTTCCGGCCGGGCGGCGGCGGCGATCCTGACCACAATAAATACAGCAAGGTGCGGGGCAAGGCCGGGTGGGCACCGGCTGAAGCACACAGAGCGCTTCCAGGCGCTAAGGATGAGAGAGAAGCGCTCCCAGCGCTAAAACACAAATACAGCGCTCCCCAAGCGCTATAAGCAAAAGAAAGCGCTTAAGGCAATCAAAAAGCTCTCCCAAGCGCTAGAAGGAAAACGAAGCGCTCCCAAGCGCTAGGCAGGCGGTTTCAGCGCTCCCAGCGCTAGGGGCCAACAAGCCCAGCAAAAAGTCCTATCAAGGGGCAGGGGGGGCAAGGCTGGGCCAAGAGCCAGCACACTGGGTCTCCAGGCAGGGAGACTCCCCAAGTGGCGGTTCCTCCTGGCCCCAGCAGCAGCCACAGCCCCCTCTGGCAGGATTCAAAAGTAGAACAATTTCAGTGGGGACACAGCCCCTTCTTATACTGTAAATTCCTTTGTTACAATGTGCAGGGTGGGGGAAAACCAGTCGCAGCTGGTTCTGGAGTACTCTTGATGGCCCAACCACCCATTTCATTCACTGGGGAGGCTAGGGTCGTTAGACACACCACAGGGGGGCGGAGCCAGCATTGTGTGGGGAAAACCCAGCCCATCCAGGACACAGGTACACTCCTCCCCCACATCACTCATGCTAATCTCCCACTCACCACCGGGCAAACCCATCTAGACTTCCTGGAGCCTGGCATGCCAGCCAGCTCCAGCCAATCACGCTCCAGCACCCTCACAGCACATGCACACATATCTCAATGTCCAGAAGTAGCACTTCCCAACTAGACACAAACATGCCGCAGACACCATCTTGCAGCATTCACTCTCACGAGTTTATACATACTAAACTCGAGCCTGCACTCCCCACGCATCAGGAACTACCAGGGACACACACATTCCCCATGCATTCCTATGGGAGGGCAGGCCAGCCATACTACACGCACGCACTTTCACTCTGGGACTCAGGGGAAAGTGCGCAGGGACCCAAAAATCACTGACACAGGGTCACAAATAAGGCAAAAAGTCTAGGGGTGAACCTGCCCTGCGGGCCAAGTCCAACACCCCTCTAGAAGGAGTGACGAAAAGAGCCACATGTTTGTGGAGACTGTAAAGCTCCCATGGAATTAGCAGTCTCAGTCTCTTTTTTTCTTTTTTTCAAGTGCAGTGTCCATAGCCAGG
This sequence comes from Lissotriton vulgaris, assembly GCF_964263255.1. Classification (NCBI taxonomy): domain Eukaryota; kingdom Metazoa; phylum Chordata; class Amphibia; order Caudata; family Salamandridae; genus Lissotriton; species Lissotriton vulgaris. The sequence continues at coordinate 377,261 of NW_028251103.1, read as the reverse complement.
CCAAAAAGTAGTTGTTGGTTGAACGGCTGGTTGAGGATAGTAGTCTGGACTTCCTGCTTAAAGCCTGAGATGAGCAGGCTGGCATCTCGCCTAAGGAGCACACTGGTATTGATGGATCTAGAGGCAGTGTCTGCCGCGTCAAGTGCGCATTTTATTGATGCGTTTGAAATTAGCTTGCCCTCTTGGATGAGATAATTTGCTTGTGTTTTATATTGATCAGGCGAATGTTGTAGTAGGGTTTCTAACTGGTCATAGTGAGCCCTATCATATCTTGCGAGCAGTGCCTGCGTGTTGGCTATGCGCCAGTGATTGGCTGCTTACGCAGCTACCCTTTTGCCAGAAGCTTTTAGCAATTTTTTTTTTTTTAACAAAATTTTTATTGTCATAGTTGCAGATGCAGCACAGGGCCCTGACTCCCAGGGGAGCCTGTCAAAATAAACATCACAATATCATTAGCATTTGACTTTTCCACTGTATAGACAAACACTACAAAGAAAACATGAATCACCCCCAACCCACCCAACTTTACCCCCACCCACTCCCCCCTCACAACCCCCCCTCTCCCCAACTCCCCCCTTGCCCCCCTCCCCCACCCCTCCCCCCGCAGTCGCACAGCTTTCAATAGGACCAGGGAAAAATAGCTAGGAAAAGAAAACCACACCGAACATGTATTACACCATACATATAATCGTACACATGTAGTCCATGCATCCCGTCCCCACCATACTCCAGACTCTCCTACACACCCCCCCTCACCCATCCTGAGTTAAATCACCCTGCTCTGCTGGAGGCTCCAACCACACCCCCCTGTAATCTGCCCAGCGTTTCCAAATTTTAAAATGCTTCCGAGGGCAACCCCTAGCTAAAAAGATTGGGCGCCCCAGGCCCATATAAAATTCTAGGCCCCTCTTCTAGACCGTCATCTTAGGGGCATGGGATCTTTTCACCCTTTGGCTATGTCTCTCTTAGCAGTGGTATGGCCTAGTAATATCAAGTGTCTCTTGTATATGTTTCCCCCTACCCCATCCATGACATGCAATAAGGCAAACTGTGGCATGTTCGGGAGCTCCCACCCCAACACCTCCGCTAAACAGGCCAAAACCCCTCTCCAGAAATGCGCTACAATCCCGCAACTCCATACAGTATGAAGGAATGTCCCCTCCTCACTCTGGCAGCGAAGACAAACCGGCGAGACAATCAGGCCCGCCCGAAACAGACAAACTCTTGTATAATAGACCCTATGCAGGTATTTGAACTGGACCAAGCGGAGGCGCATCGCAATAGCAGCACCCCTAGGTGAAGCCAGTGCCTCCCTGCAGTCCTCCTCCTCCATCTCCCCCACATCTCCCTCCCAGTGTTCCCTGAGTTTCTGAAGTGTAGGAGAACTATGAATGACCAGTGTTTGGTATATGCGCGAATCACATCCCCTAAGGTCGAGATACCCACCCTGCAAAACCTTGTAGGGAGACCAAAGCTGGGAAGCAGCCATTGTGCCATAAAGGCGTCTCTGCTGTCAGGACATTCCACCACCCCACACGGCGCAGGGCCTGATTCCAGATGAGAAATATCACCCGAGTAACTCTGGGCAGTGCACTACGCAGGGGCGCAGAGTAAAGGATAGTATGAAGCGTATTGGAACCCATCAAGAAGCGCTCCATGGCATAAGCCGGATCCGCACGGTCACCGTACCACCATTCATTCAACACCAATAAATGAGAGGCCTGATAGTAGGGGAGAACGTCCGACGTGACTAGCCCTGGTAACTGCTGCGCATGAAAGACCCCTTGACAGAGCCTATGCAACATTTTGCTGGATTCATCTCCCCACTGACAGATTCTACTACGTGTGGCAAGCCACATCTGATGAGCCTCGTCCATAAGTAACGCAGCATAAGACTGTTGCGCCAGCAGGAGTTGACTCACATCACAAGCCTCACCTGTCTGTCTACTACTGAACTCCAAGGCCCCCACCTCAGCCTCCGCATGCACCAATGCCTCTCGTTTGCGCTTCCGCGCCTCCACACACCAGGCGATATCCACTCCCCTCAGTGTAGGTTTCAGGGCTTCCCATAGCGTAGTGGCCCCCTCAACAGAGCCCACGTTAAATGTAAGGTAGGCGGACAGTGCCTCCCGCATATGTCGCCTATAGTCCTCCTGCTGAAATGCAACACCGACATGCGCCACCGAAACAGCTATCTCCCCCAACCTAGCTGCAGCTCCACTGACACCGGGGAATGATCGGAGAGACCCCGGGGATGGATCGTCGCCGACTCCAGGCAGCCCACCCTTGCCCTGGGAATGAAAATGTAGTCAAGTCTCGAGAAGGACCCATGCACCGCCGAAACGTATGTATATTCACGTGCAGCGCCGTGAGTATGCCTCCATGAATCAATCCAGTCCATACCAGCCACCAAACCCTGCAGCTTTGTGGGGCGGCCCACCGGCACCTCGCACCCCCGCCGGAACCTGTCCCTAGCAGCATCCATAACATCATTCCAGTCACCACCAATTGCCATCAGCACATCCGGGACATCAGCCCACACAGTGTATAGCTTCTCTATGAGGGACCATTGCAAAGGCGGCGGGGCATATACACAACCCAAGACTATGGGAGTCCCTCCCACCACCCCCTCTATCACTACATATCTCCCCTGCGTGTCCTGCCAGAGCTTCGTGTGGGTGTAAGGGACCCTACGATGAACCAGGATAGCAACGCCCCTGGACCCCCGCGCAAACCCAGCATGGTAAACCTGTTGGTAGCCAAATCTCTGCAGGCACAGTAACTTAGTGCCCAACATGTGTGTTTCCTGGAGCAGAAGGATGTCAGCCCCTAGACGCTTTGCCTGTCGTAACACAGCCCCACGCTTGCTTTTATCCAAAACACCCCGAACGTTCCAGCTAAGGACACGCAGGGTCCCCAGGGCCCCCCGGGGCGTATCAACGCAAGGCATCATCTGAGAGTCGCTTCAAGGAATACATGAACATGCGGACAAAAGGACAGAACAAAAAGTGAAATTCCGGGCCCCCCCCCCAAGCTGTGCAACCCCCCCATCCCCAACCAGACACCCCCCAACCAGAAACTCCCAACCCCCACCCCCACCCCCATACCTCAAAACTGTTGAAGTATCTGTCGCGGCTAGGTGGGTACCCCAGCCCCAACGCGGGTCTCGAGGTCCCCCACGCCAATTGATCTCCTCCCAACAAACTATACCTCCTAGACCTACCCCCTCACACCACCAAACCCTAAGAAAGGGGGGGGAATGAGAGCGTCCTACATCAGAAACCTTTCCCCACAGCCAACAACTCAAAGTCAGAGCCAAACCATGTCTGCAGAAGGGGCCTAAGCAGAGCAGCACAGAGCATATATAGCAAGCCAAGCCCAAAGTCACTGCTCAATGTTCGGATGCCGGGGGTCTTGGATCAACTGCCCCACCAGGGCCGGAGCACTGCCGCGATCTGGACCGCCAGTACCCTTCTCGGCGGGAGCCCCGAGCATTCCCAGATGGAGCTCCCCTAGCTGAGGAGTCAGCATGCAGTCCAGGCAGTGTATGTAGCCGCACCCGCACGGTCTTGTCAGTCCACTGAAAAACCTCCTCCGGTGTATCAAAGAAATGTGTGCCCGATTGGAACACCACTCTCAGTCGGGCCGGGAAGAGGAGAGCATAGGGGAGCTTAAGTTCACGAAGACGGGCCTTAGCTGCCTGGAAGGACTGGCGGTGCTGCTGAACTAGACGTGTGTAGTCCAGGAAAACCATAATGCGAGTGTTCTCAAAAAAGATCGGTTCCCGAAGCCTAGCCTGCTTCAAGATGACATTGCGGTCATGGTAGTTCAGCAGCTTCGCAATGACCGGTCGCGGGCGGGACCCCTCCGGTGGTTTCTGGATGAGAGCCCGGTGAGCCCACTCCACTACAAAGCAACGGGACAGAGCATCAGGGGGAAGCCAGCTCTCCAACCAGCGGTTCAAAAAGGCTTCCATGTCAGCCCTCCTGAAATCCAACAAAGCGCAGATTATTGCACCGCGCGCACCTTTCTGCATCCTCGACCCGCAGGGCCAACCCCTTCTGGACCCCCTCCATCTTGGCCACCTGCCGTTTCAGGGCAGCGACGTCGTCCTCAACTCCTGAGAGTCTCCCCTCCGCGATGCGGGAAACTGCATTACGCAGGTCTTGCCGCAGGAGCGACACATCAGCCCCCACTGCTCCGATCTCCGCCTGAAGCGTGTCCTGGGACTGCGTGATCGCCGCCATTAGGGTCGCATTGTCTGGCCCGGGTTCCTGCCGTCCCCCAGGTGCCCCAGCTCCCCCACCAGGCGCAGTGTATTTGTCATTTGGCCCATGGTGCGCCGCGCCACCCTTCCCTCTCGTCATGGCCGCCGGTCTCAGGCCGGCACTCCACTAGGCACTGTTCCAATTGACATTCACGTGGAGAGGGGGCACCCACTCGAACGCCACCACCACCACCAGTGGCCACGCAGCAGGTGCAACTGAGAGTCTAGCTGAGCCGGGGAAGGGCCCACCACAGCCAGGCACCAACGCACCCCCCACCAGGGAATGGAAGGCCTCCCAGGGACGGCCCCAGGTATCTTCAGGAGAGTCAATGGGCCCCAGCCGGCTTTCCCACGCCGATCCTGGCTCCGCTGCTAATCCACCAAAAGGCCCCAGGGATCCGCCGCATAACATGTCCGTGGTCTCCTCAAGGCGGCGGTGCTCCCAGCGCGACCGCCGCGGAGGCCGAAGATCAGGGCAGGCCGCTCCGCCACACCGCTTCACCCGGCGCACCGGTGCCACAATCCACCAAATGGCCCCAGGGACTCGTTGTGCCCTGTGTCCGTGGTCTCCGCCAGGCGGCGGCGCTCTCAGCGCGACCGCCGCAGGGGCCGATGATCAGAGCAGGCCGCTCCGCAACACCGCCTCACCAGGCGCACCAGTGCCGCAGCTCTCGGCTCCCGGCTCCCGGCCCTCCACTGGGCCTGTCCCCCACGCTGCCCACTCCCGACAGGAGCAAGTGAGCCGGGGGGTCCCAACACGCACTGCAAGCGAAGCGGGGGCCTCCGCTCACTGGACGCGCCGCAGCCAAAATAGTCTGGGCCCCGGAAGGTGCCCCGAGGCCAGGTCCGTCCCCTCACCAGGCTGGGCAGCCACAATAATCCAGGCCCTGGCGTCACCAGCCGCGCCTAGGCTCCTCCGCACCCGGGTCACAGGCTCCAGGAAACAAGTACAGGGCACCGAAAAACACCACCGTAGCCCCGGGCCGGGAAACATCAAGGGTCAGGCAACACTTCGAGCAACAAATGGTTGTGGGGACCAGGATAATCGGCGGGCCGGACGGAGCTCGTCTAGAGCGCGTCCGCCATGCTGGCTCTCCAAGCCACGCCTACCGGCTTCTAGCAATTTTGATTCTTTATCAGGGGGTGGCGCTTCCCCGGAGGTTTGGGAATTGGCACGATTTCTCGCGTTGGAAACTACTAGAGAATCCAAAGGCAACTGTCCCTTAATGTAAGCAGGATCTGCAGGGGCAGGTCTATATTTTTTTTTCTATTCTAGGGTTAAGAATCCTGGCACGTCCGGGATCTTTAAACACTTCTGGGGCATGTTTAATGACTCCCTTAATCATTGGAAATATTTGCACTGTCTTTTGGGACTGTTCAAATGTATCCAACAGAAAATCCTCTTCTGCTGCATCTGAGTGCATCGTGACGCCATGATAGATGGCAGTTCTATTAATCAACTGTCCAAAACCAATATTATCGTCTGGGGTAGATGGTTTTGAGGGGTATGTGTGTGGGCTTGGGGCGTCTGGTATATCTGTTGGGATAGGGTACTCCCAATCATGTGGGTCGGTTGGATACGTGAAAGGGTCATTTGGGTCACCACCCACCCCTAGGTCCTCATCATCCTCATCATCTGGGGGTGTATGAGGTAGAGAGGTCTCAGTTTGAGGTGGTGTAATAGATTTAGGGAGAGGAAGTGTGTTAGAAGGAAGTATGGGAGAAGAAGGATGCATAGGTGATGTGGCTGAGTCCTTTTTCTTTACAGGCACTGGAGGAGCAGGCACTGGAGGAGCCTGTGCTGTGTCTAACTTCCTCTTCCTCTGTGGCACAGTGGTGACAAGTCTTGTTTCTGGATCAATATAAATCTTTTTCTGTTTAGGATCAACAGGATCCGGCTGAAAAAGTTCCTCTTCCTCAGGAACTGCTTTCGGTGCCGATTATTTTAGTTTCAGAGCGGGGTTGGTGTTGACTTTTATTGTCTTTTGCCATAGAAGGCGTGGTAGAGTCCTAAGGCTTACTTTTGGCTCGAAGGCTCTTGGTTTCGAAGCCGAAACAGGATTTTTAGGCTTGGAAACGTTTGAAGCCGGATTATCCACGGGCCTTGAGGTTTTCGGGCCGATTTTGTCTTTGAAGGGGGAAGGCGTCTGAACCGATTTCAGAGCAGAGAGTTCTTTTGGTTTTGGTGCCAAAGGTGCAGGTGGGATTGGTACATGCGGTTGGCTCGGTCACTAGCTACCAGAAGGCTTTTCTTTTCTCCTAGGAGCCGGGCCCGGAGGCGGGGCTTCTGAAGTGTGTTTTTGGTCACGACTGGGGCCAGCAGGCGAAGTCTTGACCATTGCCTTTGGTTTTGGTGGTAGGGTTGGCGTAGGAGCAGTATTACTCACTCGTTGACCAAGAGTGATGGGGTCATCTGAGTCTTCTGCCTCTGATACGATTTGGAGATATTCGGAATCTTCTTCTGGGACATCTGGGCCTTCGTCGAAGATGTCCACTGGTTCCGAAGCTGATCTCTGCAAGATGTGTCACCGAGCCCTTCGATCTCGAATGGTCTTCTTCCATCGAAAGGATGTGCAGGCTGGACAGCTGGACTCGTCGTGTTCAGGTGATAGGCACAGGTTGCAGACCTTGTGCCTATCACCTGCGGGAATTTTGCTCCACACTGGGGCATTTCTTGAATGGCGTCCTTTCCATGAGCCGAAGGGCTCACGGCGTGGATAGGCCTAACAGCCCGCGTCAACGACCGGAATCGAGCTGATGAAAGTTGCGTCAAAGCTGATGATGTTCAAAGTCAATCGAAAGAGTTTATGAAAGTTTTTCGCATTGAAGTAGTTTGAAATCGAGATTTCGAACCAGAGTACAAAGGTTGCATCTGATTTCAATGGCAGAAAAAAAACAATCTAAGGATGGAGTCGATGCCCATGCTCACTATCGTCCAAGGGAGGAGTCGCCTATCTCGTGACTACAAAGACTTCTTCCAAGACAACAACAACGTGCAAGCATCCAAGCCCAACACCAGATGGTGATATAATGCTAAGTGCGAGATCTGCAGCTCATATGCCTTGACCACATAATTTTACCAAGGCCATTAGATACATTTGCTATGGTAGCTTCATCTGAAAAGGACCAAGAAAATCAATGCTCAACCTCTACTAAACATCACTAGGACATACTGCATCTCCCATGGGAGGTATTCTCATTACAAACCCTAATTATTCGCTCTGTATGTAGGAAGGTAGATACCTGACTATGGTTACCCCCAACTTTTTTGCCTGGTGTTTTGCTGGTTTTCCCGACTTAGTTGACCTGTGGCCCTGCCAATCAGGACCCCAGGCCCACTGCTCTCTCTCTAAAATGGATTCCATGTACCTTAGGTACATTTCCAATTGGGACAATCAGAGGGACTCAGCCTCCAGCTTTAGGTAGCCAGAGGTTGACCCTGAGAGCTCATAGCAACTCAGTACTGGAAAGAAAGGCACATATGGTGGATGGTGATTGGAGGAAGTTGAGCCCAACAGTAGTGGAGTCTCACTTCAGTGCTCCATTCCCACACCAGCCTTTTCCTTTGCCAAAGCACCCCACAGGTAGTGATTCCCTATGGTGGAGACCCTCAGATACCCTTAGGGTGAGGGATTGCTTAGTGGACCATGATACAGGGGGTAACCATGCCAGTGCATGTACCACCTCATATGGCCACTCAGGCAATATAGGCTTACCTGGACAAGGATAGCCTTATCTCCTTTCGTTTGGGGGGGGGGGGGGGGTTGTGTAGGAAGGTAGATACCTGACTATGGTTACCCCCAACTTTTTTGCCTGGTGTTTTGCTGGTTTTCCGACTTAGTTGACTGGGGCCCTGCCAATCAGGACCCCAGGCCCACTGCTCTCTCTCTAAAATGGATTCCATGTACCTTAGGTACATTTCCAATTGGGACGGGACCACTTTATCAGACCCTGTAACTCAGGGCATAGGTGTACCCAGGGCCTACCAGGGGCTGAAGCATGTATTATGCCACCCCTGGATGGCCATCTAAAATCTGACACAACTGGCTGCACGACAGCTGGGGCAAGGTGGTGTAATCACCCCTTGCTGTAGATATAGTATACCTATATCTAACCCTAAAATTGACACATAGATTCCTATAAGTCACTCCTATGGCAGGCCTTAACAATCCTGAAGGCAGAGTGCTTGGAATCATGTGAGATGGTGCTCTGGCATGAGCTGAGCCCGTTTGCAGCTTGCGGAACCAAGTCCTAATAGCTGTTACATAATATTGCATACCATATACTCTTAAGTGCATTATAATCCTCGCGGTTATATGCCAACTCTGGTATTGCTTTATCAAACCATGTCGAGTAAGGTGTCATACGAATTGGAATACTAACCCCTCGCCAATTCTGGCGACGGGGTTAGCATTCCACCCTTCTAGAGGGACACGACATGTATGTAACCCTGAACCCCGGTTAAAGTTAACTCGAGCCTCAGCATCACAAAATGGATGCTGCTACCACAGACACAAGTCTGACCCCCTACAGCTGGGAGTCCTTCCAGCGAGGGGAGCTTGGACAAAGGGTTTCCTGTCAGGGGCGGTGCTAGCACCATCCCAGACAGGGTTTTGTGTATCCTGGGTAGGCAGGGCTTTACAGGAAGGTGACTGCAGAGTGGCACCCCGGTGCTCACTACGCATAGGCCGGCCAGAACCAGTTCCAGGGGCACACCAGCCCCTGGCCTGGGGAAAGTCCGGCATGGGAAAGGGGTGTAACCACCCCCCTCCTAGTCCCACCCATAGGCAGGACCTAGTCACCGGGTCAGCCCCTTTTCCTAGTATAAAGTTAGGAGCGGGCCCCCTTCCAAATTAGATCACCTTTGGAATCAAGACACGACCTTCTACGAAAGGACTTCAAGATTTCTTCTTCAAGATTCTCCCTTGTGACTAAGGAGTAGTCACCCTGCATCCGCAGGCACCATCTTGCGAACACTGCGGTCTGCTGTAAGTCCTTCCTCCGGAATCCGACTGCCCAGCTCGACGAGAACCGGCTTCCCTGGCACCTCTGACCTCTACCCACCTCTACAGCTAAGCTGAGAACCGTGGGTGCGACGAGACCTCGAGGGACCGGCCATCTTCAAGACTGCACGACTTCTTTCCAGCACGACCGCCGAGGGATCCTCTGGTGAGTGCTTTGGGTTCCGAGAAGCCCCGACCCTGAGCAGCTCCAGCCCAGAAGCTCATCCCCCCAGCATCTCCACGATCTGCTTGGGGCCCTTCTGCTTTTTGCTGCTCACCGCGTTGTTTGGCTACTAGCCCGCTGGCTTGTGGCCTTCTTAACGACGCCCGACGACATCACTGCTGCTGGTCTGGTTGCTCCAGACTGGCCCTTGCTCCCTTCCAAAAGAGGAGCACCCCGGACCCTCCTGTTCCACTCCAGACGCCATTTTGAGTCCACCGCGTGGGCTTGAATTTGCCAAGGCTTTGTTGCCCAATCCTGGGTCCAGCAACGCCGACAGCTTCATCCATCGTGGGACAGCTCGCACCTCCATCCTGGTCGCCGACAACGCCTCCTGGTCCGTGAGATCTGCAGAGCACAACGTCGCCCACTCACCTAGTCGAGGTGACTACCATCCGGTGCCCTCCTGGTGCCACCTGACTACTGGCTAGTAGTCACGAACTTGGTCCCCTCTGCTTTCAGGTGTCATCCATCTTCTATCCAGGCTTGGATCACTCGAACTATCTTCACTGGTCGCCTGCCAGCAACTTCTTTCTTCAGGCTCCTGGTCCGTCTACGAGGATTCCCGACGTCTTTTGAGACATATGCAGCTGCAGCCCCTGGGCTAGGTAACTTCGGCATTTCGGTGCCCCAGCATAGCCTCACTATCCAAGGGTCAGAATCCACTTTCGTTTTCCTCCTACCAGGTCGGGTTCGCCCAAGAACACTAACTTTGTCTTTACTAGCTACCATAGACTTTGTCCCGCATCCTGCGTGAGAGTGCACACTCTGCACCCGAGTCCCCTAGGCCTCCTATTAGTAATCTGAAGGTTCAGTAGTCAAGTCCTAGCGATTCCAAAGCCTATTAGTACAGTACTTACCTGCTAGTAATTTCGCATTCCACTTTTGTAGTATATGGTTTTCCGTGCCCCTCGGGCATTTGTGTAAATTGTGCGAACTCAAGTATTTTCATAAGAGTTTTGTTGTGTGCTTAGTACCCTGTCCTCATAAAGAGTACAGGGCTGCGGATGCGTTAGCGGATGCGCCGGACGCCCGCCGGAGTCACGCCAGAGTCCAGCCCGTCTGCGCCCGTCCGCGCTGAGGACGCGCTGGACGGCTGGCCCCTGGACTCTGGTAAAATGTTCTCTCTCCCATGCAGCTACTCTTTCAGCCAAATGCTGGCCCTAAAACCTCGTAAAAAACGCTGCTCACATTCCTATGAACCGGATGACTTTTTGTTCCCATTACGATGTGGCTGTTATTCCACGTCTAGGCCTCTTAACTCCGCCTCCATCCATCCTCTCTTTGAACACCCCGTCATATCCAGTCCTAACACAGTAGGAATAGAGGGCATCTTGGTTAATGCCCGCTCCCTTGTCAAGAACAAGGTTATGTTCAAGGAGATGGTACTGGATAGAACGCCCACTCTAGTGTTTGTGACCGAAACATGGGCTAAGGATTCATCCGACCCTGATCTAATCGAGGCGGTCCCTGAAGGGTACTGCCTGGCCAGACTCGATAGACAGGGACGAGTGGGAGGGGGGATAGCGATCCTTCACAAAGATCACCTACAATGCCATATCGTTCCCATACCCGATTTTCCTGACAGTTTTCAAGCACTTTATTTTTCAATAAAGGAAGCGCAACGCCCCTTCTTCAACGGTATCTTAGTTTATCGACCTCCCGGCTCGAGAACCCACTTTACGCACAACCTCCTCCAGTCCCTTGAACCCTATTTTGGCCGAGATAACTTTTCCATCTTGGGTGATTTTAACTACCACCTAGAACGGCTTGACCTTTCTGATACCTCCTGTCTCACTGAGGCCCTGGAGTCATGTGGGCTCACGCAACGTGTTACCGGAGCCACACACCGTGCAGGACACACTTTGGATGGTATCTTTTCCAATGACCCCCGTCTGACTACTAAGGACCCGATTCATCTATCCTGGTCTGACCATCTGGCGGTCCCTTTTGTTTTGAAACATCATAGGATGGATTCCAGTAAAAAAGGGAACCACCTAATGGAGACTGCCAGAAACTTCAGGAATATCAACAGTGATTCTTTCAGGCCCTGGGCTGCAAGCCTTGCTATCACAGGCCTAGATGACGTTCAGACTGCAGTAGCTCACTTCGAACAGGTCACCACCGAGGCCTTGAATAAACTGGCCCCAGTACAACCTCGGCGACGAGCCAGAAAGAGACCATCTGCCCCCTGGTTCTCCGACTCCCTTAGGCTCCTTAGGCAAGAAGTGAGGAGAAAGGAGAGGCTTTGGCATGCTAGTTGGGACCTCAAGAACAAGGAAGCTCATAAACTCCTTGTTAAAAAATATAAAGCTGAAATTGTGCAGGCTAAACAAGAATATTTTGTTACCGTGACCACCTCGCTCTCCTCCCCGAAGGAGCTCTTTAAAACTGTTGATTCCTTGGTGAAACTGCAAGCCCCTGACCCTGTTATTCCTTCGCAGGATCTATGTGATAAGATTGCCTCCTTCTTCCACACTAAAATCCAGGATATCCACCTGGCCCTCGAGGAACAAAGAGCTGATCTCAGTGCATCTACACCCGGGGTAGAGATGAGTCTAACTACCACAGAAATCTCCCCTTTAAGCACCCTGGACTCTTTTCCCCCGCTGGTCTTGCAAGATCTTGAGCTACTGCTATCTAAGACCAAGTCTGGTTCTCCCCTGGATACCTGCCCACTGAAAGTCATCAAGCAGTGTAGGGATACCCTTCTACCTCCGCTGCTAGAGGTAATGAATCTAGCCATTAGAGACGGTATCTTCCCTATAGAATGGAAGAAGGCGGTAGTAAAACCTCTGTTGAAAAAGGCCTCCCTGGATCCGGGGGTCTTAAAGAACTTCCGGCCTATCTCTCTGCTCCCTGCCCCAGCGAAGATGCTTGAGGCACATCTTAACAAGCATCTCGCTGCTTTTGTGGAAAGCTCGGGATGCCTAGACCCCTCCCAACATGGATTTAGGAGAGAATTCAGCACCGAGTCAGCCCTCACCATTGTGCTCGATAAGATCCGTACGACAGTAGATGAGGGCCAGACCTCTCTCCTGGTCCTGCTTGATCTAACTACGGCTTTCGATACCCTCTCCCCCTCAGTCCTTACATCTCGGCTGAGGGAGGTGGGGGTGAAGAACGCAGCTCTGGATCTTTTGACCTCCTTCCTCACGGGGAGGGAACAAAGAGTCAAGCTGGGGGAGTTCCTATCTCCATCCCGACCAGTGCTATGTGGGGTCCCTCAAGGGTCAGCACTTAGCCCGACCCTTTTTAATATCTATGTTACCCCACTAGCCAAATTAATAAGATCGTTCGGGATGGAGGTAGTCTCTTACGCAGACGACACTCAAATCCTCGTCTCTCTTCCCCACTCAGATGAACTAATCGCCTCCAAGTTTAGATCTTGTATGGAGGCGGTTGGTCATTGGATGATTCAGAACTCTCTAAAACTGAATGGGGAGAAGACTGAGGTGATGGTGTTCGGGGGGAAAGAAAACATCTGGTCAGCCAACTGGTGGCCTGACTCACTAGGAACATGCCCTTCCCCTACAACATCTGCCAAGAACCTCGGGGTGCTGATAGACCCTGCCCTTGACTTAGGCAGCCAGGTGAGCAGAACCGTCTCCACCTGCTGGGGTTTGATTCACACCCTACGAAGGGTCAGGAAATATCTCTCCTTGCAGGCAAGAAAACAAATTGCTGTTGCACTCATCGGCTCGCGTTTGGACTACTGTAATGCACTGTATGCTGGGCTTAACAAAGGCCAGCTGCAGCGCTTACAGGTAGTCCAAAACGCCATAGCCAGATTTGTCCTGGATATTCCCAGACGCTCTTCGGCCACTGCAGCCAGGAAAACGCTGCATTGGCTGCCGGTAGAACACCGAATCCGGTTCAAAGTTCTATGCATGACCTACAGAGCCATTGCCAAAAACAGCGACACAGGAATTGGGTCCATCATTTCCCACTATATCCCCGGAAGGAATTTGCGTTCCTCTGGGAAATTGCGTTTGACAGCCCCCCGCGTACGAAGAGCCAAATGGGGTGGCAGAGCCTTTTCCACTCTTGCTCCTAAGTGGTGGAATGACCTGCCCCTGGACCTGAGATCTCTCCCGTCTTTACAGCACTTCCGCACTGCTCTAAAAACTCTTCTCTTTCGGCAAGCATATATGTAAGGTTTCCTGTCTTCCTCTTTGATCATTCTCTGATCATTTTTTAGGCGCCTTGATACCTGCGGGTTATTGTTTTGCGCATTATAAATCGCCATTCATTCATTCATTCATTCATTCAGGGCTGTTGTGATTCTAATAAATACACTGTTTATTTTCATAACACTTGTGTGGTGTCCTTTCACTTGGTGTTCAAGGGGTATATGTGATGGTATAACAGCTGGCTTAACACGCCCTCTAGAGTTTAGCCCGAAGACTGCTCGTATCCACGCTACTAGGATAGCTGGTCTATAAGGTTGACTTACAACCAATCATCAATAAGGGTTGTTGGACTGATACATAGTGATCACTAGAATAGTGAGCACTGCATATCAGGCCACCTTCTCACACTGTACACTGTACTTCTTCTTTTAATCATTTACTCAACATCTCTATCCATAACGGGCCACAAAACTTTTTTCACAAACTCCTATTGCTAGCCGTCTTTCCCAGATGCCCTTCCTGAGATTAATCTACCAATCTCTTCCGTTCTTGCAGGGAGGAATTAGCTTGTTGTTGCAAAGTAACAAACCCTTTCCCAAAGAGAGCTCACTCTGAACTTTACTCTACATTTGAAAGTGAATGGACAGCAAAGCTTCATGTAGCCAACCTTTCAACATGGTAAATTCACAATCTTTGTACAACTCTTCTCTCCACTCATTCTCACTTACATGCCTAATAGACATCCAGGGCACACTCACCAGAAAACATTCATCGTCCTCATGGGAACACAAAGAACCAGCATTACTAGGAAGGCCAGAAAAATAGTCTGCTTTCATGTTCCTACCGCCAGGTAGATGTTCTACTTGAAATTGATGTTCCAAAAGTTCCAAACTTAATCACACCAATCTCCCAGTAGCCTTAGCCAACAGTGACAGAGTTTTTTTCAGGAATGTAGGAGATCAAACCTGGGGCATGCAGCAAAAAGGAGTTGATCAAATCAAAAGCAGGTTGGTGCTCCTTGTCCCAGCACAAAGTTAACACTTTTTTAAAGTAACCTTCCAATCCATTGGGGCAGAATTCCTGCAGGTTCTCAATACAATTATGAAGCACCACACGCATGGGCATTCTGGTCATCACCAGTGTTACAGCGAAGAATAAAGATGCTGGCACTGGAGTCCTCAAGAGGGAAGTTTTATTCAAAAGAATAATGGCAGCGTCAAAAAACATTATCCGACCAAAACACTGTCCACCCAACTGTCCACCCAAACTCGGTCATTCCAGAAGTCCACATACCACACACAATAAGAACTCTGGAATGCTCATGACATAAAGTAAACCCCATCAAAACAAGGTCCAGTATGAACCACAGAAACCACAGGTACTGACTGGTTTGTCTCTCGGGTGTGTGCCCAGAGAAAGGGTTCTAACCTTAGAAAAACCCAAATCCACCGGTTTTTGAGGTCTCCCTTAGGATCAAATTTGGCATTTCTTAATTTTTTTGTAACCTATATTTGCTCTGTAGCCAGTTAAAAAAACAGAAAGGTAGATGTCCCATTTCATAATATACTTTCCCCCAGGGTTGTTCATTAAATATATTAGCGATACCTGGCCATATTAACGACAGGGCGCACTGCCCTGGAGCATCAAGGCACATCTGGGGACTCTGGGGGCAGACAGACTCAGTGCGCTAGATTAGAGTTAATGCTCTTCCCCCCACCACAGTCATGAATTCATACCTTCCCGGTGGAGGTATAGGAGTGAAAGGTGGACTGGCTGTTTGAAGTCATCAGACCGCCTTTCACTGTGCAGGTGGCAGCTGGCCTGCATTTGAAAGGGAGGCCCGGATCCCCTGCAGAGCGGTGCAGTGAACGAATGCGTCCACCTGCAAAGAGATGTTTGTAGAGTCCATGGTACTCCTTCCACCCCTTCCAAGGGGTGTCCCAGGAGGCATGCACTGACTCCCTGTAACGCACAGTCTGTGTGCCTTCTGATGGCCTCTATGCTAGTGTCTATAACACAGCCCAGGTGCAGGGGTGAATGCCCCTCATTTGCATGGAGTCAGACCTCAGTGCAAATGAGGAACTTCCCATTTGAGTTTGAATCAGTGCTGCACGTGCACCAGTGGAATCTGTATCACAGAGAGGACTACACAAGTGATGGCGGCCTCTTTTATAACACCAGAGTGCCACAGTGAGTGGAAAAGCAAGATCAAACACTTGTGCACCCTGAGCACTTTCAATAACACAGCCCCTGATGCCCTTCCAGCCTCTCCTACCTTCAGCAGCTGCCTCAACCCTTTCCCAGTCCCTTCCAGGATTTCAGATGTCCTCTGCCCTCTGGTGTTTCTCAGGTATTCCCTTCCCCTGCCCTTCCCACATATTTATAAACATCTGGTATCCCAGATTCCCACGTCCATATGGGTTCTCAATCCCTGTCCATTGCCACACATACTGCAGACAGAGTTCTTGGCATTGACTCGGTCACAGAACAGACTTCTCGATGATGGCAGAGATCTTATGTCTCACCAACACTTGATCCAACAATCCTCTGCTTCCTCCGGGTCAATTCATGGCTCTTCTCAGGTTTATGGAGACACCTAGGATGGAGGAGGCAGGGAAGGTCAAGAGAGTCTGACCATTCACGGCTTCCAGAAGGTAAGTGTCAGCCCGCGGCAGGCAGCGGATCACTGCCTGACATTCCTCCATCCCTCCCCTGTCTCCAGCCCTGGGATGTAGGAGGAGGCAGGGAGAGAGGGCACTGCACAGCTTTGCAACACTGAGACTTCACTGCAGTGAATAACTGGAACATATCTATCTGTTCTTGCTAATGGCTTCATGTAGAAGCCACACACTACAAACGAGTGCTGCATGTTGCTGTTTGCGTGCACACTGCGCGTATTGATTTGCACTGTCAATCCTGTTTATTCCACATTTTCTGCTTTTAGGGCACAGTTTATCACAAGACGCTCCAACGCCTCCTTGTTCAGAGACCTGCCCCCTGGACTGGCTCTACAGTAGAAACAGATGTTACTACTTCTCGGCGATGTACAGAAAGGAAGGGGATTGGGACGAGAGCCAGAAGTACTGCTCCTCACAGAAAGGGTCCCTCGCGCTCTTTGACACCCAGGAGGATCTGGTAAGGACAAGAAACAAGCAAACAATATATTTAGGACTATTTACCTTGTATTTAATTAATTTAATTGTTGACCCCCTATGTAGTAACAATTTTTTGCTTCACCTATGCACACCTTGCTCACCCATCCTCCCACCTTACCAGTAATTGGGTAGCACGCTCGCTTATGAATAATTTTGTTTTCCTTATGCTGGTGATCCCCTTGTCAGTTTTTTTTGTGGTAAACACATTTGATTGAGTTTCATGCCATGAGAGAAAAGAACATTGTGATCCACATTTGGTTTATCCGAGAAAATGACATAATGCGATTGCAAAGCATTGACATTCAATCGATGCAACATTTTGCAGTGCAGCAGCGACAATGACACTCCCACCCTTAAGCTGTCCCATGGAGTTATCGGCCACTTCGCCCATACTCAGCCGTGTTCAAGGGGGCTGCCCCTAGCTTCTTTGAGGTGTTTCTCTTGCAGTGCACACCAATCCACCCCTCGGCGCCATTGTGAGAGAGTGGGAGGTGAAGGGGGATCTCCAACAGGCAGCGGTAACTCACTTAGAGACCATAAGGGCCATCCCCAGGATTGATCGGTCAGCCCTTGTACCCTCCTAGCCCTCAAGGACCCCCAGTAAAAGCATGAGGAGGGAGAGGGCGACCTCCAGGGCCTTTTCTAGGTGTTTGGCCACCCTAGGCGAGAATTGAAAAATGCCGCCCCCTCCCTTTTACTACGAACTCTATCGCCCCCATCATCCAGGCTAGAGGAATTATTCAATGTACCTGGAGAATAATGTATAGGCAACAGACACTGCTACATACATTTCCTCTCTCAGCATCATTGTAGACGAACCAGCCAGAGGGAACCCTTTCCAGCTCTGGTAGAAGGTCGATTCATGTGAGATCTCCAGGGACACCGTTCTGCCCACCCTTTGCACCAATCACTACTCTCTAAGCCCTATTGGTTCAATGTCTCCATGTCTACCTTATTTTATTTATTAGGCCTGGCTAAACACAGCAGCTTCGGAAAGACCTATTGTAGCCAAGTCTACAAAATATCCACAGAGTAGCCCGGAGGAGAATTTCCCTCTCCCACCTCTTGCTACTGGATGTTTAATGCACCACTCCTGCTTTCGTTGCAATGCAGGACGGATTATTGTACATCTCAAAAGCACAGGGAATTCTTGCACATTATGTTTTTCATTTTATGTGTGCATTGCATACAGAAAGAAAATCGTTATTTTTTTCTGTGCATCAGGCTTCTTTGCTCTTTTTGTCAGGAAATGTGCGTGATCATAAACACACATATTTTCAAAAACTTCTATCCAAACAGCCCCGGAATCTAAAATATAATAGCATTGGCTAAACGAATAGGTCTGGCATTGCATGAAGCACAGGCACTCACACATACAGTTTAAATAATTTGCACATTAACATCAGTTCTATTGGCTTTGCCAAAGCTTGTGGCTCAGAGGCTCGCTATCTTCTTTTTATTTTTTTCGGATGCCTCCACGCACGTCTTTAGTGCAAGCTAGGAGCAGCTTCGCCTTATTGCCTCCATGTTTCCATTCCTGGCTTTTGTTTTAAAAAGTATAAGCAGGGTTAGGGCCTGCTTCTGCAACAAACAAATGAAACCCACGCCAACATCCATATCCCTCACAGTTGTGCACCCGTCTCTGGGGCCATGAGGACCGAGATGAGTTCATAGACTCAATCACAGGACTCTTTTAAAATTACAAGTAAGGACTCATTACAAATGTTCGCAGTCACACGCAGCAGGCCTGAATGATGATGTTCTAGCAGAACAGACCCTGGAATCGGATGTACAGTTTTCAGGCTCCGAGGCTCGTGATGCACTGCTGGCTCGTGGTGCTGCTGCTGCCTGCATGTTTTTGCCGACCTCCACCTTTTGCCGCCCTAGGCGGCTGCCTAGTCCTGCCTAGTCCTGCCTAATGGCAGAAACGGCCCTGGCGACCTCCCATCCCAGCACCTCCATTAACTCTCCCACTACTGCAGATCGGAATCTTTGAATTAAAGGGCACAGCTAAACCACATGGTAAAAATCTGCAGGAGCATCACCACACCCAGGGCATGAGGGCTCCAGAAGCAGTCCTGCCTGGTGGAGACTAGCTGGCGAATGATAGGCACTGTATAAGTAGCATCTCTGGACCAGACGTACGTTGAAAGAGGTTGTGTCCATCAGTGCGTTGCATCATTGGTCATCTTCAGAGGCCCCAGCCACGCCTCCCATTGGCCCCTGATGTGGTCTAGGGGGCCTTGTGTACTAATCATCAAGGTTCGATACATTTTTGTGACTCCCCCTTTGCCCAAATCCCCCATCAACAGCATAGTCTCTCGTGGACTGAACTCCGGGAGTGAGTCAATTTGAGAGAGATATGGCTGAAGTGCAAGACTTAGTTGGAGGTATTTATACAATTGTGCATGGGTCAAGGCCAGGGTTGGATTGGGATTAAAAATCGGCCCGGGCAACCTGAAAAAAAGTGGCCCACATTTGCATATTGCCTTGCAAAACACTACTTCAGCGAAATGTTATTAAAAAAAAGGGGGGGGGTAAAAAAATGCACGGATTAGTTTGCACTGATGAAACACCTGAAAACAAGTGAGGCCACTTTTGCTCAGGCCCCCTGCCCCACTCAGTATACATATATTAATGGGCCGGCCCAGGGAGAGAAAGGGACTGACACCTATGCTGTTGATAAGAGGGCGATAATGGATGCCCATTTACCTCCAGAAAGCCACTCAGGCACCCACTGGGCCACTGGCGGCATCGAACAATGTAGAAACGGCCAAAATCGGTCCCCAGGATGCTCAAAAAAGCAGCCCACAGCTCGAACTAGACACCAGCCCCTCGGGCATTGCCCGAGTGCCCTCGTTACCAATCCGAGGCTGGTCAAGGCATATGTTTTTGGCGGCCATCTTTGACTAGTCTCTCTCTTGGGCGGCCATCATGGATTAGTCAATTTCATTATCTGAACATACACTAATAACTTATCATTTTAGACTAATCTCAAATACCGAGTACTTTGCGCAGCTCTGTATCTACACCTTCCTGTGCCAGAATGTTTGCCTTTTATTGCAGTATTATACTCCTACTGGCATTTTGTGCCAGAATGTTTGCCTTTTATTGTAGTATTATACTCCTACTTGTATTTTGTACATTCCTGTAACCTATACTCAGTTCACTTTACTGCACAGATTGCTACCTCATATATTTTGGGTTGCTCACTAATGTCACTTTTTGATTGTTGAGTCATGTAACCGATTGTTTGCATTTGTATTCTGTTCTCATATTTTATGAGTACTATACTTCCAATTGTATTCTGCACTACTCTGCACAATTCTGCAACTGCACCCATTTTCACTCTTCTCTCCTGTAATGCACCGACTGCTACCTCATACATTTTGGTCACTCACTAGTGTCACCTTTGCTCCCTAGGGTACCTCTTATATGCTGGTTGCTCACTAGAGGCACTTCTGCCCACTAGTGCCATTTTTGATCCATGTAACCTGTCGTGTTTGCATTTGCATCCTGCTCCTGCATATCATTATTGTTCACCCTCCCGCACTACCTATACCACCATACCAACATGGATCCCATCGGCAAGCACACATATAAAATCAACTACCCACCCTTGCTCACCAAAAAGCCGTTAAACGCTTTAAACACGACCTCCTTAGGTCCCACCCAGAAACCCCCTTTGCCGACACCTACTTCTCATCGGTCAATGGACCCTTGAACACCGATATCATCTTCCACACCACACGCAGAGCTCAATGGAAAAAAGCGTTTGTCACCCTACTCACCGTCTCCACCACCAGGAAATCCGCCCATGGCCTAACACTCACCATCACACCATCCCATCTCTTCCCAGGCAGAACCACCATCACTATTTACAATAACGGGATTGTCCTAATTCAATCGACAGACAGGAACCTGGAACTACTTGACAACCTGTTCCCCACTTTCAAAGAGCACCTATCCAATCCTCGGACTTACACTCATATCACCCCCGGTCCTACCACCCCTGACGTCACAGCACCCACCCACAACCCTCCTAACCCAGTTCAGCACCAGAACGACACTCATCTCACCTTCACACCCAGCACCATAGTCAATTACCCACCTGCTGCAGCTGCCCCTCCCCACCCCTCAATCACAGACACAGCCCCCTCATACACCACCCGCTCCCCCATCCCCCCTACCAACCCTCGTACCTCCGCTCAGCTTCCCATATCCCCCTCCACACTTTGCACTCCCGTCCCGTCCTTCACACCAATCTTCTCAGAACACCCCTCCTCCCCCAACTGCACCCCACACAACATGACTCTCTCTCCGCCTATCTCCCCCCCCACACTTAGCACTCCCGTCACGCCTAGCCTTCACCCTTCCTGCAACCTCTCACCCCCCACTCTCACTCCCCACTATCCCACCTCCACCCCCACCCCCAACCTCCACACCGCCCCCATTCACCCTTCCCCTCTTAGCACTGATGCCCTTCCCAATAACGCCAACACCACCCCTAACACCAATCCTCTCTCTAACACTTCCAACCCCTTCACCAGCTCCACCTCTCCTCCCCGATGCCCCCCCTTCTTCAGCAACCTATACGCCTGCTCACCGCCAGTACCCTCCCCCAAATCCGCGCCCAACACCACCTTGGACATGATTATGTCCACCCTCCTCCAAATGAAAGAAGAACTACACTCCATCAAAGAGTTGCTCAACACACACCCCAGACACCCTCCTCCCATCACCACCTTTACACCTAATAACACTTCCCACTCACCTCCTACTCACCGTACCACACAACACTCCTCACACTGGACCTCTATCCCCTCTCGCAATACCACCAATCGCAACATCAATCGCAATTGCAATACCACCAAGCGCAATAATCCCTTTACACCTAACAACACTTCCTCCTCACCTCCCTCTCGCCTTATCACACAACACTCCCCACACTGGACCTCTATCCCCTCTCGCAATACCACCAATCGCCCCAGACGCACTACCAATACGATCTCAGATCATGACATACACACCCTTCTCCACTCTTACGTCCTGGCTCCCCAAAATCACCTAGACACCAACCAACTGTCCATCCCAACGATTATCTCTAACCCCCTCAGGCACCAAAAGGATAACAACAGAGGCTCCGTCCCCAACAACCTCACAAATGTACCCCTCACTATAGAACCTTCCTCCACCCTCTGCACCCCTAGCCTCAAATGCATACTTCTCAATTGCAGATCGGCCCAAAGACACTCCGCGGGGGTCGCCGATCTCATCATTTCTCTGGAACCGGATCTAGCCATTCTGACTGAAACATGGCTGTCTGAATCTTCTGCACCTATCATGGATATCCTAGTCCCCCCAACTACTGTATCATTAGACTTGACAGGTCCAAAAAGACAGGCGGTGGAATTGCCTGTATTTACAGAAGCAACCTCTCAGTTTTTAAAGCGTCCGCCCCTCTCTTACTTCCTGTGAATACCTCTGCCTTGAAGTCATCAGCGAAAGCAAATCGGTATGCTCACTACACATCATATACCACCCACCTGGGGACAAGCTCTCCTTCTTCCAACAACTCATGGACACAATCTCAACCAACTCAGGACGGCAAAACACCCAAATTTTCCTTGGCGACTACAATCTCCATTGGAATGACAGCAGTGACACAGTGGTAAATAGCCTCAAAATCTTCCTCAACGCCCTTGATCTCACCCAAATATGCAATAGCCCGACCCATGAGAAAGGCTCTATCCTCGACCTCATCATCTCCAAAGAGGACGCTATTCAACTTGAGTCAATCCAACCTTGTGACTGGTCAGATCATCATATTGTCACCCTGAAACCATCCAATCACCTCACTGACCCTCTTCCTGCTAACGCTGTAAAAGACTTTACCCCTCTGCTCCTCCCACTCTGGACTAAGATTATCAATAGCTCTCTTCAACAAGGATCAATCCCTAACGCCCTCAAAGTCGGACAAGTCACACCGCTACTAAAAAAAACAACAGCAGACCCCACTGATCTAAACAATTACCGTCCTATTACAAATATTCCCACTCTCGCTAAACTGTTGGAAAATTGCGTACAGCTCAACTGACTAAACACATAGATAAGTTTGATCTCCTCAACGCTCATCAATCAGGCTTCCGAGCAGGGCACAGTACCGAAACTGCCATGACTCACATAGTTGACGACGCCCTCCAAATCCTAGACCAAAACGATACCTGCCTCCTCATCCTTCTGGATCTCTCCTCAGCATTCGACACAGTTAAACATGAGAACCTACTCGATCTGTTAAACACAAGAATGGGCATATCTGGGACTGTTCTCAAGTGGTTCACCTCCTTTCTACACAACCGGTCTCAAAGATTCAAAAGCAACAACCTGATGTCCTCTCCGGTACCTGTATCGCTAGGCGTCCCTCAAGGATCCTCCCTCTCCCCAACACTGTTCAACCTAGTTATGGAACCTCTCACTACTTTGCTACAAGCATCCAATGTTCACTTTCACATGTATGCCGACGACACCCAACTTTATCTCAAAATGCAATCTCCCAAGGACATCATGCTTCTGAACACCACGATTAGAAACACCCAATCCTGGCTTGCAGAGAATCACCTCAAACTCAATGCGCTGAAGACTGAGTTCCTCCTGATCTCACCTACCGCAAAAATCTCTACCGCTCAAACATGGCTTAAGCACCTAACGGCTCTAAATGTACAACCTACCATCGTAGACTCAGCAAAATCTTTAGGCATAACACTCTACGCCAATCTCAACATGCAGCAGCACATCAGCAAGGCAACGAAAGGAGCGAACTTTCAAATCAATACCTTGAGAAAACTTAAACCCTTCCTTCCAGCCAAAGACTTCCAAACTGCAGTACAATCTATAGTCATCCCGCACATAGAATACAGTAGCACCGCCCTCTGCGGGCTCCCCCTAACTACAACGGCACCCCTAAGAGCGTCCCTTAACGCTGCAGCGAGACTCATCACTGGCTCAAAAAAGCACTCGCATATCTCCCCTGACTTTAAATCCCTGAACTGGCTACCTTTTGAAGCCAGAATACATCTGAAAATAGCCTGCATGACACACAAAGCTGTACACATGAACTCACCCGCCTACCTCACTCAAAAGCTGACAATTTCTGGTGGCTCTAGAACTACTAGAAGCACAAACAATCTTCTGCTGAAGCCTTAAAGATTTCGGTAGGAAAAAACCTATAAACGCTCCTTCTCATGAATGGCACCCAGGAACTGGAACTCACTCCTTCCTGAAACCATCTCTCAAGAATCCGCTCTGTACTACCTGCCCCCTTGGACTATTTGTATTACTTGTATTATCGATTTATTTGATTGTATACGTTCCCTCTTTGTACATTTTTATATTGTTGATGCACCTGTCTGACTTTGCATACTGTACCTACACCACCTCAACTATCCCTACTCTTGTACTTTTGATGCACCTGTGTGACTATACACCCTGTACTCATCTCCTACCTCAACTATGCCTATCTTCATGCTAAGCATTTTAAGATCGCTTAACCAAGTATATGCTCCTTATTTTTGTACTTTTATATTATTGGCGCAACTGTTTGACTATGCACCTTGTACCTACACTATGATAGAAGACACTACCTCACCTTTGACCTACCTCTTGTATTTGACCTACCTATGTAACTATGCACCTTGTACCTAACTACCTCAACTATTACAGTCAATTATTCTATGACCCCCTTGTCCTTGTAAAGCGCTCTGATATCTGCAAAGATCTTGTTCGCGCTATATAAAACTTTCAAAATAAATAAATAAAAATAAAAAATGTGGTTTGAAGTTCCTGGTATGAGCGCATATGGCTCCTTGACCAGACAAACCCAAGCTGTGAAATCCCAATAACGTCAGTGCTTAATTTGTAAAATATGAAGTCCAGGTGCTGAAATGTTTGTCCAAGGCCACACCCACTGTTACCGGCTCCACCCACTTCCTCCACTAGCTCCACCCGCATCCTCAACTGGCATTGAAGAAAGGCAGATTTTCATGTATATGGCCACATACCATCTCCTTCCTCCGGGATCAGGGCATATGACCTTTCTAAAGGAAACGGAACGCGTACGCTGTGCTTCTAAAAAAAGATATATGATGGTTAAAGTATGCATGTAATGGATGTTTCAATCTTGAATGATAAGATTTTTTTAACATTTTGAATCTCAACTGAACACGTGTTTGGATACAGCAATATTATGATACAAAGGTATTTAAATTATTACTGATTGGAGTTGCTGAGTGCACATAAGATTGGAAATATTTTGGAAATATTCACATGTTGACCCAAGTGGGGTTTTGGGAGCAGCAGACCCAGAAATGATTGCACCAGTAAAGGGACCTTTATAAAGTGTATTCAAAATTGGACAAGGGGTATGAACACTGGATTTGAGAATAATGAATTATATGCAATACATCAGCTGCTGCTGTGAATTGGCAGAGGCCTCATGACTGTATCCGTGGTATGCCTGGAAAGCTGTTATATTTCGCCTGGCTTTGCAAGCATAGAACCTAGTAAGTGAATTATGAAAAGTTGTACATTTACACCTTTGCATAGGCGTATGTTTGCAGGTGAGTAGTTGAAATTACACGCATGCTACACGTAGACAGATTCAATTCTGGCTGATTTAAATAAAAACTGAGTAAAACATACAATGCTATCTGCCCGAAAATATATGCTGTTGGACTATAGGTCCTATTATCAAAGTGTGCAATCACGTGGGCGCACAGATGTGCACCTGTGGGATTTATGTACAATGCCTCCTAGCTCGCTTGTGGGTGGACTGCAGGCAACACAGCTCAGAAACAGAGAGGCAATCACGTATCCCTCTTTCAAAGCAGCGCTGTTGCAACTCATGCAATAACACAGAAACATTCGGAGTGAAACGTCTGCCTTTCTCCTTACTCCAAGAGCGCCACTGAAAACAGGAGCCTCATTGCGAAGGTGTTCAGTGACGGAGGACTCAGCCGTGGGCCTAGTTTCATATGAGTTAACTGGTAATTCCTCTGAGTTAGTGCACGACCTGCAGAGAGCCGAGCTCAGAAACAATGATAACCGCGCAGACGTAATCAGAGCTGTGTTCATGAGCTGTGAATCCACTCGAGCGTTCACACAGGCAAGTTCCGAGTTCGCTGTATTTGCTGTGGACGGTGCAACGGCATAGAAAGAGGCTCACGGGTTTGGTCTCGTGCACGTCTACGGCTGACGCAGGACAATGAGAGGTGTACCATGCTTTCTGCTGCACCCAAGCAACTTTGAGAACAGCATTCACTCTTCATTTTCAACCGATTACACAATACCTTCTTAGCAGCAAGGCAGCGTAAGAGACACTATATGGCTGGACAGAAATGCTGCGGAGCACAATTACTTTTGATTTTTAATCCATTCATCGTTTGATGTGATGGCGATGCTAGGAATGCTTATACCCCATCTTTCTGGTTGTCCATTTCATCAAGTAATTGAACAAGCATGGGCAAAGCCAATAGATCTCAACTGTTTTGTCTTTTTTTAAATTATTATTATTTTATTTTTTAACAGAGTTTTATATAGCGCAAACTTGACCCGAAGGTGTCGAATATCAGAGCGCTTTACAAAGCACCAGTTGGGCTACACGAGGACACATTAATTTTTTGTTAGGCACGGGGAGATTAAGTGATTTGGCCAGAATCACAAGATGTTGAGCGTCATTGCTGAGACTTGAACCCGGTTCCCCAGATTTGAGGCCGACCGCCCTAGCCATTAGGCCAACTAAGAAACACAAAATGATAAAACTAAATTATACCCACCCCACTGACGACAAAACTGTGAATCAAGTATTGTTATAAAATGTGTTTAATCAGACATGTTTTCACTCTATTCCCACTATATGAGCGAAGACATTTGCTCGAGATAAATATTGATTGTTTAATTCCTTCCATTTTAAATTGTTAAAAACTGTAAAAAAAAATACAGCGCTGAATCCTTTTTCCTTCCTGCAGAATTTCTTGCTGGACATTTCCAGGGAGCACCATCCATGGGTCGGTCTGAGGAAAAGCGGAGAAGGAATCCAATGGGCGAACGGGACCGCCTGCAGCAGCAGCCTGTGAGAGCCTGTCACTTTTTTCAGGAACATTGTGTTTGTATTTAGACTGGTTGTGATCTCTGATTTAGAGACATGAGTGAGTAATAAACATCACGATGGGCTCAGCCGGCTCCCTTGGGAAGCCGTGACCACCAACCGCGGACTTGCCCCAAGTGCCCGTATCATACGAAGTGAGCACTGGATGCACTTTTGTAAAACATGTTCTCCAGCACACATTGGGTCTGACTGATCTCAGTGGCGGCTGGTGAATTTTAAAAGTGGTGAAAAAATGTTCTCCAGCACACATTGGGTCTGACTGATCTCAGTGGCGGCTGGTGAATTTTAAAAGTGGTGAAAACATGTTCTCCAGCACACATTGGGTCTGACTGATCTCAGTGGTGGCTGGTGAATTTCAAAAGAGGTGAAAACATGTTCTCCAGCACACATTGGGTCTGACTGATCTCAGTGGCGGCTGGTGAATTTTAAAAGCGGTGAAAACATGTTCTCCAGAACACGTTGGGTCTGACTGATCTCAGTGGCGGCTGGTGAATTTTAAAAGTGGTGAAAACATATTCTCCAGCACGCATTGGGTTTGACTGATCCCAGTGGCAGCTGCTGAATTTTAAAAGTGGTGAGTGGAAGTTTTAGACCTGTGTATAAAACACAAACTAACCTGAACTGGAAGAGGTGGGTGTTGGGGTAAACAGTCAAAATATCGAATTTTTAATTTTGACTTACACTTATATCGAGTTGCTAATATCGATGGGACAGAATATCGATGTCCAGAATATCGATGGCCAGAATATCGACCCTAAGGTAAGTAATAGCGAAATTACTTATATCGATAGCATATATATCGATGTAAGTAATTTCGATTTACTAATATGTGTTAGAAATTTTAGTTAAGTATTTAAATTAATTGTTATAATATGTGTTTAATATGTTTTTATAAATAAAAAATATATAAAAGTAAATAATATGTTTTACTACCAGAGCGGGTTGTGGGTTTTTAGGGGAATAGGGTGGGAAGTAATTTATTTGTAATTAAATAATTATTTTTTAATGATTAATTTATTTTGCAATTAAATATTAATTGGCAATGAATTATTTTAATTGATTAATTGATTAATTAATTGATAATTTATGTATATTTTTAAGTAAATTATATGTTTTACTACTGGAGCGGGTTGTTGGTTTATAGGGGAATAGGGTGGGAAGTAATGTATTTCTAATTAAATAATTATTTTTTAATGATTAATTTATTTTGCTATTAAATATTAATTGGCAATTAATTATTTTAATTGATTAATAGAATAATTAATTGATAATTTATGTATATTTTTAACTAAATTATATGTTTTACTACTGGAGCGGGTTGTGGGTTTATAGGGGAATTGGGTGGGAAGTAATTTAATTTTAATAATTAATTTTGGGAAAAGGAGTATTTTTAGGGTTCAGGGTCAGTTTTGGGTTTTTGGGTAAAGGGGTATTTTTAGGGTTCTGGGTCAGTTTTGGTTTTTGGGGTAAAGGGGTATTTTTAGTATTCAGGGTCAGTTTTCAGTTTTTGGGTAAAGGGGTATTTTTTGGGTTCAGGGTCAGTTTTCAGTTTTTGGGTAAAGGGGTATTTTTAGGGTTCAGGGTCAGTTTTCAGTTTTTGGGTAAAGGGGTATTTTTAGGGTTCAGGGTCAGTTTTCAGTTTTTGGGTAAAGGGGTATTTTTAGGGTTCAGGGTCAGTTTTCAGTTTTTGGGTAAAGGGGTATTTTTAGGGTTCAGGGTCAGTTTTCAGTTTTTGGGTAAAGGGGTATTTTTGGGTTCAGGGTCAGTTTTCAGTTCTTGGGTAAAGGGGTATTTTTTGGGTTCAGGGTCAGTTTTCAGTTTTTGGGTAAAGGGGTATTTTTAGGGTTCAGGGTCAGTTTTAGGTTTTTGGGTAAAGGGGTATTTTTAGGGTTCAGGGTCAGTTTTCCCTACTGTTGCACTCACTGGAGTGGGAATAGTAATTATTGTTAAGTAAGTATATATTATATATGATTTTTAATTATTTATTTTTTTAATTAAATATGTATTATTCTTTTTTTACCATTATTACATATATTTAAATAAGTTAAAGTAATTAATAAGTATTATTTACAGTATTTTTTATGTTATTTTAAATCCAAAAAAAATCGATATATTTGACAACGATATTTTTAACATCGATATTATTTTTTCGATATTTTGGTACTTACCATGTTGTACATAGGGCGTCGATATTTTTGCTATCGATAAAATTACGCCGATATTTGTGTAGGTCGAAATTCTGTCTGTCGAAATTCTGTCATAGATCCGGGTGTTGGGTAAGAGAGTTTGCCCCCTACATGAATTGTTTAAAAAAACTTGAATCTCATGGTGGGTTTTACAGCACACATCTACTAAGATTTTTGCTTGAAAAAGGTAAGTACATGGGGTATGTTACAGCACAAATATCAAGAAAAAGCAAGCCATATAATATCCTAGTCATTGTACCTAACTGGTCTGTTTGCAAAAGGACATACCGCCCCCAAGTCAAGCACACACAAAAACATCCACCTCAAAAAATGAGTGTCCAGAGTGTTTCATCCCCTAACACATTTCTGCCTTCACTGCATTGGGCGATCACGGCCACTATGCATGAGAGAGGGGGTTCTAGTTTTCTGCAGACCCGCGCTCTGCCCAGTCTTACGAGAGGGGATGCGCGTGCTGGTAACCAACCAGACCCTCCCCCAGGACGCAGTGGTGAGCACGAAGCACACCGTTCACACTTAGAATGTCACACTCGAGCATCTGTGCTAACAATGACACAATGTATGTTTAAAAACATGTATTGCAGTATTCTATGCATTAGTACACGAGCTATGACCACGGAACATATGCGGTTGGATGCCATTATTAGGCTTACTATGAACATGAATCCAACAAATTAATCAATCATTGAACTCAGCACCCAGTTCCCTCTTTCCTGCACCCACTGTTATCACTCACTACTCTGAGAGCGTGACACCTAGAGTAACATTTTCTATAGGGGAAGTGTTAGAATTGTCTCTCTGCATGCCTGCCACACGGAGGGCCTGTGTGCTGTCAGACTTGGGCCAAATATATTTTGTACAACAAGGGAACCCAAACAAGTCGGCCAGGGACCTTGGGAGTCAATTATTTTCAACAGCAGTGGTACCCAGAAAGTGAGATGGAAACCAAAGAAGTAATATAGACTCAATCATAGCTATATTTTGTGGAGTTCTCCAGCCGGACAGAGGTCTAATATTAACTTGTAGGTTTTAACTGTGAATTAGAGCCTCATTAGCAGCAGAACTTAAGTCGAGGTAGCTGCGCGGTGAGACGGGTGCTGCTGTGATGGCTCTGGCCAGGAATCACCCGGTAAGGAACTCTGCTATGGAGCACCAGATAATCATTGAAACGGCGATTGTGCCGATCACAGTACACTATAAGGAATCACCCCTCGTACTTGACCTGGTAATTATCTCTATTCACAGGCATGGAATTTATGTCCTGATGATGATCCGCTCATTCCTTTAAACGGATCGAAACGCCATCGACACCTTAATACACCTTACACGCACAGAAACCTTCGTTCATTTTGAAGTAAAGGTGTTTGTAATGATTTGTTTTTGTAACACTGAATATTCTTTGTGAAACAAACCAAGCTTTGCCTGAGCACCCTGTTTGTTCTTTCCCATGTTTTGTACTCTATCTGCTGAGTAGGATACAGGACTGTGTCCCAGTTTATGTCTTTTTGGTATTACTATGTTAAAACCTACAAGTAAATATTAAACCTCTGTCCCGCTGGATAAATCCACGAAATATAGCTACGATTGAGTCTATATTAATTCTTTGGTTTCCATCTCACTTTCTGGGGACCACTGTTGTTGAATATAATGGGTTGGCAAAGAGGAGGGCGTCTTCTGTGAGTGGAGTTCAGCTGAACTCAGTTACTGCTCCGCGTGTCCAACGTCGGCCTAGGAAGGACAGCAGGCGGTGATCTGGGATCTGACTCCTCTCTTGAGAGCTCGGGCGGAGACCTCTCTAACCTGAAGGGTCAGATCTCAGTTTTTATATAATAAACTGACCACGTGTAATCTATCTGATCAAACTGATTGTGGATGTCAAGCAGGACTGACACTTAATGGAAGAATCCAGCCAGAACCAGTAATATTTAGATGTGTCACCTCTGTGCACATATCAGAGTTATATCTTGTCTTTGTACCGGAAGACCCTGAGCCAGAGATATTCTCCGGCATCTTGGCCAGACTCAAGTCTCGATGCTGCTGATAAACTAACAGGCAAACCTTGTTGAAGCTGAATGTACCTTCAGGTCAGGAAAACGTGTAAATATCACATTTGAAGCTCATGAAGGGGAACAGCTAGAGTCAGGCTAACACAATGTACACTTTACAATGGAGTCTGGTTCTGAAATCTATATCCCCATGCCCATTGTGTTTATTTCTTGTGCTAGGTGTGCTTCCGACTGCTGCTACATTCAGTCAGATGAGTGGACAGAGGCACAAGGACAGTATCATCTGCCCAGGATCAAACCATTTGTTAAAATACTAGACTAGAGAAGGTTTCACACTGTTACTTGCTGCATTCACTGACATATTGCATTTTAGTGACTATACCATGAGGCTGGGCACTTCTCCACTCCCCCAAGGCATATTCAGTCTATATTTAGTTTTAACCCCACACTTTCTAGCAGCTTTTATGTTGCTTCTAAATATTTCCAATGTTGGAAAACCACAAACATGGAAATAAGTTCAAAAGTGATTTCTTAGGATCACACAATTTGGCCAAGTGGGATGCCGGGATCAAAAGTTGTCACGTGGTTTTAGGTTTCAAACTAGTCCACAAGACCACAACTTGGGTGGCAGTGATTCTGTTGGCAAGGTCGAAGGGCTGCCCTTCCCAGTGAAAGGTCACTGTTTTGTTGCCTCCTCCCTTTTGAATACAGTGTTTATTTCCAGCATGTGTAGGTGAGGGGGTGAAGCTGAGATCAGATCTCAAGTAACCTAGCTATATCGATAAAACGCACCCCCTGGACCAGGGCCTGCGGCAGTCTGTGGACGCGGGGCCTTATTCACAGTAAACACTGATACTTACCATTAGAGCTTCAAAGTTGAAGATTGTTTCATTCCATCTGGATCCCGCAGCGGATCATTCTCTAAACTTGTCTCTCGGATCGGAGAGCAGTTAGGGCTTCCTCCAGGGGGTGGTCAAAGGATTAGAGCTCAGATACAGCCTGAGGGGTGACCGCACTCAAGGAACTCACTCTGAGGCCGAGCTGCAGCTTTCACTGTGGCCGGATTCAGAGGAGGAAACCTTAGAATTAAACCTCACAAATGCTCCACATGCCTCAGAGTATCCCCGCCCGCACCCCCACCCCCCTCCTGCGGTCTCTGCATGACAGGGGCCTCCACACGCTCCTGCAAAGGGCCCTGTGGAGTGATCATGGAAAGTTGGCGACCATAAGTCCCCGGCCCAGACTGCGTAAAGCGCCTGGAGGCGGGGGAAACTACAGATGAGCCGTGGATCAGTCAGAGTCAGGACAGAGCGGGGGCCAGGACTGGTTCTCTTTACTCAGACCTCAGAGCAGCAGGCAGGGTCAGAGGTGGAGCCATGACAGGGGAGGGGTGCAGGCCGAGCCCTGACCTGGCAGGGGAGGGGTGCAGGCCGAGCCCTGGCAGGGGAGCGGTGCAGGCCGAGCCCTGACAGGGGAGCGGTGCAGTCCGAGCCCTGACAGGGGAGGGGTGCAGGCCGAGCCCTGACAGGGGAGGGGTGCAGGCCGAGCCCTGACCTGGCAGGGGAGGGGTGCAGGCCGAGCCCTGGCAGGGGAGCGGTGCAGGCCGAGCCCTGACAGGGGAGGGGTGCAGGCCGAGCCCTGACAGGGGAGGGGTGCAGGCCGAGCCCTGACCTGGCAGGGGAGGGGTGCAGGCCGAGCCCGGGCAGGGGAGCGGTGCAGGCCGAGCCCTGACAGGGGAGCGGTGCAGGCCGAGCCCTGACAGGGGAGGGGTGCAGGCCGAGCCCTGACAGGGGAGCGGTGCAGGCCGAGCCCTGACAGGGAAGGGGTGCAGGCCGAGCCCTGACAGGGGAGGGGTGCAGGCCGAGCCCTGACAGGGGAGGGGTGCAGGCCGAGCCCTGGCAGGGGAGCGGTGCAGGCCGAGCCCTGACAGGGGAGGGGTGCAGGCCAATCCCTGACAGGGGAGGGGTGCAGGCCGAGCCCTGGCAGGGGAGCGGTGGAGGCTGAGCCCTGACAGGGGAGGGGTGCAGGCCGAGCCCTGACCTGGCAGGGGAGGGGTGCAGGCCGAGCCCTGGCAGGGGAGCGGTGGAGGCTGAGCCCTGACAGGGGAGGGGTGCAGGCCGAGCCCTGGCAGGGGAGCGGTGCAGGCCGAGCCCTGGCAGGGGAGCGGTGCAGGCCGAGCCCTGACAGGGGAGGGGTGCAGGCCGAGCCCTGACAGGGTGAGTGGTGCAGGCCGAGCCCTGACCTGGCAGGGGAGGGGTGCAGGCCGAGCCCTGACCTGGCAGGGGAGGGGTGCAGGCCGAGCCCTAACCTGGCAGGGGAGGGGTGCAGGCCGAGCCCTGACAGGGGAGGGGTGCAGGCCGAGCCCTGACAGGGTGATGGGTGCAGGCCGAGCCCTGACAGGGTGAGGGGTGCAGGCCAAGCCCTGACAGGGGAGGGGTGCAGGCCGAGCCCTGACCTGGCAGGGGAGGGGTGCAGGCCGAGCCCTGACAGGGGAGGGGTGCAGGCCGAGCCCTGACCTGGCAGGGGAGGGGTGCAGGCCGAGCCCTGACCTGGCAGGGGAGGGGTGCAGGCCGAGCCCTGACAGGGGAGGGGTGCAGGCCGAGCCCTGACAGGGGAGGGGTGCAGGCCGAGCCCTGACCTGGCAGGGGAGGGGTGCAGGCTGAGCCCTGACCTGCCAGGGGAGGGGTGCAGGCCGAGCCCTGGCCTGCCAGGGGAGGGGTGCAGGCCGAGCCCTGGCAGGGGGGCGGTGCAGGCCGAGCCCTGACAGGGGAGGGGTGCAGGCCGAGCCCTGGCAGGGGAGCGGTGCAGGCCGAGCCCTGACAGGGGAGGGGTGCAGGCCGAGCCCTGACAGGGGAGGGGTGCAGGCCAAGCCCTGGCAGGGGAGCGGTGCAGGCCGAGCCCTGACAGGGGAGGGGTGCAGGCCGAGCCCTGACCTGGCAGGGGAGGGGTGCAGGCCGAGCCCTGACAGGGGAGGGGTGCAGGCCGAGCCCTGGCAGGGGAGCGGTGGAGGCTGAGCCCTGGCAGGGGAGGGGTGCAGGCCGAGCCCTGACCTGGCAGGGGAGGGGTGCAGGCCGAGCCCTGACAGGGGAGGGGTGCAGGCCGAGCCCTGACCGGGTGAGGGGTGCAGGCCGAGCCCTGACAGGGGAGGGTGCCGGCCGAGCCCTGACCTGGCAGGGGAGGGGTGCAGGCCGAGCCCTGACAGGGGAGGGGTGCAGGCTGAGCCCTGACAGGGGAGGGGTGCAGGCCGAGCCCTGGCAGGGGAGCGGTGCAGGCCGAGCCCTGACAGGGGAGGGGTGCAGGCCGAGCCCTGACCTGGCAGGGGAGGGGTGCAGGCCGAGCCCTGACAGGGGAGGGGTGCAGGCCGAGCCCTGACAGGGGAGGGGTGCAGGCCGAGCCCTGACCTGGCAGGGGAGGGGTGCAGGCCGAGCCCTGACAGGGGAGGGGTGCAGGCTGAGCCCTGACAGGGGAGGGGTGCAGGCCGAGCCCTGGCAGGGGAGCGGTGCAGGCCGAGCCCTGACAGGGGAGGGGTGCAGGCCGAGCCCTGACCTGGCAGGGGAGGGGTGCAGGCCGAGCCCTGACAGGGAAGGGGTGCAGGCCGAGCCCTGACAGGGGAGGGGTGCAGGCCGAGCCCTGACAGGGGAGGGGTGCAGGCCGGCCGAGCCCTGACAGGGGAGGGGTGCAGGCCGAGCCCTGACAGGGGAGGTGTGCAGGCCGAGCCCTGACAGGGGAGGGGTGCAGGCCGAGCCCTGACCTGGCAGGGGAGGGGTGCAGGCCGAGCCCTGAAAGGGGAGGGGTGCAGGCCGAGCCCTGACAGGGGAGGGGTGCAGGCCGAGCCCTGGCAGGGGAGCGGTGCAGGCCGAGCCCTGACAAGGGAGGGGTGCAGGCCGAGCCCTGACAGGGGAGGGGTGCAGGCCAAGCCCTGACAGGGGAGGGGTGCAGGCCAAGCCCTGACAGGGGAGGGGTGCAAGCTGAGCCCTGACCTGGCAGGGGAGGGGTGCAGGCCGAGCCCTGACAGGGGAGGGGTGCAGGCCGAGCCCTGACAGGGGAGGGGTGCAGGCCGAGCCCTGGCAGGGGAGCGGTGCAGGCCGAGCCCTGACAGGGGAGGGGTGCAGGCCGAGCCCTGACAGGGGAGGGGTGCAGGCCGATCCCTGACCGGGGAGGGGTGCAGGCCGAGCCCTGACAGGGGAGGGGTGCAGGCCGAGCCCTGACAGGGGAGGGGTGCAGGCCGAGCCCTGACAGGGGATGGGTGCAGGCCGAGCCCTGACAGAAGAGGGGTGCACGCCGAGCCCTGACGGTCAGAGGGGGTCAGACACTCTCCATCTCAGGGAGGGAGGCCGCTGCCTCCTCTCCAGGTCACTCTACAGCAGCCGACCTGCAGTGGGGTGGACTGACGGTGAATCCGTCATTACCCCCTGTTCCAGTTCGTATCGCCGCTGCTGCAGGGAGGCGTGTGACTCCCTCCGGGAGTCAGTGCGCAGGGCCAAGCTGGCACTCTCATCTTTGAGGGGCGCGAGTCAGATCCCTCTCAAAGAACTATTGCATAGAATAGGAGCTCCTGACCTTGAGACGCTAACCTCAGGCCACTTTACCATTCTTTACAATGACCCCATGCCCAATATAAAAGATAAAAAGACCCCTTAAAACGGAAGAGACAAAGAATAAAAGTCCATGCAGAATAATGTAATGAAAACCTAAATAAGGTAAAGAGACAACTGAGAGGGATTGAACGGAGGTGGAAAAAAAGAACCTGGAACCTGTTCTGCTCCAGAAGAAGGACCTTCAAGGTCAAACTCTGCAAGGTCAAAGCACCTTACATCAGAACAGAGCTCGCTCAAGCAAGAGACAGAATGAACAAAGCATTCAATATTAAATCGCATCAGATCAGCCCGATGACAAAACAGGTGATCATCCCTACCAAAGAGAGAGGCAAGGAGCTTGGAGATATCTCCACTGAGAAGAATAAGCAGAAAGAAGTGTCAATACCAACCATTCCAGCCGCCCCACCAAGCATCCCGTTAACCCCAAAACACCATAACAGTACAGACCGTGTTCAGAGAGGTCAATGGTAATGAAATCAAAAGGACACTTGCAAATATTAAATATACCGCACACATTCCAGACTCAGATCCCTCTGCATCCATTAAGGCATGGAGAAGGGGACATTGCACCAGACTCAGCTGACCAAAGCCTCAAAGGCCCAGAGATGCCCTGGACTGTCTGAATATGGGACATGCTACTGCCCTCTTGAGAAACCCGGATGCTTCACCTAAAATACCAGTACAGCTTCTGCCCGGGATCCAATAGAAAAGAAGAGACTTCATGCAGGTAAGTTCCAGTATTTATTGAATCTCCTCTGTCCATCATCGCACTCAGCTCCTGCCTCTCACAGCTCTCCAATGCCCCGCCACAAGCTTCTCAATACATACCCCAGTCCCAACATACTAAGGCACTCTCTAGTCAATCTGTAGGGATATACCAAGAGTGGGGTAGTGGGGGGGGGGGGCAAGGGAAAGTCTACACTGCATAATAAGTGACTATTGAGAGCTGGCAATTTATATAGGAGGGAACAATATAATAAATCATGGGATATAAACCCTCTTCCCCACAAACAGCGTGAAGAAGATAACGTGATACAGAAAAGGGTAACGTCATTTCATTCCATGGGCTTTGTGCCATTTAGTTGTCACTGCTTGTCTTTTGGTTTGATCTCGGTGGTTGACAGAGATTCCATCTGGTGCTGGTGCGGTGATGGTGCTCCCAGAGGCATTGTCGCTCAGACATGGACACTTAGCTGGTCTATCCACGCTCCAACTTTGTCCATTCTCCAGAACGACCACATTATGTTTGACTT
This sequence comes from Lissotriton vulgaris, assembly GCF_964263255.1. Taxonomy (NCBI): domain Eukaryota; kingdom Metazoa; phylum Chordata; class Amphibia; order Caudata; family Salamandridae; genus Lissotriton; species Lissotriton vulgaris. Next base: position 340,260 of record NW_028251103.1, on the reverse strand, counting down.
TTACAATCCTTTTGCGTTCATAAAACTTGGAATCACTTCCACTGTTTGCAGTCATAGTAAGACTTGTACTTGGTTTGGTGAGGAGCAATCTTGGATTCGCCCTATTTAAATCATGTTCCACATCTTCTCCTCCGATCCAGCTGGGTAAGAATTTGGCACTGGGTTTCCTTCGTTTGAGAGAAGAGAATGGGGAGATTCCTGTGACCCGGTTGGGGGTCGTATGGTACGCCCACAACATTTCTTGAACGGCCCATTTTGCTGTCAAAAGTTTGACACATTCAAGTTGGATGTTCTCTTTAATCATCTTGTTGACTCTTTCAACTAAGCCATTGACCTGGAGAAAGAGCAGTTCTGAGGTTTGTATTGGGCAGTTTTGAAAAGAAGTCTGTCATGGCTGAAGAAGTGAATTGCACTCCATTGCCTGCAACTGTGGGATGCCTTCTGAGTTGAAAGTGTCCCTCAGGAAGTCAATTAGTGTCTCTGTAGTGGTTTGGTTCACCATCCTAAGGCCCACCCAATGGGAATGATAATCAGGTGATACAAAAGCGAATCTTCTCTTGGTGCCCTTTTTGTTGATGCGACCCATGTGCGAGTGTGAGTTTTTCCCAAGGTTTGTCTGGAATAGAAACTGGAGATAAAGGAACTTTATGGGTACTTTTAGTTTTGTCGCTATTGCCACATGTGTTGCAGTTCTTTACCTGTACTTCCACTAATGAATTACAATTTAGAAATGGATGGATGCACAGCTGGTTATATGTAACAAAAAGTTCCTTTTGAATTGAAGGGTTGTTAGTAAGTTTTTGTAGGTGCTCCACAAGGTGGCGCCAGGGGTCCGATGGCGTAGAGTAAGTAAATGCTAGAATGTGGACCTAGAGGATCTCTAGGGTCATCCCTTGTTGGGAACACTTTGCCATTATCTTTCTAAGAAGAAAAGATTTCCATTCTTTTGGTTTGTTGTTCATCAGAGTAAATTTATTGATTGTTGACGTATTTTATTAATTTTCCATGATTTTTCTACTTCTTGACATGTTTAAAGTACAGGCAATGTCATTCTGTCTAATCATATCCAATGCATTTCGGGCATTATGAGGTCATGCCCTTCATCAGGGAAATAGACACTGTAAAAACGAAAATGGGGTAACATTTACTAATCTCAAAAAAAAAAAAAAAATTGCATCACAGTTAAAATAGTGCATCACAGTTAAAAAGGTGCATACAAGTCAAACGTGCAATGTGATCGTATGGGAGTGGTATACAGGCAAGGATATACGTGCAAGGGTACAGGAACGCAGTTACTTACATGCCTTTCTCCATGTAAGTTTCAAATCTGAAAGGAATGGGGAGGATACTGTTAGATTGTATCACGGAGATTAGCGCAAACGTTGAAAAAACGGGGGATTTGTACGCGAGTCAAAAAGACCGCGTGTGTATCTCATCGAAACTAACCTGGTGGAAGACAAGTTCGGTTTGATGTTTGTTGTTCTTTGCGCCGTAGCGGTTCAAACGTAGCAGCGGCTGCCAAAGGGTCAGTCCGCGCTTTCCTTATTTTGAAAAAATAGCGGTCATGTGGGGTATCACGTGATACTAGTTAGTGAAAAAAAGACTACAGCGTTATGGCGCTCTTGTCAGACGATTATATTAATCGGTGTTCCAATCATTGTGGGAACTACTGGGAAAAATGCTATGGTGGTGTTTCTGATACATACGGGAAAATAAAAATGAAAATAATATTAAGAAATACTATAAAAAAACGATCATAGGGGCCACGAACTTGTGGGGTCCTAATACCAGGGTCGACACAGTGATCGGTTGTGCTATAGGTGGAGGCTAGGGAGAGTGGTGGAAAATGTGGTATGTGTGTACATATGTCAGGTATTATGGAACCTACAACAGTATACACAAGCAACAGTCTGCAGAGCAAATATTTTAAAGGTAACACGAAAATTCAATTCTTTCATTGAGACCCATTGGTTTTTGGGTAAACAATTTGTAAATCCAGTAATTCTCTCTTCTGAGTAAGAATTTCGTATTGTCTCTTCCCTCAATCTTCTGGATAGTCTCAAGAATGATGTACTTAATTTGAGAAGCATTGTGTTGCGCTTCTAAAAAATGTGATGATAGAGCTGATTTGGTGTTCTTCAGACGGATGTTAGATTTGTGTTCAATTAAGCGTGTCTTAATGCGACGCTCTGTTTTGCCCACGTACATTTTCCCACATGGGCATCTGATTCCGTATATCAGGTTGGACGATTCACAGGTGCCATTTACCTTTAATTTGATGGGGTAACCTTGTGTGGGATGACATATTTCGTTGCCTCTAATGATATTGTTGCAACTGCCACAATTCAAACAAGGTTTGGTGCCTGAGTATGTGGTGATGTCAGGAAGTTTGTTCCGGAGGATTTCCCCCAAGTTCTTAGCTCTGGTGAATGCAAAGATAGGTGTAGAGTTGAAAGATTGTTTAAAATCCGGTTCCATATTCAAAATTGACCAGTGTTTCAGGATGGATTGTTTGTATTTGTTACTTGCAGTAGAGTATTTGGATACAGCTACAATCCGTGTTTGCTCAGTTTTTTCTTTTGGAGTTAAGAGTTTGGATCTGTCCGTGTTGTCGATTCTGATTCTGCTTTCTTCCACTAGGGTTGGTGGATAACCTCTCGAGGTGAATTTCTTGGTCATTTGTTTGAGTCTAATTTTCAATGTTTGTTCATCCGAACTGATTCGCTTAACTCTAGCCATTTGCGAAAATGGTAAGTTCTTGATGAGGTTTGGTTCATGGAAACTTGTGAATAGAAGCATATTATTTCTATCGGTTGGCTTTGTATATAGATCAGTTTTGAACCCTTCAGGGGAAATTGTTATCTTGACATCTAGAAAATTGACCTCAGTGTCCGATATGTCCCATGTTAATTGGATCCTTTGGTCAATGTCATTGAATTTCTTCAATTGTGTATCTAGGGCTTCCTTAGTGTTAGTCCAAATTAGGAAAAGGTCGTCAATATACCTCACTATCATCTTGAGATTATCTGTCCATTCGGGTTTAGAGAAGATGTGTTGTTGTTCATACCATTGCATGAATATATTGGCATATACGGGTGCCGCCGAATTGCCCATTGCCATGCCCGTGAGTTGTTGGTACCAAGATTGTTCAACTTTAAAGTAGCTGTGGTAAAGAATAAACTGCATTAGTTCCATGAGAAATGTTTGGAAATCTATATCAAGATCAGAGTTCAAAAGGGCATTCTCCAAGGCTTCTATGCCCATGTCATGCGGTATGCTCGTATATAGGCTACGAACATCAGCTGTGCATAAGATTAGGTTGTCCTTTTGGTTGACTGTTATCTTTTGTAATTTCTGTAGAAATTGCGTAGTATCCTTAATATAAGTTTGCATTGATTGTACTGGTTTTTGCAAATACTTATCAATGAGTTGGCCGATAGGTTCATGGAGGCTACCTATAGTGGATACTATCGGTCGCATCGGAGGGTCATAGGTGTTTTTATGAATTTTGGGAACCATCCTTAGTGTTGGACTTTTAGGGTTCAACGTTGTTAAGAACTGTTTTGTTCTGTCCGTGATGGTGCCTTTTTTATGGGCTTTGTCAATGATGATTTTGAGTGTTTTTGAATATTCCAGTGTCGGGTTTTGATTCAAAATTGTATAGGTTTGGGTATCTGAAATATGTTCCATCACTTTTGAATTGTACATCTCTGTGTTCATGATAACAATGGCTCCCCCTTTGTCGGCTTTGGTGAAGATGATACTGTTGTCGTTGGCCATTCTGTGTAATGTATCAAGGTCTTTTTGCGTTATGTTTCTTTGTTTGGGTTTGGTATGTTTCAACTTCTGTAGATCTTGTCGTTCTAGATTTTCAAATAAGTCTAATGTTTTGTGGCTCATTGGAGCTTGGAAAGAACTTTGGGGTCGTAAGCCCAATAGTTGGTCTTGTTCTGTTTGTGGTCGCTCGGGTACTATGTTATCGAAGAAGTGTCTCAATCTGAGTTTCCTCATGAATTTAAATAAGCTCACCTCTAATTCCAAGTTGTCTGTGCTGGTAGTAGGAACAAAGGACATCCCCCTTTGTAATATTTGTAATTCGTGTGAGTTGAAATTTTAGTCACTGATGTTAATTACTAGTTGTTCTCGGGTTGGTTCTTTTTCTTCATTTTCTCTTTCTCCTTGATGTTGGCCGATGTGCTTCGTGTGGTCGGTGGATCTCTTTCTTTGTCCTTTTCTGATGCTTCGCCTGGGTCTCCTTTTTGGGCTTGACCCTGTTCTAAAAAAGGATTCGGTTCCATAGGTTTACTTGTGGTGGGTTCTTCCATAGTTGTTTTTTCTTGGGTGGTTCGACTTGGTGGAGGTCTACGTGATTTTTGGGTGGTGTCACTATCCGTGGATGATGTGTCTGTATTCGAATTGTACGGCCTATTTCTTCGTTTCTGCGCATAGATGTCTGCCCATGTGTAGACTTCCCCTAAGCGGTAATCCAAAGTGTCCCTCTTAAATTTGCGAATTTTTCTTTTGTTGATCTCTTTTGTGTGACGGTCTATTTGGTTTTTAATTTCCTCTAAGGTCGTCTTTAATTCATCTTCCGACATCATTTTGGAAGGTTCTGATGAAGTTTCTTCTATCTCCATGCTCAGTTCCTCCAAAATTGTAGACAATTCTTGTATGATCAGAAGGATCAGGTCTAGGGAGCATTTATTTAACATTTCATACCAGCGCTCCTGGAATTTTTTAGAATGTTTGCATAAGGATGGTTTCAAAGCGATTCTTAGGCCTCGTGGTATGCGTGAATTTCGATGGTATTTTATGAGAGTACTGGCGTGTAGTTGTTGATTTGTTTTCCTTTTGGAAAGGTACAGCAATTGTTTGATATTTTGCTCTTTGGATCGGCTCGTGGTTTCCTGTGTGAGTTCATCCCTGATTAATGAGTAGATTTGATCAGCATCTTTGGTTTCAAATGCGAAGGTGGAGGCACGGGCCTCTGTACTTTTAGAGATGTCCTCGTAGTTGCTCATTCTTGTGTTCTAGTTATGTTTATATGTGCGTGCAATCCTTCCTGTGGACACTCACTGGTTAAATTACAATTTAGAAATGGATGGATGCACAGCTGGTTATATGTAACAAAAAGTTCCTTTTGAATTGAAGGGTTGTTAGTAAGTTTTTGTAGGTGCTCCACAAGGTGGCGCCAGGGGTCCGATGGCGTCGAGTAAGTAAATGCTAGAATGTGGACCTAGAGGATCTCTAGGGTCATCCCTTGTTGGGCACACTTTGCCATTATCTTTCTAAGAAGAAAAGATTTCCATTCTTTTGGTTTGTTGTTCATCAGAGTAAATTTATTGATTGTTGACGTATTTTATTAATTTTCCATGATTTTTCTACTTCTTGACATGTTTAAAGTACAGGCAATGTCATTCTGTCTAATCATATCCAATGCATTTCGGGCATTATGAGGTCATGCCCTTCATCAGGGAAATAGACACTGTAAAAACGAAAATGGGGTAACATTTACTAATCTCAAAAAAAATAAATAAATTGCATCACAGTTAAAATAGTGCATCACAGTTAAAAAGGTGCATACAAGTCAAACGTGCAATGTGATCGTATGGGAGTGGTATACAGGCAAGGATATACGTGCAAGGGTACGGGAACGCAGTTAATTACATGCCTTTCTCCATGTAAGTTTCAAATCTGAAAGGAATGGGGAGGATACTGTTAGATTGTATCACGGAGATTAGCGCAAACGTGGAAAAACGGGGGATTTGTACGCGAGTCAAAAAGACCGCGTGTGTATCTCATCGAAACTAACCTGGTGGAAGACAAGTTCGGTTTGATGTTTGTTGTTCTTTGCGCCGTAGCGGTTCAAACGTAGCAGCGGCTGCCAAAGGGTCAGTCCGCGCTTTCCTTATTTTGAAAAAATAGCGGTCATGTGGGGTATCACGTGATACTAGTTAGTGAAAAAAAGACTACAGCGTTATGGCGCTCTTGTCAGACGATTATATTAATCGGTGTTCCAATCATTGTGGGAACTACTGGGAAAAATGCTATGGTGGTGTTTCTGATACATACGGGAAAATAAAAATGAAAATAATATTAAGAAATACTATAAAAAAACGATCATAGGGGCCACAAACTTGTGGGGTCCTAATACCAGGGTCGACACAGTGATCGGTTGTGCTATAGGTGGAGGCTAGGGAGAGTGGTGGAAAATGTGGTATGTGTGTACATATGTCAGGTATTATGGAACCTACAACAGTATACACAAGCAACAGTCTGCAGAGCAAATATTTTAAAGGTAACACGAAAATTCAATTCTTTCATTGAGACCCATTGGTTTTTGGGTAAACAATTTGTAAATCCAGTAATTCTCTCTTCTGAGTAAGAATTTCGTATTGTCTCTTCCCTCAATCTTCTGGATAGTCTCAAGAATGATGTACTTAATTTGAGAAGCATTGTGTTGCGCTTCTAAAAAATGTGATGATAGAGCTGATTTGGTGTTCTTCAGACGGATGTTAGATTTGTGTTCAATTAAGCGTGTCTTAATGCGACGCTCTGTTTTGCCCACGTACATTTTCCCACATGGGCATCTGATTCCGTATATCAGGTTGGACGATTCACAGGTGCCATTTACCTTTAATTTGATGGGGTAACCTTGTGTGGGATGACATATTTCGTTGCCTCTAATGATATTGTTGCAACTGCCACAATTCAAACAAGGTTTGGTGCCTGAGTATGTGGTGATGTCAGGAAGTTTGTTCCGGAGGATTTCCCCCAAGTTCTTAGCTCTGGTGAATGCAAAGATAGGTGTAGAGTTGAAAGATTGTTTAAAATCCGGTTCCATATTCAAAATTGACCAGTGTTTCAGGATGGATTGTTTGTATTTTTTACTTGCAGTAGAGTATTTGGATACAGCTACAATCCGTGTTTGCTCAGTTTTTTCTTTTGGAGTTAAGAGTTTGGATCTGTCCGTGTTGTCGATTCTGATTCTGCTTTCTTCCACTAGGGTTGGTGGATAACCTCTCGAGGTGAATTTCTTGGTCATTTGTTTGAGTCTAATTTTCAATGTTTGTTCATCCGAACTGATTCGCTTAACTCTAGCCATTTGCGAAAATGGTAAGTTCTTGATGAGGTTTGGTTCATGGAAACTTGTGAATAGAAGCATATTATTTCTATCGGTTGGCTTTGTATATAGATCCGTTTTGAACCCTTCAGGGGAAATTGTTATCTTGACATCTAGAAAATTGACCTCAGTGTCCGATATGTCCCATGTTAATTGGATCCTTTGGTCAATGTCATTGAATTTCTTCAATTGTGTATCTAGGGCTTCCTTAGTTTTAGTCCAAATTAGGAAAAGGTCGTCAATATACCTCACTATCATCTTGAGATTATCTGTCCATTCGGGTTTAGAGAAGATGTGTTGTTGTTCATACCATTGCATGAATATATTGGCATATACGGGTGCCGCCGAATTGCCCATTGCCATGCCCGTGAGTTGTTGGTACCAAGATTGTTCAACTTTAAAGTAGCTGTGGTAAAGAATAAACTGCATTAGTTCCATGAGGAATGTTTGGAAATCTATATCAAGATCAGAGTTCAAAAGGGCATTCTCCAAGGCTTCTATGCCCATGTCATGCGGTATGCTCGTATATAGGCTACGAACATCAGCTGTGCATAAGATTAGGTTGTCCGTTTGGTTGACTGTTATCTTTTGTAATTTCTGTAGAAATTGCGTAGTAACCTTAATATAAGTTTGCATTGATTGTACTGGTTTTTGCAAATACTTATCAATGAGTTGGCCGATAGGTTCGTGGAGGCTACCTATAGTGGATACTATCGGTCGCATCGGAGGGTCATAGGTGTTTTTATGAATTTTGGGAACCATCCTTAGTGTTGGACTTTTAGGGTTCAACGTTGTTAAGAACTGTTTTGTTCTGTCCGTGATGGTGCCTTTTTTATGGGCTTCGTCAATGATGATTTTGAGTGTTTTTGAATATTCCAGTGTCGGGTTTTGATTCAAAATTGTATAGGTTTGGGTATCTGAAATATGTTCCATCACTTTTGAATTGTACATCTCTGTGTTCATGATAACAATGGCTCCCCCTTTGTCGGCTTTGGTGAAGATGATACTGTTGTCGTTGGCCATTCTGTGTAATGTATCAAGGTCTTTTTGCGTTATGTTTCTTTGTTTGGGTTTGGTATGTTTCAACTTCTGTAGATCTTGTCGTACTAGATTTTCAAATAAGTCTAATGTTTTGTGGCTCATTGGAGCTTGGAAAGAACTTTGGGGTCGTAAGCCCAATAGTTGGTCTTGTTCTGTTTGTGGTCGCTCGGGTACTATGTTATCGAAGAAGGGTCTCAATCTGAGTTTCCTCATGAATTTAAATAAGCTCACCTCTAATTCCAAGTTGTCTGTGCTGGTAGTAGGAACAAAGGACATCCCCCTTTGTAATATTTGTAATTCGTGTGAGTTGAAATTTTTGTCACTGATGTTAATCACTAGTTGTTCTGGGGTTGGTTCTTTTTCTTCATTTTCTCTTTCTCCTTGATGTTGGCCGATGTGCTTCGTGTGGTCGGTGGATCTCTTTCTTTGTCCTTTTCTGATGCTTCGCCTGGGTCTCCTTTTTGGGCTTGACCCTGTTCTAAAAAAGGATTCGGTTCCATAGGTTTACTTGTGGTGGGTTCTTCCATAGTTGTTTTTTCTTGGGTGGTTCGACTTGGTGGAGGTCTACGTGATTTTTGGGTGGTGTCACTATCCGTGGATGATGTGTCTGTATTCGAATTGTACGGCTTATTTCTTCGTTTCTGCGCATAGATGTCTGCCCATGTGTAGACTTCCCCTAAGCGGTAATCCAAAGTGTCCCTCTTAAATTTGCGAATTTTTCTTTTGTTGATCTCTTTTGTGTGACGGTCTATTTGGTTTTTAATTTCCTCTAAGGTCGTCTTTAATTCATCTTCCGACATCATTTTGGAAAGTTCTGATGAAGTTTCTTCTATCTCCATGCTCAGTTCCTCCAAAATTGTAGACAATTCTTGTATGATCAGAAGGATCAGGTCTAGGGAGCATTTATTTAAAATTTCATCCCAGCGCTCCTGGAATTTTTTAGAATGTTTGCATAAGGATGGTTTCAAAGCGATTCTTAGGCCTCGTGGTATGCGTGAATTTCGATGGTATTTTATGAGAGTACTGGCGTGTAGTTGTTGATTTGTTTTCCTTTTGGAAAGGTACAGCAATTGTTTGATATTTTGCTCTTTAGATCGGCTCGTGGTTTCCTGTGTGAGTTCATCCCTGATTAATGAGTAGATTTGATCAGCATCTTTGGTTTCAAATGCGAAGGTGGAGGCACGGGCCTCTGTACTTTTAGAGATGTCCTCGTAGTTGCTCATTCTTGTGTTCTAGTTATGTTTATATGTGCGTGCAATCCTTCCTGTGGACACTCACTAGTTAAATTACAATTTAGAAATGGATGGATGCACAGCTGGTTATATGTAACAAAAAGTTCCTTTTGAATTGAAGGGTTGTTAGTAAGTTTTTGTAGGTGCTCCACAAGGTGGCGCCAGGGGTCCGATGGCGTCGAGTAAGTAAATGCTAGAATGTGGACCTAGAGGATCTCTAGGGTCATCCCTTGTTGGGCACACTTTGCCATTATCTTTCTAAGAAGAAAAGATTTCCATTCTTTTGGTTTGTTGTTCATCAGAGTAAATTTATTGATTGTTGACGTATTTTATTAATTTTCCATGATTTTTCTACTTCTTGACATGTTTAAAGTACAGGCAATGTCATTCTGTCTAATCATATCCAATGCATTTCGGGCATTATGAGGTCATGCCCTTCATCAGGGAAATAGACACTGTAAAAACGAAAATGGGGTAACATTTACTAATCTCAAAAAAAATAAATAAATTGCATCACAGTTAAAATAGTGCATCACAGTTAAAAAGGTGCATACAAGTCAAACGTGCAATGTGATCGTATGGGAGTGGTATACAGGCAAGGATATACGTGCAAGGGTACGGGAACGCAGTTACTTACATGCCTTTCTCCATGTAAGTTTCAAATCTGAAAGGAATGGGGAGGATACTGTTAGATTGTATCACGGAGATTAGCGCAAACGTGGAAAAACGGGGGATTTGTGCGCGAGTCAAAAAGACCGCGTGTGTATCTCATCGAAACTAACCTGGTGGAAGACAAGTTCGGTTTGATGTTTGTTGTTCTTTGCGCCGTAGCGGTTCAAACGTAGCAGCGGCTGCCAAAGGGTCAGTCCGCGCTTTCCTTATTTTGAAAAAATAGCGGTCATGTGGGGTATCACGTGATACTAGTTAGTGAAAAAAAGACTACAGCGTTATGGCGCTCTTGTCAGACGATTATATTAATCGGTGTTCCAATCATTGTGGGAACTACTGGGAAAAATGCTATGGTGGTGTTTCTGATACATACGGGAAAATAAAAATGAAAATAATATTAAGAAATACTATAAAAAAACGATCATAGGGGCCACGAACTTGTGGGGTCCTAATACCAGGGTCGACACAGTGATCGGTTGTGCTATAGGTGGAGGCTAGGAAGAGTGGTGGAAAATGTGGGATGTGTGTACATATGTCAGGTATTATGGAACCTACAACAGTATACACAAGCAACAGTCTGCAGAGCAAATATTTTAAAGGTAACACGAAAATTCAATTCTTTCATTGAGACCCATTGGTTTTTGGGTAAACAATTTGTAAATCCAGTAATTCTCTCTTCTGAGTAAGAATTTCGTATTGTCTCTTCCCTCAATCTTCTGGATAGTCTCAAGAATGATGTACTTAATTTGAGAAGCATTGTGTTGCGCTTCTAAAAAATGTGATGATAGAGCTGATTTGGTGTTCTTCAGACGGATGTTAGATTTGTGTTCAATTAAGCGTGTCTTAATGCGACGCTCTGTTTTGCCCACGTACATTTTCCCACATGGGCATCTGATTCCGTATATCAGGTTGGACGATTCACAGGTGCCATTTACCTTTAATTTGATGGGGTAACCTTGTGTGGGATGACATATTTCGTTGCCTCTAATGATATTGTTGCAACTGCCACAATTCAAACAAGGTTTGGTGCCTGAGTATGTGGTGATGTCAGGAAGTTTGTTCCGGAGGATTTCCCCCAAGTTCTTAGCTCTGGTGAATGCAAAGATAGGTGTAGAGTTGAAAGATTGTTTAAAATCCGGTTCCATATTCAAAATTGACCAGTGTTTCAGGATGGATTGTTTGTATTTTTTACTTGCAGTAGAGTATTTGGATACAGCTACAATCCGTGTTTGCTCAGTTTTTTCTTTTGGAGTTAAGAGTTTGGATCTGTCCGTGTTGTCGATTCTGATTCTGCTTTCTTCCACTAGGGTTGGTGGATAACCTCTCGAGGTGAATTTCTTGGTCATTTGTTTGAGTCTAATTTTCAATGTTTGTTCATCCGAACTGATTCGCTTAACTCTAGCCATTTGCGAAAATGGTAAGTTCTTGATGAGGTTTGGTTCATGGAAACTTGTGAATAGAAGCATATTATTTCTATCGGTTGGCTTTGTATATAGATCCGTTTTGAACCCTTCAGGGGAAATTGTTATCTTGACATCTAGAAAATTGACCTCAGTGTCCGATATGTCCCATGTTAATTGGATCCTTTGGTCAATGTCATTGAATTTCTTCAATTGTGTATCTAGGGCTTCCTTAGTGTTAGTCCAAATTAGGAAAAGATCGTCAATATACCTCACTATCATCTTGAGATTATCTGTCCATTCGGGTTTAGAGAAGATGTGTTGTTGTTCATACCATTGCATGAATATATTGGCATATACGGGTGCCGCCGAATTGCCCATTGCCATGCCCGTGAGTTGTTGGTACCAAGATTGTTCAACTTTAAAGTAGTTGTGGTAAAGAATAAACTGCATTAGTTCCATGAGAAATGTTTGGAAATCTATTTCAAGATCAGAGTTCAAAAGGGCATTCTCCAAGGCTTCTATGCCCATGTCATGCGGTATGCTCGTATATAGGCTACGAACATCAGCTGTGCATAAGATTAGGTTGTCCGTTTGGTTGACTGTTATCTTTTGTAATTTCTGTAGAAATTGCGTAGTATCCTTAATATAAGTTTGCATTGATTGTACTGGTTTTTGCAAATACTTATCAATGAGTTGGCCGATAGGTTCATGGAGGCTACCTATAGTGGATACTATCGGTCGCATCGGAGGGTCATAGGTGTTTTTATGAATTTTGGGAACCATCCTTAGTGTTGGACTTTTAGGGTTCAACGTTGTTAAGAACTGTTTTGTTCTGTCCGTGATGGTGCCTTTTTTATGGGCTTCGTCAATGATGATTTTGAGTGTTTTTGAATATTCCAGTGTCGGGTTTTGATTCAAAATTGTATAGGTTTGGGTATCTGAAATATGTTCCATCACTTTTGAATTGTACATCTCTGTGTTCATGATAACAATGGCTCCCCCTTTGTCGGCTTTGGTGAAGATGATACTGTTGTCGTTGGCCATTCTGTGTAATGTATCAAGGTCTTTTTGCGTTATGTTTCTTTGTTTGGGTTTGGTATGTTTCAACTTCTGTAGATCTTGTCATACTAGATTTTCAAATAAGTCTAATGTTTTGTGGCTCATTGGAGCTTGGAAAGAACTTTGGGGTCGTAAGCCCAATAGTTGGTCTTGTTCTGTTTGTGGTCGCTCGGGTACTATGTTATCGAAGAAGTGTCTCAATCTGAGTTTCCTCATGAATTTAAATAAGCTCACCTCTAATTCCAAGTTGTCTGTGCTGGTAGTAGGAACAAAGGACATCCCCCTTTGTAATATTTGTAATTCGTGTGAGTTGAAATTTTAGTCACTGATGTTAATCACTAGTTGTTCTGGGGTTGGTTCTTTTTCTTCATTTTCTCTTTCTCCTTGATGTTGGCCGATGTGCTTCGTGTGGTCGGTGGATCTCTTTCTTTGTCCTTTTCTGATGCTTCGCCTGGGTCTCCTTTTTGGGCTTGACCCTGTTCTAAAAAAGGATTCGGTTCCATAGGTTTACTTGTGGTGGGTTCTTCCATAGTTGTTTTTTCTTGGGTAGTTCGACTTGGTGGAGGTCTACGTGATTTTTGGGTGGTGTCACTATCCGTGGATGATGTGTCTGTATTCGAATTGTACGGCTTATTTCTTCGTTTCTGCGCATAGATGTCTGCCCATGTGTAGACTTCCCCTAAGCGGTAATCCAAAGTGTCCCTCTTAAATTTGCGAATTTTTCTTTCGTTGATCTCTTTTGTGTGACGGTCTATTTGGTTTTTAATTTCCTCTAAGGTCGTCTTTAATTCATCTTCCGACATCATTTTGGAAAGTTCTGATGAAGTTTCTTCTATCTCCATGCTCAGTTCCTCCAAAATTGTAGACAATTCTTGTATGATCAGAAGGATCAGGTCTAGGGAGCATTTATTTAACATTTCATCCCAGCGCTCCTGGAATTTTTTAGAATGTTTGCATAAGGATGGTTTCAAAGCGATTCTTAGGCCTCGTGGTATGCGTGAATTTCGATGGTATTTTATGAGAGTACTGGCGTGTAGTTGTTGATTTGTTTTCCTTTTGGAAAGGTACAGCAATTGTTTGATATTTTGCTCTTTAGATCGGCTCGTGGTTTCCTGTGTGAGTTCATCCCTGATTAATGAGTAGATTTGATCAGCATCTTTGGTTTCAAATGCGAAGGTGGAGGCACGGGCCTCTGTACTTTTAGAGATGTCCTCGTAGTTGCTCATTCTTGTGTTCTAGTTATGTTTATATGTGCGTGCAATCCTTCCTGTGGACACTCACTGGTTAAATTACAATTTAGAAATGGATGGATGCACAGCTGGTTATATGTAACAAAAAGTTCCTTTTGAATTGAAGGGTTGTTAGTAAGTTTTTGTAGGTGCTCCACAAGGTGGCGCCAGGGGTCCGATGGCGTCGAGTAAGTAAATGCTAGAATGTGGACCTAGAGGATCTCTAGGGTCATCCCTTGTTGGGCACACTTTGCCATTATCTTTCTAAGAAGAAAAGATTTCCATTCTTTTGGTTTTTTGTTCATCAGAGTAAATTTATTGATTGTTGACGTATTTTATTAATTTTCCATGATTTTTCTACTTCTTGACATGTTTAAAGTACAGGCAATGTCATTCTGTCTAATCATATCCAATGCATTTCGGGCATTATGAGGTCATGCCCTTCATCAGGGAAATAGACACTGTAAAAACGAAAATGGGGTAACATTTACTAATCTCAAAAAAAATAAATAAATTGCATCACAGTTAAAATAGTGCATCACAGTTAAAAAGGTGCATACAAGTCAAACGTGCAATGTGATCGTATGGGAGTGGAATACAGGCAAGGATATACGTGCAAGGGTACGGGAACGCAGTTACTTACATGCCTTTCTCCATGTAAGTTTCAAATCTGAAAGGAATGGGGAGGATACTGTTAGATTGTATCACGGAGATTAGCGCAAACGTGGAAAACCGGGGGATTTGTACGCGAGTCAAAAAGACCGCGTGTGTATCTCATCGAAACTAACCTGGTGGAAGACAAGTTCGGTTTGATGTTTGTTGTTCTTTGCGCCGTAGCGGTTCAAACGTAGCAGCGGCTGCCAAAGGGTCAGTCCGCGCTTTCCTTATTTTGAAAAAATAGCGGTCATGTGGGGTATCACGTGATACTAGTTAGTGAAAAAAAGACTACAGCGTTATGGCGCTCTTGTCAGACGATTATATTAATCGGTGTTCCAATCATTGTGGGAACTACTGGGAAAAATGCTATGGTGGTGTTTCTGATACATACGGGAAAATAAAAATGAAAATAATATTAAGAAATACTATAAAAAAACGATCATAGGGGCCACGAACTTGTGGGGTCCTAATACCAGGGTCGACACAGTGATCGGTTGTGCTATAGGTGGAGGCTAGGAAGAGTGGTGGAAAATGTGGTATGTGTGTACATATGTCAGGTATTATGGAACCTACAACAGTATACACAAGCAACAGTCTGCAGAGCAAATATTTTAAAGGTAACACGAAAATTCAATTCTTTCATTGAGACCCATTGGTTTTTGGGTAAACAATTTGTAATTCCAGTAATTCTCTCTTCTGAGTAAGAATTTCGTATTGTCTCTTCCCTCAATCTTCTGGATAGTCTCAAGAATGATGTACTTAATTTGAGAAGCATTGTGTTGCGCTTCTAAAAAATGTGATGATAGAGCTGATTTGGTGTTCTTCAGACGGATGTTAGATTTGTGTTCAATTAAGCGTGTCTTAATGCGACGCTCTGTTTTGCCCACGTACATTTTCCCACATGGGCATCTGATTCCGTATATCAGGTTGGACGATTCACAGGTGCCATTTACCTTTAATTTGATGGGGTAACCTTGTGTGGGATGACATATTTCGTTGCCTCTAATGATATTGTTGCAACTGCCACAATTCAAACAAGGTTTGGTGCCTGAGTATGTGGTGATGTCAGGAAGTTTGTTCCGGAGGATTTCCCCCAAGTTCTTAGCTCTGGTGAATGCAAAGATAGGTGTAGAGTTGAAAGATTGTTTAAAATCCGGTTCCATATTCAAAATTGACCAGTGTTTCAGGATGGATTGTTTGTATTTTTTACTTGCAGTAGAGTATTTGGATACAGCTACAATCCGTGTTTGCTCAGTTTTTTCTTTTGGAGTTAAGAGTTTGGATCTGTCCGTGTTGTCGATTCTGATTCTGCTTTCTTCCACTAGGGTTGGTGGATAACCTCTCGAGGTGAATTTCTTGGTCATTTGTTTGAGTCTAATTTTCAATGTTTGTTCATCCGAACTGATTCGCTTAACTCTAGTCATTTGCGAAAATGGTAAGTTCTTGATGAGGTTTGGTTCATGGAAACTTGTGAATAGAAGCATATTATTTCTATCGGTTGGCTTTGTATATAGATCCGTTTTGAACCCTTCAGGGGAAATTGTTATCTTGACATCTAGAAAATTGACCTCAGTGTCCGATATGTCCCATGTTAATTGGATCCTTTGGTCAATGTCATTGAATTTCTTCAATTGTGTATCTAGGGCTTCCTTAGTGTTAGTCCAAATTAGGAAAAGGTCGTCAATATACCTCACTATCATCTTGAGATTATCTGTCCATTCGGGTTTAGAGAAGATGTGTTGTTGTTCATACCATTGCATGAATATATTGGCATATACGGGTGCCGCCGAATTGCCCATTGCCATGCCCGTGAGTTGTTGGTACCAAGATTGTTCAACTTTAAAGTAGCTGTGGTAAAGAATAAACTGCATTAGTTCCATGAGAAATGTTTGGAAATCTATATCAAGATCAGAGTTCAAAAGGGCATTCTCCAAGGCTTCTATGCCCATGTCATGCGGTATGCTCGTATATAGGCTACGAACATCAGCTGTGCATAAGATTAGGTTGTCCGTTTGGTTGACTGTTATCTTTTGTAATTTCTGTAGAAATTGCGTAGTATCCTTAATATAAGTTTGCATTGATTGTACTGGTTTTTGCAAATACTTATCAATGAGTTGGCCGATAGGTTCATGGAGGCTACCTATAGTGGATACTATCGGTCGCATCGGAGGGTCATAGGTGTTTTTATGAATTTTGGGAACCATCCTTAGTGTTGGACTTTTAGGGTTCAACGTTGTTAAGAACTGTTTTGTTCTGTCCGTGATGGTGCCTTTTTTATGGGCTTCGTCAATGATGATTTTGAGTGTTTTTGAATATTCCAGTGTCGGGTTTTGATTCAAAATTGTATAGGTTTGGGTATCTGAAATATGTTCCATCACTTTTGAATTGTACATCTCTGTGTTCATGATAACAATGGCTCCCCCTTTGTCGGCTTTGGTGAAGATGATACTGTTGTCGTTGGCCATTCTGTGTAATGTATCAAGGTCTTTTTGCGTTATGTTTCTTTGTTTGGGTTTGGTATGTTTCAACTTCTGTAGATCTTGTCGTACTAGATTTTCAAATAAGTCTAATGTTTTGTGGCTCATTGGAGCTTGGAAAGAACTTTGGGGTCGTAAGCCCAATAGTTGGTCTTGTTCTGTTTGTGGTCGCTCGGGTACTATGTTATCGAAGAAGTGTCTCAATCTGAGTTTCCTCATGAATTTAAATAAGCTCACCTCTAATTCCAAGTTGTCTGTGCTGGTAGTAGGAACAAAGGACATCCCCCTTTGTAATATTTGTAATTCGTGTGAGTTGAAATTTTTGTCACTGATGTTAATCACTAGTTGTTCTGGGGTTGGTTCTTTTTCTTCATTTTCTCTTTCTCCTTGATGTTGGCCGATGTGCTTCGTGTGGTTGGTGGATCTCTTTCTTTGTCCTTTTCTGATGCTTCGCCTGGGTCTCCTTTTTGGGCTTGACCCTGTTCTAAAAAAGGATTCGGTTCCATAGGTTTACTTGTGGTGGGTTCTTCCATAGTTGTTTTTTCTTGGGTGGTTCGACTTGGTGGAGGTCTACGTGATTTTTGGGTGGTGTCACTATCCGTGGATGATGTGTCTGTATTCGAATTGTACGGCTTATTTCTTCGTTTCTGCGCATAGATGTCTGCCCATGTGTAGACTTCCCCTAAGCGGTAATCCAAAGTGTCCCTCTTAAATTTGCGAATTTTTCTTTCGTTGATCTCTTTTGTGTGACGGTCTATTTGGTTTTTAATTTCCTCTAAGGTCGTCTTTAATTCATCTTCCGACATCATTTTGGAAAGTTCTGATGAAGTTTCTTCTATCTCCATGCTCAGTTCCTCCAAAATTGTAGACAATTCTTGTATGATCAGAAGGATCAGGTCTAGGGAGCATTTATTTAAAATTTCATTCCAGCGCTCCTGGAATTTTTTAGAATGTTTGCATAAGGATGGTTTCAAAGCGATTCTTAGGCCTCGTGGTATGCGTGAATTTCGATGGTATTTTATGAGAGTACTGGCGTGTAGTTGTTGATTCGTTTTCCTTTTGGAAAGGTACAGCAATTGTTTGATATTTTGCTCTTTAGATCGGCTCGTGGTTTCCTGTGTGAGTTCATCCCTGATTAATGAGTAGATTTGATCAGCATCTTTGGTTTCAAATGCGAAGGTGGAGGCACGGGCCTCTGTACTTTTAGAGATGTCCTCGTAGTTGCTCATTCTTGTGTTCTAGTTATGTTTATATGTGCGTGCAATCCTTCCTGTGGACACTCACTGGTTAAATTACAATTTAGAAATGGATGGATGCAAAGCTGGTTATATGTAACAAAAAGTTCCTTTTGAATTGAAGGGTTGTTAGTAAGTTTTTGTAGGTGCTCCACAAGGTGGCGCCAGGGGTCCGATGGCGTCGAGTAAGTAAATGCTAGAATGTGGACCTAGAGGATCTCTAGGGTCATCCCTTGTTGGGCACACTTTGCCATTATCTTTCTAAGAAGAAAAGATTTCGATTCTTTTGGTTTGTTGTTCATCAGAGTAAATTTATTGATTGTTGACGTATTTTATTAATTTTCCATGATTTTTCTACTTCTTGACATGTTTAAAGTACAGGCAATGTCATTCTGTCTAATCATATCCAATGCATTTCGGGCACTATGAGGTCATGCCCTTCATCAGGGAAATAGACACTGTAAAAACAAAAATGGGGTAACATTTACTAATCTCAAAAAAAAAAAAAATTGCATCACAGTTAAAATAGTGCATCACAGTTAAAAAGGTGCATACAAGTCAAACGTGCAATGTGATCGTATGGGAGTGGTATACAGGCAAGGATATACGTTCCTGACATCACCACATACTCAGGCACCAAACCTTGTTTGAATTGTGGCAGTTGCAACAATATCATTAGAGGCAACGAAATATGTCATCCCACACAAGGTTACCCCATCAAATTAAAGGTAAATGGCACCTGTGAATCGTCCAACCTGATATACGGAATCAGATGCCCATGTGGGAAAATGTACGTGGGCAAAACAGAGCGTCGCATTAAGACACGCTTAATTGAACACAAATCTAACATCCGTCTGAAGAACACCAAATCAGCTCTATCATCACATTTTTTAGAAGCGCAACACAATGCTTCTCAAATTAAGTACATCATTCTTGAGACTATCCAGAAGATTGAGGGAAGAGACAATACGAAATTCTTACTCAGAAGAGAGAATTACTGGATTTACAAATTGTTTACCCAAAAACCAATGGGTCTCAATGAAAGAATTGAATTTTCGTGTTACCTTTAAAATATTTGCTCTGCAGACTGTTGCTTGTGTATACTGTTGTAGGTTCCATAATACCTGACATATGTACACACATACCACATTTTCCACCACTCTCCCTAGCCTCCACCTATAGCACAACCGATCACTGTGTCGACCCTGGTATTAGGACCCCACAAGTTCGTGGCCCCTATGATCGTTTTTTTATAGTATTTCTTAATATTATTTTCATTTTTATTTTCCCGTATGTATCAGAAACACCACCATAGCATTTTTCCCAGTAGTTCCCACAATGATTGGAACACCGATTAATATAATCGTCTGACAAGAGCGCCATAACGCTGTAGTCTTTTTTTCACTAACTAGTATCACGTGATACCCCACATGACCGCTATTTTTTCAAAATAAGGAAAGCGCGGACTGACCCTTTGGCAGCCGCTGCTACGTTTGAACTGCTACGGCGCAAAGAACAACAAACATCAAACCGAACTTGTCTTCCACCAGGTTAGTTTCGATGAGATACACACGCGGTCTTTTTGACTCGCGTACAAATCCCCCGTTTTTCCACGTTTGCGCTAATCTCCGTGATACAATCTAACAGTATCCTCCCCATTCCTTTCAGATTTGAAACTTACATGGAGAAAGGCATGTAAGTAACTGCGTTCCCGTACCCTTGCACGTATATCCTTGCCTGTATACCACTCCCATACGATCACATTGCACGTTTGACTTGTATGCACCTTTTTAACTGTGATGCACTATTTTAACTGTGATGCAATTTTCTTTTTTTTTGGAGATTAGTAAATGTTACCCCATTTTCGTTTTTACAGTGTCTATTTCCCTGATGAAGGGCATGACCTCATAATGCCCGAAATGCATTGGATATGATTAGACAGAATGACATTGCCTGTACTTTAAACATGTCAAGAAGTAGAAAAATCATGGAAAATTAATAAAATACGTCAACAATCAATAAATTTACTCTGATGAACAACAAACCAAAAGAATGGAAATCTTTTCTTCTTAGAAAGATAATGGCAAAGTGTGCCCAACAAGGGATGACCCTAGAGATCCTCTAGGTCCACATTCTAGCATTTACTTACTCGACGCCATCGGACCCCTGGCGCCACCTTGTGGAGCACCTACAAAAACTTACTAACAACCCTTCAATTCAAAAGGAACTTTTTGTTACATATAACCAGCTGTGCATCCATCCATTTCTAAATTGTAATTTAACCAGTGAGTGTCCACAGGAAGGATTGCACGCACATATAAACATAACTAGAACACAAGAATGAGCAACTACGAGGACATCTCTAAAAGTACAGAGGCCCGTGCCTCCACCTTCGCATTTGAAACCAAAGATGCTGATCAAATCTACTCATTAATCAGGGATGAACTCACACAGGAAACCACGAGCCGATCTAAAGAGCAAAATATCAAACAATTGCTGTACCTTTCCAAAAGGAAAACGAATCAACAACTACACGCCAGTACTCTCATAAAATACCATCGAAATTCACGCATACCACGAGGCCTAAGAATCGCTTTGAAACCATCCTTATGCAAACATTCTAAAAAATTCCAGGAGCGCTGGTATGAAATTTTAAATAAATGCTCCCTAGACCTGATCCTTCTGATCATACAAGAATTGTCTACAATTTTGGAGGAACTGAGCATGGAGATAGAAGAAACTTCATCAGAACTTTCCAAAATGATGTCGGAAGATGAATTAAAGACGACCTTAGAGGAAATTAAAAACCAAATAGACCGCCACACAAAAGAGATCAACGAAAGAAAAATTCGCAAATTTAAGAGGGACACTTTGGATTACCGCTTAGGGGAAGTCTACACATGGGCAGACATCTATGCGCAGAAACGAAGAAATAAGCCGTACAATTCGAATACAGACACATCATCCACGGATAGTGACACCACCCAAAAATCACGTAGACCTCCACCAAGTCGAACCACCCAAGAAAAAACAACTATGGAAGAACCCACCACAAGTAAACCTATGGAACCGAATCCTTTTTTAGAACAGGGTCAAGCCCAAAAAGGAGACCCAGGCGAAGCATCAGAAAAGGACAAAGAAAGAGATCCACCGACCACACGAAGCACATCGGCCAACATCAAGGAGAAAGAGAAAATGAAGAAAAAGAACCAACCCCAGAACAACTAGTGATTAACATCAGTGACAAAAATTTCAACTCACACGAATTACAAATATTACAAAGGGGGATGTCCTTTGTTCCTACTACCAGCACAGACAACTTGGAATTAGAGGTGAGCTTATTTAAATTCATGAGGAAACTCAGATTGAGACACTTCTTCGATAACATAGTACCCGAGCGACCACAAACAGAACAAGACCAACTATTGGGCTTACGACCCCAAAGTTCTTTCCAAGCTCCAATGAGCCACAAAACATTAGACTTATTTGAAAATCTAGTACGACAAGATCTACAGAAGTTGAAACATACCAAACCCAAACAAAGAAACATAACGCAAAAAGACCTTGATACATTACACAGAATGGCCAACGACAACAGTATCATCTTCACCAAAGCCGACAAAGGGGGAGCCATTGTTATCATGAACACAGAGATGTACAATTCAAAAGTGATGGAACATATTTCAGATACCCAAACCTATACAATTTTGAATCAAAACCCGACACTGGAATATTCAAAAACACTCAAAATCATCATTGACGAAGCCCATAAAAAAGGCACCATCACGGACAGAACAAAACAGTTCTTAACAACGTTGAACCCTAAAAGTCCAACACTAAGGATGGTTCCCAAAATTCATAAAAACACCTATGACCCTCCGATGCGACCGATAGTATCCACTATAGGTAGCCTCCATGAACCTATCGGCCAACTCATTGATAAGTATTTGCAAAAACCAGTACAATCAATGCAAACTTATATTAAGGATACTACGCAATTTCTACAGAAATTACAAAAGATAACAGTCAACCAAACGGACAACCTAATCTTATGCACAGCTGATGTTCGTAGCCTATATACGTGCATACCGCATGACATGGGCATAGAAGCCTTGGAGAATGCCCTTTTGAACTCTGATCTTGATATAGATTTCCAAACATTTCTCATGGAACTAATGCAGTTTATTCTTTACCACAGCTACTTTAAAGTTGAACAATCTTGGTACCAACAACTCACGGGCATGGCAATGGGCAATTCGGCGGCACCCGTATATGCCAATATATTCATGCAATGGTATGAACAACAACACATCTTCTCTAAACCCGAATGGACAGATAATCTCAAGATGATAGTGAGGTATATTGACGACCTTTTCCTAATTTGGACTAACACTAAGGAAGCCCTAGATACACAATTGAAGAAATTCAATGACATTGACCAAAGGATCCAATTAACATGGGACATATCGGACACTGAGGTCAATTTTCTAGATGTCAAGATAACAATTTCCCCTGAAGGGTTCAAAACGGATCTATATACAGAGCCAACCGATAGAAATAATATGCTTCTATTCACAAGTTTCCATGAACCAAACCTCATCAAGAGCTTACCATTTTCGCAAATGGCTAGAGTTAAGCGAATCAGTTCGGATGAACAAACATTGAAAATTAGACTCAAACAAATGACCAAGAAATTCACCTCGAGAGGTTATCCACCAACCCTAGTGGAAGAAAGCAGAATCAGAATCGACAACACGGACAGATCCAAACTCTTAACTCCAAAAGAAAAAACTGAGCAAACAAGGATTGTAGCTGTATCCAAATACTCTACTGCAAGTAAAAAATACAAACAATCCATCCTGAAACACTGGTCAATTTTGAATATGGAACCGGATTTTAAACAATCTTTCAACTCTACACCTATCTTTGCATTCACCAGAGCTAAGAACTTGGGGGAAATCCTCCGGAACAAACTTCCTGACATCACCACATACTCAGGCACCAAACCTTGTTTGAATTGTGGCAGTTGCAACAATATCATTAGAGGCAACGAAATATGTCATCCCACACAAGGTTACCCCATCAAATTAAAGGTAAATGGCACCTGTGAATCGTCCAACCTGATATACGGAATCAGATGCCCATGTGGGAAAATGTACGTGGGCAAAACAGAGCGTCGCATTAAGACACGCTTAATTGAACACAAATCTAACATCCGTCTGAAGAACACCAAATCAGCTCTATCATCACATTTTTTAGAAGCGCAACACAATGCTTCTCAAATTAAGTACATCATTCTTGAGACTATCCAGAAGATTGAGGGAAGAGACAATACGAAATTCTTACTCAGAAGAGAGAATTACTGGATTTACAAATTGTTTACCCAAAAACCAATGGGTCTCAATGAAAGAATTGAATTTTCGTGTTACCTTTAAAATATTTGCTCTGCAGACTGTTGCTTGTGTATACTGTTGTAGGTTCCATAATACCTGACATATGTACACACATACCACATTTTCCACCACTCTCCCTAGCCTCCACCTATAGCACAACCGATCACTGTGTCGACCCTGGTATTAGGACCCCACAAGTTCGTGGCCCCTATGATCGTTTTTTTATAGTATTTCTTAATATTATTTTCATTTTTATTTTCCCGTATGTATCAGAAACACCACCATAGCATTTTTCCCAGTAGTTCCCACAATGATTGGAACACCGATTAATATAATCGTCTGACAAGAGCGCCATAACGCTGTAGTCTTTTTTTCACTAACTAGTATCACGTGATACCCCACATGACCGCTATTTTTTCAAAATAAGGAAAGCGCGGACTGACCCTTTGGCAGCCGCTGCTACGTTTGAACCGCTACGGCGCAAAGAACAACAAACATCAAACCGAACTTGTCTTCCACCAGGTTAGTTTCGATGAGATACACACGCGGTCTTTTTGACTCGCGTACAAATCCCCCGTTTTTCCACGTTTGCGCTAATCTCCGTGATACAATCTAACAGTATCCTCCCCATTCCTTTCAGATTTGAAACTTACATGGAGAAAGGCATGTAAGTAACTGCGTTCCTGTACCCTTGCACGTATATCCTTGCCTGTATACCACTCCCATACGATCACATTGCACGTTTGACTTGTATGCACCTTTTTAACTGTGATGCACTATTTTAACTGTGATGCAATTTTTTTTTTTTTTTGAGATTAGTAAATGTTACCCCATTTTCGTTTTTACAGTGTCTATTTCCCTGATGAAGGGCATGACCTCATAATGCCCGAAATGCATTGGATATGATTAGACAGAATGACATTGCCTGTACTTTAAACATGTCAAGAAGTAGAAAAATCATGGAAAATTAATAAAATACGTCAACAATCAATAAATTTACTCTGATGAACAACAAACCAAAAGAATGGAAATCTTTTCTTCTTAGAAAGATAATGGCAAAGTGTGCCCAACAAGGGATGACCCTAGAGATCCTCTAGGTCCACATTCTAGCATTTACTTACTCGACGCCATCGGACCCCTGGCGCCACCTTGTGGAGCACCTACAAAAACTTACTAACAACCCTTCAATTCAAAAGGAACTTTTTGTTACATATAACCAGCTGTGCATCCATCCATTTCTAAATTGTAATTTAACCAGTGAGTGTCCACAGGAAGGATCGCACGCACATATAAACATAACTAGAACACAAGAATGAGCAACTACGAGGACATCTCTAAAAGTACAGAGGCCCGTGCCTCCACCTTCGCATTTGAAACCAAAGATGCTGATCAAATCTACTCATTAATCAGGGATGAACTCACACAGGAAACCACGAGCCGATCTAAAGAGCAAAATATCAAACAATTGCTGTACCTTTCCAAAAGGAAAACGAATCAACAACTACACGCCAGTACTCTCATAAAATACCATCGAAATTCACGCATACCACGAGGCCTGAAAATCGCTTTGAAACCATCCTTATGCAAACATTCTAAAAAATTCCAGGAGCGCTGGTATGAAATTTTAAATAAATGCTCCCTAGACCTGATCCTTCTGATCATACAAGAATTGTCTACAATTTTGGAGGAACTGAGCATGGAGATAGAAAAAACTTCATCAGAACTTTCCAAAATGATGTCGGAAGATGAATTAAAGACGACCTTAGAGGAAATTAAAAACCAAATAGACCGTCACACAAAAGAGATCAACGAAAGAAAAATTCGCAAATTTAAGAGGGACACTTTGGATTACCGCTTAGGGGAAGTCTACACATGGGCAGACATCTATGCGCAGAAACGAAGAAATAAGCCGTACAATTCGAATACAGACACATCATCCACGGATAGTGACACCACCCAAAAATCACGTAGACCTCCACCAAGTTGAACCACCCAAGAAAAAACAACTATGGAAGAACCCACCACAAGTAAACCTATGGAACCGAATCCTTTTTTAGAACAGGGTCAAGCCCAAAAAGGAGACCCAGGCGAAGCATTAGAAAAGGACAAAGAAAGAGATCCACCGACCACACGAAGCACATCGGCCAACATCAAGGAGAAAGAGAAAATGAAGAAAAAGAACCAACCCCAGAACAACTAGTGATTAACATCAGTGACAAAAATTTCAACTCACACGAATTACAAATATTACAAAGGGGGATGTCCTTTGTTCCTACTACCAGCACAGACAACTTGGAATTAGAGGTGAGCTTATTTAAATTCATGAGGAAACTCAGATTGAGACACTTCTTCGATAACATAGTACCCAAGCGACCACAAACAGAACAAGACCAACTATTGGGCTTACGACCCCAAAGTTCTTTCCAAGCTCCAATGAGCCACAAAACATTAGACTTATTTGAAAATCTAGTACGACAAGATCTACAGAAGTTGAAACATACCAAACCCAAACAAAGAAACATAACGCAAAACGACCTTGATACATTACACAGAATGGCCAACGACAACAGTATCATCTTCACCAAAGCCGACAAAGGGGGAGTCATTGTTATCATGAACACAGAGATGTACAATTCAAAAGTGATGGAACATATTTCAGATACCCAAACCTATACAATTTTGAATCAAAACCCGACACTGGAATATTCAAAAACACTCAAAATCATCATTGACGAAGCCCATAAAAAAGGCACCATCACGGACAGAACAAAACAGTTCTTAACAACGTTGAACCCTAAAAGTCCAACACTAAGGATGGTTCCCAAAATTCATAAAAACACCTATGACCCTCCGATGCGACCGATAGTATCCACTATAGGTAGCCTCCATGAACCTATCGGCCAACTCATTGATAAGTATTTGCAAAAACCAGTACAATCAATGCAAACTTATATTAAGGATACTACGCAATTTCTACAGAAATTACAAAAGATAACAGTCAACCAAACGGACAACCTAATCTTATGCACAGCTGATGTTCGTAGCCTATATACGTGCATACCGCATGACATGGGCATAGAAGCCTTGGAGAATGCCCTTTTGAACTCTGATCTTGATATAGATTTCCAAACATTTCTCATGGAACTAATGCAGTTTATTCTTTACCACAGCTACTTTAAAGTTGAACAATCTTGGTACCAACAACTCACGGGCATGGCAATGGGCAATTCGGCGGCACCCGTATATGCCAATATATTCATGCAATGGTATGAACAACAACACATCTTCTCTAAACCCGAATGGACAGATAATCTCAAGATGATAGTGAGGTATATTGACGACCTTTTCCTAATTTGGACTAACACTAAGGAAGCCCTAGATACACAATTGAAGAAATTCAATGACATTGACCAAAGGATCCAATTAACATGGGACATATCGGACACTGAGGTCAATTTTCTAGATGTCAAGATAACAATTTCCCCTGAAGGGTTCAAAACGGATCTATATACAGAGCCAACCGATAGAAATAATATGCTTCTATTCACAAGTTTCCATGAACCAAACCTCATCAAGAGCTTACCATTTTCGCAAATGGCTAGAGTTAAGCGAATCAGTTCGGATGAACAAACATTGAAAATTAGACTCAAACAAATGACCAAGAAATTCACCTCGAGAGGTTATCCACCAACCCTAGTGGAAGAAAGCAGAATCAGAATCGACAACACGGACAGATCCAAACTCTTAACTCCAAAAGAAAAAACTGAGCAAACAAGGATTGTAGCTGTATCCAAATACTCTACTGCAAGTAAAAAATACAAACAATCCATCCTGAAACACTGGTCAATTTTGAATATGGAACCGGATTTTAAACAATCTTTCAACTCTACACCTATCTTTGCATTCACCAGAGCTAAGAACTTGGGGGAAATCCTCCGGAACAAACTTCCTGACATCACCACATACTCAGGCACCAAACCTTGTTTGAATTGTGGCAGTTGCAACAATATCATTAGAGGCAACGAAATATGTCATCCCACACAAGGTTACCCCATCAAATTAAAGGTAAATGGCACCTGTGAATCGTCCAACCTGATATACGGAATCAGATGCCCATGTGGGAAAATGTACGTGGGCAAAACAGAGCGTCGCATTAAGACACGCTTAATTGAACACAAATCTAACATCCGTCTGAAGAACACCAAATCAGCTCTATCATCACATTTTTTAGAAGCGCAACACAATGCTTCTCAAATTAAGTACATCATTCTTGAGACTATCCAGAAGATTGAGGGAAGAGACAATACGAAATTCTTACTCAGAAGAGAGAATTACTGGATTTACAAATTGTTTACCCAAAAACCAATGGGTCTCAATGAAAGAATTGAATTTTCGTGTTACCTTTAAAATATTTGCTCTGCAGACTGTTGCTTGTGTATACTGTTGTAGGTTCCATAATACCTGACATATGTACACACATACCACATTTTCCACCACTCTCCCTAGCCTCCACCTATAGCACAACCGATCACTGTGTCGACCCTGGTATTAGGACCCCACAAGTTCGTGGCCCCTATGATCGTTTTTTTATAGTATTTCTTAATATTATTTTCATTTTTATTTTCCCGTATGTATCAGAAACACCACCATAGCATTTTTCCCAGTAGTTCCCACAATGATTGGAACACCGATTAATATAATCGTCTGACAAGAGCGCCATAACGCTGTAGTCTTTTTTTCACTAACTAGTATCACGTGATACCCCACATGACCGCTATTTTTTCAAAATAAGGAAAGCGCGGACTGACCCTTTGGCAGCCGCTGCTACGTTTGAACCGCTACGGCGCAAAGAACAACAAACATCAAACCGAACTTGTCTTCCACCAGGTTAGTTTCGATGAGATACACACGCGGTCTTTTTGACTCGCGTACAAATCCCCCGTTTTTCCACGTTTGCGCTAATCTCCGTGATACAATCTAACAGTATCCTCCCCATTCCTTTCAGATTTGAAACTTACATGGAGAAAGGCATGTAAGTAACTGCGTTCCTGTACCCTTGCACGTATATCCTTGCCTGTATACCACTCCCATACGATCACATTGCACGTTTGACTTGTATGCACCTTTTTAACTGTGATGCACTATTTTAACTGTGATGCAATTTTTTTTTTTTTTTGAGATTAGTAAATGTTACCCCATTTTCGTTTTTACAGTGTCTATTTCCCTGATGAAGGGCATGACCTCATAATGCCCGAAATGCATTGGATATGATTAGACAGAATGACATTGCCTGTACTTTAAACATGTCAAGAAGTAGAAAAATCATGGAAAATTAATAAAATACGTCAACAATCAATAAATTTACTCTGATGAACAACAAACCAAAAGAATGGAAATCTTTTCTTCTTAGAAAGATAATGGCAAAGTGTGCCCAACAAGGGATGACCCTAGAGATCCTCTAGGTCCACATTCTAGCATTTACTTACTCGACGCCATCGGACCCCTGGCGCCACCTTGTGGAGCACCTACAAAAACTTACTAACAACCCTTCAATTCAAAAGGAACTTTTTGTTACATATAACCAGCTGTGCATCCATCCATTTCTAAATTGTAATTTAACCAGTGAGTGTCCACAGGAAGGATCGCACGCACATATAAACATAACTAGAACACAAGAATGAGCAACTACGAGGACATCTCTAAAAGTACAGAGGCCCGTGCCTCCACCTTCGCATTTGAAACCAAAGATGCTGATCAAATCTACTCATTAATCAGGGATGAACTCACACAGGAAACCACGAGCCGATCTAAAGAGCAAAATATCAAACAATTGCTGTACCTTTCCAAAAGGAAAACGAATCAACAACTACACGCCAGTACTCTCATAAAATACCATCGAAATTCACGCATACCACGAGGCCTAAGAATCGCTTTGAAACCATCCTTATGCAAACATTCTAAAAAATTCCAGGAGCGCTGGTATGAAATTTTAAATAAATGCTCCCTAGACCTGATCC
This sequence comes from Lissotriton vulgaris, assembly GCF_964263255.1. Lineage (NCBI taxonomy): Eukaryota > Metazoa > Chordata > Amphibia > Caudata > Salamandridae > Lissotriton > Lissotriton vulgaris. The sequence continues at coordinate 310,725 of NW_028251103.1, read as the reverse complement.
TTCTGATCATACAAGAATTGTCTACAATTTTGGAGGAACTGAGCATGGAGATAGAAAAAACTTCATCAGAACTTTCCAAAATGATGTCGGAAGATGAATTAAAGACGACCTTAGAGGAAATTAAAAACCAAATAGACCGTCACACAAAAGAGATCAACGAAAGAAAAATTCGCAAATTTAAGAGGGACACTTTGGATTACCGCTTAGGGGAAGTCTACACATGGGCAGACATCTATGCGCAGAAACGAAGAAATAAGCCGTACAATTCGAATACAGACACATCATCCACGGATAGTGACACCACCCAAAAATCACGTAGACCTCCACCAAGTTGAACCACCCAAGAAAAAACAACTATGGAAGAACCCACCACAAGTAAACCTATGGAACCGAATCCTTTTTTAGAACAGGGTCAAGCCCAAAAAGGAGACCCAGGCGAAGCATTAGAAAAGGACAAAGAAAGAGATCCACCGACCACACGAAGCACATCGGCCAACATCAAGGAGAAAGAGAAAATGAAGAAAAAGAACCAACCCCAGAACAACTAGTGATTAACATCAGTGACAAAAATTTCAACTCACACGAATTACAAATATTACAAAGGGGGATGTCCTTTGTTCCTACTACCAGCACAGACAACTTGGAATTAGAGGTGAGCTTATTTAAATTCATGAGGAAACTCAGATTGAGACACTTCTTCGATAACATAGTACCCAAGCGACCACAAACAGAACAAGACCAACTATTGGGCTTACGACCCCAAAGTTCTTTCCAAGCTCCAATGAGCCACAAAACATTAGACTTATTTGAAAATCTAGTACGACAAGATCTACAGAAGTTGAAACATACCAAACCCAAACAAAGAAACATAACGCAAAACGACCTTGATACATTACACAGAATGGCCAACGACAACAGTATCATCTTCACCAAAGCCGACAAAGGGGGAGTCATTGTTATCATGAACACAGAGATGTACAATTCAAAAGTGATGGAACATATTTCAGATACCCAAACCTATACAATTTTGAATCAAAACCCGACACTGGAATATTCAAAAACACTCAAAATCATCATTGACGAAGCCCATAAAAAAGGCACCATCACGGACAGAACAAAACAGTTCTTAACAACGTTGAACCCTAAAAGTCCAACACTAAGGATGGTTCCCAAAATTCATAAAAACACCTATGACCCTCCGAGGCGACCGATAGTATCCACTATAGGTAGCCTCCATAAACCTATCGGCCAACTCATTGATAAGTATTTGCAAAAACCAGTACAATCAATGCAAACTTATATTAAGGATACTACGCAATTTCTACAGAAATTACAAAAGATAACAGTCAACCAAACGGACAACCTAATCTTATGCACAGCTGATGTTCGTAGCCTATATACGAGCATACCGCATGACATGGGCATAGAAGCCTTGGAGAATGCCCTTTTGAACTCTGATCTTGATATAGATTTCCAAACATTTCTCATGGAACTAATGCAGTTTATTCTTTACCACAGCTACTTTAAAGTTGAACAATCTTGGTACCAACAACTCACGGGCATGGCAATGGGCAATTCGGCGGCACCCGTATATGCCAATATATTCATGCAATGGTATGAACAACAACACATCTTCTCTAAACCCGAATGGACAGATAATCTCAAGATGATAGTGAGGTATATTGACGACCTTTTCCTAATTTGGACTAACACTAAGGAAGCCCTAGATACACAATTGAAGAAATTCAATGACATTGACCAAAGGATCCAATTAACATGGGACATATCGGACACTGAGGTCAATTTTCTAGATGTCAAGATAACAATTTCCCCTGAAGGGTTCAAAACGGATCTATATACAAAGCCAACCGATAGAAATAATATGCTTCTATTCACAAGTTTCCATGAACCAAACCTCATCAAGAACTTACCATTTTCGCAAATGGCTAGAGTTAAGCGAATCAGTTCGGATGAACAAACATTGAAAATTAGACTCAAACAAATGACCAAGAAATTCACCTCGAGAGGTTATCCACCAACCCTAGTGGAAGAAAGCAGAATCAGAATCGACAACACGGACAGATCCAAACTCTTAACTCCAAAAGAAAAAACTGAGCAAACACGGATTGTAGCTGTATCCAAATACTCTACTGCAAGTAAAAAATACAAACAATCCATCCTGAAACACTGGTCAATTTTGAATATGGAACCGGATTTTAAACAATCTTTCAACTCTAAACCTATCTTTGCATTCAACAGAGCTAAGAACTTGGGGGAAATCCTCCGGAACAAACTTCCTGACATCACCACATACTCAGGCACCAAACCTTGTTTGAATTGTGGCAGTTGCAACAATATCATTAGAGGCAACGAAATATGTCATCCCACACAAGGTTACCCCATCAAATTAAAGGTAAATGGCACCTGTGAATCGTCCAACCTGATATACGGAATCAGATGCCCATGTGGGAAAATGTACGTGGGCAAAACAGAGCGTCGCATTAAGACACGCTTAATTGAACACAAATCTAACATCCGTCTGAAGAACACCAAATCAGCTCTATCATCACATTTTTTAGAAGCGCAACACAATGCTTCTCAAATTAAGTACATCATTCTTGAGACTATCCAGAAGATTGAGGGAAGAGACAATACGAAATTCTTACTCAGAAGAGAGAATTACTGGATTTACAAATTGTTTACCCAAAAACCAATGGGTCTCAATGAAAGAATTGAATTTTCGTGTTACCTTTAAAATATTTGCTCTGCAGACTGTTGCTTGTGTATACTGTTGTAGGTTCCATAATACCTGACATATGTACACACATACCACATTTTCCACCACTCTCCCTAGCCTCCACCTATAGCACAACCGATCACTGTGTCGATCCTGGTATTAGGACCCCACAAGTTCGTGGCCCCTATGATCGTTTTTTTATAGTATTTCTTAATATTATTTTCATTTTTATTTTCCCCTATGTATCAGAAACACCACCATAGCATTTTTCCCAGTAGTTCCCACAATGATTGAAACACCGATTAATATAATCGTCTGACAAGAGCGCCATAACGCTGTAGTCTTTTTTTCACTAACTTGTATCACGTGATACCCCACATGACCGCTATTTTTCAAAATAAGGAAAGCGCGGACTGACCCTTTGGCAGCCGCTGCTACGTTTGAACCGCTACGGCGCAAAGAACAACAAACATCAAACCGAACTTGTCTTCCACCAGGTTAGTTTCGATGAGATACACACGCGGTCTTTTTGACTCGCGTACAAATCCCCCGTTTTTCCACGTTTGCGCTAATATCTGTGATACAATCTAACAGTATCCTCCCCATTCCTTTCAGATTTGAAACTTACATGGAGAAAGGCATGTAAGTAACTGCGTTCCCGTACCCTTGCACGTATATCCTTGCCTGTATACCACTCCCATACGATCACATTGCACGTTTGACTTGTATGCACCTTTTTAACTGTGATGCACTATTTTAACTGTGATGCAATTTTTTTTTATTTTTTTAGATTAGTAAATGTTACCCCATTTTCGTTTTTACAGTGTCTATTTCCCTGATGAAGGGCATGACCTCATAATGCCCGAAATGCATTGGATATGATTAGACAGAATGACATTGCCTGTACTTTAAACATGTCAAGAAGTAGAAAAATCATGGAAAATTAATAAAATACGTCAACAATCAATAAATTTACTCTGATGAACAACAAACCAAAAGAATGGAAATCTTTTCTTCTTAGAAAGATAATGGCAAAGTGTGCCCAACAAGGGATGATCCTAGAGATCCTCTAGGTCCACATTCTAGCTTCCACTAATGAATTCATGTGTGGAAACCATTAGCGTTCTCTGAGTCTTGTTTTCGTCAAACTTCTCCTTAGGTGACCTTTGTGTACGAGATCTATGGTAGGTATTGTATTGTCATTTATCCGTATACAGTCCTGGTGCAGGTTGATTTCATGGAAAACTTTCCAAAATGTACTAATTTCCTTGTTGACTTCACTACGTACTTTTGGCCAACCTTGTAACGTAAGCTTTGAGTTGAACTAGGGTCTCATCCTGAACAAAGTGGTCTGCCCATTCTATTGGGCTTATCGCGGAAGAATGGATTTCCAAGATGGGGTATTCAGGTGTCTCCTCTATCCGTAAAGGCGCCCTGGATAGGAACTCTGCAGCTTTGTTGAGATTGCCAGAGACATATTCTAATTTGAAGCAAAAACGTTCCAATCCCAGCACCCATCTGGGAACCCGTGGTTTGCTGTTAAGGGATCCTTTAGGACTGAACATGAACATAGGTGGTTTGTCATCTGTAGGAACTGTGAATTTGATCCCCCATAAATACAATGTAAAGTGATTTCTCCACCACGGAGTAGTTTCTCTCAGAGTTACTAAGGGTGCGCGAGGCAAAGGTCACTATGGGTTCTTTACTATTGATGATTTGAGATAATGTGGGCCCAAGTCATTTGTTGCTGGTGTCTGTGGTAAGAATAGTTTTCCTGCAGGGATCAAACTTACATAAGTAAGGATCAGAGAGAATAGCACATTTTATCTTTTCAAATGAGGACTGGTGTTCTTTTTGCCATCTGTATGGCGCATGGTATTATGTGAGTTATTTGAGGTTACTTGTTAAGTCTGCAAAACTTTTTACATATTTCGCCATATATTTTGCAAGACCTAAGAAAGACAAGTTCTTGTTTGGATTTGGGGGCATGGGCTTTCTCTACTTCGTCAAGTAGACTCAGTTTAGGTTTGAAACCATCCTTAGAGATGGTGTGCCCAAGGTATTCAACAGCGCCTACACCTATCTGGCATTTATCTTCCTTTAAAGTTAGGTCCATCTCTTTGAACTTGGACAGAACCTGCATTAGCAGTACATCATGCTCCTCAGTGGTGGCACAATATATTAAAAAGTAATCTTGGAAACATGTTTTGCTATGCCCTGTAAAATATGTTGCATAATTTTTTTAAATACTGCAGCCACTGAGGCTAACCCATATACCCGAATGGCATCCTGCAGAACATGAATGTACCCATGGGTGTGGTAAATGCGACCTATCCCTGGAATCTGGGTATAATTCTACTTGATGGTATACCATGGTAAGGTCTAGGATGCTGAAGCGGGTTGACTCCCCCATCGTGCCTAGAAACTCGTTATTGCAAGGCAACGGGTGCCTTTCAATTAAAATGCTGTTGTTAACGTCTCTAAGGTCAATGCATAATCTAATGTCTTCCCCTTGGGTTTTCTTAGTTATAACTAATGAAGCTACCCATTCTGAGCAATCTATAGGTTGGATGATATCAAGGTCTTTATTCTGGCCAATTCCATTTTAAGGGGTTCCCACATTGGATGGGGTATGGGTTTTATGAACAACTGGTTTGGCATTAAATCTCAATTTTAATTCATTTTAGAATTTGTGGTAGGCCTAGTTTAGTTGTGAACAATTCTGGGAATTGGATGCACACTGATTTGCCTGTGATGGAACAGTCTATCGTTAGGGCCTGTTCTGGCTTGTTAGTGTCTAGTTTAATTCCTATTTCTTTTTGATATTGCCACTAGAGAAGGTTCAACGCTTCTTCCACTAGATATACTTTCCCAAGGGTTGATCGTTCTTTAAATGTGATATAGGTTTTGATCATACCTCAAGAGGAATAGGATTCTCTGTGTAACAGCTTAGGTAATGTCTGCAGATAGTAAGATTCCATCTTCGTAAATATTTATGGCCTCGAAATCAGTAACATTAATAAAAGTGAATGGAGAGCTCGAATCCACGAACAGTTTAATTTGTTTGCCATTTAAACCTACTTTACATTCAGGGTACTTAATTGGTTAACATCCTTACACTTCTGTGCTTGGAACACCATTTGTTTTTTTTATAGTTTGTGACTTTACCTTTGTAGAATTATCTACATCATTGTGCTTTTTTGAAAAGCTCCAACAAACTCTTGCTAAATGTCCTCTCTTATTGCATTTTCTGCAGATACTGGACTTAGCTTGGCAACTGGGATGGTTAGTGTTGGACTTGGCGCTTTTTGCAGGGTCACCCCGAAAACTTTTGCCTTTCTCCCTACCTTATTTCTGACATGGTGTTGGTGGTTTTAGGCCTCTGGGCACTTTAGCACTGCTGTCCAGTGTAACATGCATGTGTTCTCTATGTTACATTATGTGAGATTGGCCTGCCCTCCCGTAGGAATGCATTGAGGATTCCCTGATCAGTGTGTCAGTGGTAATTCCTGATATGGGAGGAGCAGCGTGGTCGAGTTTTGTATATTTGGAATTGTAATAATAAATGCTGTGCAATGGTGTGCGCAGATTTTTTATGACTATTTGAGAAATGTCACTTTTAGAAGTTGGCATTTCTGTGTGCTGTGTGTCTACCTGCCTGATGTGAATTGCACGTCTGGCTTTTGAGTGACAGGTGCTGGAAGGTGTGTGTGGCTCCACAAGGGGCAGAGTGACTCAGCACTAGGCTGAATGGGACATCTAAATTGGGAGTAGTGGGAGGAGTACTCCCCTGACCCTGAATAGATCTGTGCCTAGCCTGGACAATGCTGGCTCTGCCCCTGTGGTGTGTATGATCACCGAGCCCCCACATGACAAAGGGGAAGAGGAGCTTGGTAAACAAAGTGCTCCAATTCCCCCTGAACCACTTGCATCTGGTTCCGCCAAGCCATGTGCTGCAGAACAAAGAGAATATGGGTATAAGTAAAGGGGCTGTGACCCCATGATTGTGTGCTGGTGCTTGTTGCTGAACCTGCTGTGGCATGCTTCTGCTTGGGCCCCGAAGGAACTACCATGAGGGTGTGCCTCCCTGGGCCCAGCATTTTCACCTTGATCCCTAAGGACTTTTTGGGACCTCTTGCGCTTTATTTTGATCTGCCAAAGAAAAGGAGCACAAGGGCTCCAAAGCTCTGAGCTGCAATCTTTCCAGAGGGAATTCCGACATGGGGATTTCCCCTAATGTTGGGGAGAGTAGCAGGAGCCCGTCCCGCTTTTATGCCGCAAATTATCGTTATTTTATAGCGGGAGCCCACCCCGCTTTGGATTTTATTTACCTCGCAGGTGCCCACCCCACATTACTGATGTTACTCCAGCGAGCGGGCGCCCATCTCGCATTTGGAAATCTTCACTGGAGCCACCGCGATCGAGCACGGTGACCCGAAAGCCATGCAAGCTGCCTGGTTGTGGGCAGGGCCTACCTTGGGCTGACGGAAGTCTGAACGGGGTTCCCTTGAGCATGGGAGAGACCCACATGTCTGAGAAGGGAAGTCCAGAGCCCCAGGAGAGGGCCTGGGTGAAGTAGCTGGCTCCACTCTAACGTCCCCGAGCAGCCCCAGTGAGCAGCATTGCTGAGTGGCGGCCAATCGACACCACAGAGCCCCGAGCCGGCTACAGAAGATCCCGGGCTCCTGTCCCCAGTCCAGAGGAGGCCAGAGAAGATCCGGAGATCAGCCGAGGAGAAGAGGATCCCCGGTGAGTGGGAGCTTCTACCCCGTTGGGGTACCATTCGAGGCACATTGCCGGTAATTTCCTGTCCTGAGCGGACCTGCAGGAGAGCGGGCCGCTCTGACGTAGGCTACATTGTTGTTAGCGCCCGGGAAAGTCCAGAGGGCCCAGGGGGGCCTGCGTTTCTCCCGTTTTGGCAATTTGTACAGCTGCCCCACCTGCTGGAGGGCAGCTGCATCACAGTTGCACTTTTGTTTTCTGAGAGTCACAGAGAAGGGCTCAGGCGGCACATGTAATGCCAGTGCCATATTTCCCATATTAGAGGCACAGTTGTTTAAAGGGCCCCTTTACTTTGTTTACAGCTGCCCCGCCTGATAGAGGGCACCTGCACTGGTTTGGCAGCATATTTGTTTATATAGTCCCAGGCGGGCTCTCAGGGCACAGCCGGTGCCAGTGCCTAATCTCGTCATCACAGCTGCATGGCAATTAGCGGCAGCTGGAATGTTTAGGCCATAGTTTCTTTGGGGCCATTTTGAGTGAGACAGGAGTGGGGTACACTCCTCTGCCCCAGCGCAATTGCACACTTTTGATTTTGCTGCATTGGCAGCTGCCCTGACATTATGGACATAGGATATTTGAGCCCTATGAGAAGGCCAGTTGACCAGGGGGACTGTTAGGCTGATAGGGCGCCAGGCGCTAATGTGATTTAATTGGTGCACAGGAAATGTGATTTATGCCTCTAAGCTGGTTTATGATTAAGAGGCTTTGCATACTGTGGTTGTGGTTGTGAGGTTATTTTCTACTGTGAATTATGCCTCTAATGTGATTTGTGATTAGGAGTTTATGGTCGAATGTGTTTAGGCTTACGAGGTTGGCACATCATTTATTTTACGCCTGATGTGATACTGAATGCATAATATGATTTATGTTGCAGGATGATGCTGAGTCCAGTGTTTGCCAGTAATTACTGGTTGTGTTCTACGTTTATTATTGGTTCTACATTTATATGTTCACTTTGAGATGGTTCTGACAGTGGCCCAATTGGCCCTGTCATGTGTATATAATCCCCTGTAAATATTGCCCAGTGCCAGTTGGCACAGTGTATATTGTGTGATTACTACTCTAATGTGTTTATGATAATACAAAGGCTATTTTTATACATAACCTTGTGTGGAGTTCCTTTTATGGTGTGCCTAGTATGTTGTTGCTGTATGTGTGTTGCGCAAACGCTGTACACATTGCCTCTGGGATAAGCCTGACTACACGTGCCAAGCTACCAAGGGGATGAGCAGGGGTTATCTTCAGCATGTAACTCCCCGCCCTGACTAGAGTAGTGGTTTCTCCCTGGCTTTGGCGCAAGCCTTAGCCAACCAGAAATCCCATTTCTAACAGTTAGCTAAGTGGCTACTACTTCCACAGCGGCAACATTTGCGTTTACTGATCTCTGCTTCACGAACGAGGCTGGCATTCCTGTCTGGTTTTATTTTACATACGGTGTCATCAATAGACAGATTGGCAATTTCTGAAACTTGCTCAAGATCTGTGTTGGGAGCATGTTATTTCTTTGAAAGACATGGCAGTACGTTCAATGGACTTTGCTATTTCAATAGCTTCGCCTGGATTAGGTTGTTGTTGTAACAATTTTTTTTGTATTTTGGAGTTGTTTCTGCATTGTACTAGCTGATCTCTTACGAGACAATCATTGAGTTCACCAAATTAGCATAATTTATTTAAGCCTCTTAGGATAGCTACATAGCTGGTAAAACTTTCTTGTTTTCCTTGGGTCCTGCAGAAAAAGATTTGGTGTTCAACAGACTATTTTAATCTTATCACCAAAGTTTTTTTTATTTTTAATTCAAGTAAGCAAACTTTATATACATCATTATCCTCATTTTCGGCATTAAGACCTTGCATAGGATCTGGTAGAGTGTCAAAAATCTTTCTTCCAGGTATACCTAGGTTATGAAGCAATATATGTGGTTACCTTATAGGGCTGAACTTTTCCTCACCAATTCCTATAGAGAAGGATTGGAAGATTTTTACCCAGTCCTTCCATGCAGTGTTAGGCTCTCCTAACTCATTTAGGAAAGGTGGAGGTTGAGCCATTTTAGCAGCCATTGTTACTAAATACAGCACTCAATATGGCCCAAAAGAAAGTGAAGAAGGAAAACAAAAAATAAATGAAAAGTTATATATGTAATTGGTGAGGCAGAGATACTATTATCCTTAGAAGTACTTAAGTTAAAGGTTTTCGTATCACCAAAATACAAGGACTTTAGTAACACACCTCAGAAACTGAAGGAACTGCCCAAGGCTGACGCACATAACACAATCAGGTTATTTTATTTTGTTGTACCGCGATAGGGTGTGCGTATCACCGAAGAGGTAGGGAAGACACGCCTCACAAAATAGAAGAATCTTTGTAATATATATTTGTAAGGGGTGTGCGTATCACCAATAACACTGGTGAGACACTGAAGAGGTGTGCATATCACCGAAAGCACTGGTGACAAGCTAAAGAAGAACTGCCTCAAAATGAGGACCCACCTCAAATAAGGATGAGCGTATCACTGAAGACTTAGCAGAAAAGGTCTGGTTGGGGCGTGCTGCCTGACCTCCGCTGCGGCAATGCCTCAGAAGGTGTGTGTATCACCGAAGAGGAAAGGAGGCTTCTGGGACATGCAGGCGGGACTTGTCGGTGAGTGCTCCACAGCAATGCAAGAAGCTGATCAGAGAGTTTGTCCCTGATGGAGGAGCGCCCCCAAGAAACGCGATGAGGGAGAAGCTTGCAGGCCAACAAGGTTGTCACAAAATGGAGCTGCCAGAAAGAGCATGAAACCAAATGAAGGGGAGGCCTCTCAAAAACAGACAGCTAGTCTCCACAAGACACACCGGGAGGGCAAAAGAGAGAGCGAAGATCCAGAGTCACTGTAATAGAAGGGATGGTTTGTTTGAAGAGGACAGCTTAATCCAAGGAGATCCACAGAGGAGTCCAGCCTTAGCTCCCAAAGAAAGGGAACTCCCGGAGGCGAAAAGGCTCATAGATCAAAGAGTGAAGGCAGGCAGCACCATAGGTAAAAGAGTACTTTGACCTTGTGAGCCACAAGGCAATAAATAAGAACAGCTGGACCTGAGGTGGTTGAGGCACATGGAAGGGAAGGAGATCTGCCCTGCTCCCTTACGCAGACCAGTCGTCGCCATTGTTGTAAAGAATAGACTTCATGCAGGTAAGTTCCATTTTTTATTCGATCTCTTCTGTCCACCATACACCCAGGCTCCTGCCTCTCACTGCTCTCCAATGGTCCACCACAAGCTTCTCTACACATACCCCCGCCCCAACATGCTAAGGCACCCTCTGGTCTAACTCTAGGAGAATACCAACTGTGGGGAAGAAGGGGGTGGAGGAAGGGAGTAGGGGAAAATCTTCACAGCGTAATAAGTGACTTTACTTGAGAGCAGGCAATTTATATAATTTATTTATTTTTGAAATTTTTAAAGCGCGCTGTTACCCGAAGGTGTCCTGGCGCTGACTGATTGCTAGAGGGCACGGGCAAGGGAGTTAGTGTGTGAAAAGCCAAGTTTTAAGGGCCCTCCTAAAATTGAGCAAGTCGGGGATCTGTCTGAGGCTTAACGGTAGCGCATTCCATGCCTTGGCGGCACCCCGGGAGAGACTTCTGCCTCCCCAGCGGACTTTCCTTACTCTAGGGACTACAGCCAGCCACTGCTCGGCTGATCTTAGAGCTCGCAATGGCTTGTACCACTGGAAGAGAGGGGTAATGCATGGGGGGCCCAGGGCATGCAGCGCCTTGAAGAGGGTAAAATATAATAAAGCATGGTGTATGACGCCAACCTTCTGATTCTAGCCAAAATTGTAACTTACTTAGCCAACATATTTTGGAAAAAACCTACAAGTTGTCTTTGAGTTTAGCTTCACGTTGGGGAATAGCACTGGAACAGTGACGCTTCATATCATGGATGATATCTGGTTTCAGGTAGGGATTTAACACTGGACCTACAATGCTTCATATCATGGACAATGTGTGTCTTCAGGAAGGGCTATAGCACTGAAACTGTGACGCTTCATCTCATGGATGATGTGTGGCCTCAGGTAGATGATGTTCCCCCGCTATAATTCAAAGCTGAATCTCAGCAAGATATTCTACATCCCAGTCAACATACACATGAAGAAAAAGTATTCACTCATCAGTCTTCGTTCTTAATCCTGAGTTCTTCAAACTCAATTGATTACGAGTAACTCCCATGTGGGGGAGACAGAAGTGTGTGTGTGTTTGTGTGTGTGCGTATATTGAGTCGAATACCAAATATTAAGGGGATGCTACTGTTGGGTAAGGTAATAATATCTTACTTTAAAGCAAAAACTAAAAGGAACTTTATGGTTAGGTGAAAATGTTAGTTAAAAAATAACATTTTAAAGAAATTAAACCATTTAAATTCAACAGTTAAAGTTAAATAGAGTAACTGTAACTTAGTTCCGTCATGCACAGTGTTGTCCTTAATGATATCACAGAACATGTCATGAGTGATGTAATATGTGAGGTCATAAGCAGTGCGAGGGCACGAGTTATGGTTACTTTAGGGCACAAGAAACAAGATACAGAATGTGTTTTAAGTCATGATGTTTTTCTGGTCCAGGGGGATTTTAGTTCTTTTGAAAGATTACCCCTCTCCTCAGTCATTCCCTTCGTTGTTTAAAAGCAGTGTATATAAGAACAAGTATTCACTTATGTCTTCATTCTCAATACTGAGTCCCTCCCTCTGAGTGAAGTAGTGTGGCTCACTGGTTAGAGGCGGCAGACCCGAGAGCAGAGGACGGCCCGGGACCAGGGTTCGATGCGCGGCAGGTTTCTGGACCAGGGTCAGCGGACTCGATAATTCTCTCGCCTCGGTGCCCACTCTGATCAGCGATCACACTCGGCAACTCTGGGCATTAGCTTGCCTCATCTTCACTAACGGCCCCACCAGACCGCCGGGGATGCCTGTTCTCACCCTGGAGATACCCATTAAGGGACCATCTCTCAGGGAAGCCAGGAAGGGTTTCGCAGCGGTCGAAGCGCCTTGGGACCCTACGGGTAAGTAGTGCGCTATATAAATGCCTATACATTTACATTTACATTCCCACTACATTGTGTACCTCCCTACCCATGACCTGCACTGATTTATGTTCCATTGTCTCCACTTTCTTTAAAGTCTCCATGTCTTTCACTTGCTGCTTTGAATCCTCGCCTCTGCCCGCCTCAGTCTCACTGCGGACCTTGTCTCTCTCTTTCCAGATGTTCAATAACAGACTCCGGGGAGTGCGCTTTCATTGGATACCGAGCCGTGTGGCTATCTTCGTGTGGACTCCCGAGACCTTACATCTGCACTAAGGAGCCCCACGTCTGATCACTGGCACCAAGGAGGCTGCAGAGTACCCATCTCTGCCACTGGGCGGCGCTGCTGCATAGTGTTTGCTGAAAAGATCGTCAATTATAACTTCCTATAATCTCTGATCACTTCATGGCAGTGATTCCCAAACGTTATCGAACTGTAAATCCCTTGACCAATAGTCCATTACATTTTTAATCCCTGAAGAAAGTTCTGATGAAGGAATGGAGAATAGAGCGTGCAATGGAGGGATATGTCTACTCTCTCTTTTCACTATATGTGCCTGCTCTCGGGCTGTGTGGTCACTGCATCTAGTTGCTGTTTTCTGCACTCAGCCTGGAGCTGGGCTCATCCAGCCAAAGTCAGGCAGGGGCACTGGGGTGCGGCGGTGCACAGTTTGGGAACCTCTGCCCTGTGCACCAGTGCTGTGACGTGATCAGGTTTGGGGCATACTTAGGTATTCACATCTACTGGAGCAAGTCGGAGCTGCCCCCACTCAGCCATAACCTTCTAGGATGGGGCTGCACCTTCCTGTGTCTTGGAAGAAGGAGTGAGATATCCGGGTCTCGTCATCAGTAGAAACAGCTCTTACAGGCAGTTATGGACAAGAACTGAAACACTCACCACAAGAGTAGAGAGATGGATCCGACGACCCCAAGCTCTGGGAGGCAGAATCACGCTTGCTGAAGCAGTTTTACTGCTCGAAGTTTGTATTTGTTCATTCATTTACCCACACCCGCAGGATATCACACATATGATACCTTCGAGCGTTGATGACTAAATTAGCACAGAGAGAGTAAAGTCTGTGACGTAGATGGGAGTGGCTTCCTCAGTCCCACGAGGCGGGCTTATGTGCTATGACTGTTCTCAAACAAACTTCTTTCCTGCACAATCGCACCAGAGAGAGAGATCAAGATGAGCTTTGAACACTGAGGGACACATGTGTCAATATTGGAAATAGCCATTACCTAATTGCGATTTACTGTGAATCCCAATCAGGTCATTGCTATTCCTAATGTATAAACTCCATGAGTTTCATTTAGCGTTTCCTGGTGGGTCACAAATCGACCTCCCTCATGAATATTAATGAGGCAGGTTGCAATTTGCGACCCAATGGGATTGCTAAACTCAAGGGGATGGTGGCCTGCTGGGATCACCAGTCGTCTTGCACCCTGACTCCAATCCTGTGCCTCTAATCCACCACAGCTATCAACAGAGGCTCCATTATCTTTTTGCCTCTGATTCTGATGTTTTGTCAAAGCAGGTGCACCCCAGTATATTGATGATGAGGGGGTGAAGGGATTACTTGCCACCCCCTCATTAGACTGGTGACACCTTAAACCTTGACTTACAGAACACCAGTGGGCTTGATACCTCACCTAAGATGGAGCTTGACTTGCCACTTGGGCCACCAACAGAAGAGAGGCTTGGATGAGGCTGAGGTACTAGACTTACAGCTGCCCTTCGAGAAAAAAAGAAATGGTGTGACATAAATTCAGCTGCCTAGCCCAGAAACATCTGGGCCCTTACCTCCATTGAATGATGGCCTCTCAGAGACTCTTAATTAGGCACAGGTGAAATTTAAATTACATAAGCATAATTTACTGTTACACTTGTTATGCACAATTCCCTAAGTAGTAAAGACTTAGAGCGAATGGCACACTTCTCTGTACAAATGAACTGCAACGATACAGCAACAATAGCACAAATGGCTTTTCTTCATGGACTTTTGTTTAAATGCAAAATGCAGTCTCTTTTCTAACAAGCCTTTGAAATGCAATAGGTCTCGCATTAGGAAAGTTTGAGGTATTGGTATTGTAAATGACAAATTTTTTATTTATGTGTTAGTTTTGAAAATAGCGAAATTAATAGCTTTGTCATTTACAATGCCAATAGTTTTAACTTTCGCAAAAGTGACAGCTATAGCATTTATAATGCAATGTTGTATTTACATGACTTAGATGTATTAATATTACAAGTAACAATGGCTTTATTTTTTAAAATAATTAATACTTAAATAAAAGTTATTGTAATTTATAATGGCAATAGCTTAAACTTTTGTAAATAACTGTAATGGCCGGATTTTCCGCTTAGATGGAATCAGCCCCTAGGGGCCCCTATAACCCAGCCAAAACGTACTCACCTCCCTCCTTAGAACGTATTCATAATGGATATAGATATATATATATATGTATGTACAAGTCGTACCTAAGGATGGGGAAATAGCAATAAACATGCATGAGTTTTCTACTATATCTTATTCACATCAGTTAGTCTCGCGGCCACTCCGACCCAGACTGATCTACCCCAGGGCAGACATGACACACAATCCGGTGCGTCTACACATGGGCCTGCAGAACCCAATGCTCTCTTTTCCAAACGGTTTACAATCCGGCAAACCTACACGCCAGTAATCCCCCCCGGCGCTCTCACTTACACAAGCCACAATCCTGTGGGTATACACGCTGGTAATCCACCCCAGTGCTCTCACTAACGCCGTATATCAACGACGACCACATTCCTATGAGTACCTATCGGAACAATTTCTCCTTTGTCTACTTGGGATAAAACTATAATAATAGAATTTAGTACGGTTTCCAAATAGTATAATGTGCCCCTTATCCTTGGCATCAGAGGTCCACTTCACTCCCTATTTATGTGATCACCACTTACCTGATTAGGGTTACTCATCCATTCACATAAACACCGACCACCTAGAAGCCACGTTTACCAAGATTGAACAAGATAAACTCGGCACACATCCGTTCACTAAGAACTAGGGTATTTATTGTCAATAAACACACAACACAATACTATGCAACATGGGTTATGCAAAGAAAAGGTAAAGATTAGAATGCGCGCTTATTATAAAGAGGGCGGATGTCACCTTATTAATGTGAAGTCGGGACTCGGCAGTCATCTAGGTTCCCTTCTCGTCTCTGTGTCCTGGCTCGTCTTGCGACTGCAAGTGTGACTACACCCCAGCCGTCACAAGTACACGTCTGCACCGCTAGGCTCAACCTCGTCTGCTTCCCTCCAGGCCACTGGAACCTTGCTGGTTATTAGCTACCGTATCTCTCTCTCTCTCTCTCTGTTTCAGTGCGCTCCGCGCTAATTCTCCTTCAGTTTTTCTCAGAGAGTCTCGGTCTTAAATCTTTCTTGGACTTCAAAGATGGCGACTGTCCGCCATGAAATGATTAATGGCAGAGATGCTAACGGCTAGATGCCGCCTACGGACTGACTGTCGACTAACTAACACCTTCGCTAATATCAAAGCCTGTTCCTTCATGGAAAGCTACGGCCAGCAACCTGCCGCCCACCAAATTCTTGTACCTCCCCGTACCAAGGACACGTTCCCAGCCGGCCGGCCTGAAGTTGTGTCTTCGGAGTGGAGAAAAATACATTCCTTCGATAAGGGCCAGCCTGAGCCGGTTCTCTCCAAGCGAACAACAGCTTGAAACTAAAACATTACACTTGACCTAGAGGGCCTCTCGAGCTACCAGGCAGAGGGCAAGATGGAGTCTGTCTCGTTTAAGGCCTACAGGGCCCGCAATATACATAACTCCATGGAAGATATCCTAACACGTTAGCAAATGGGCAAATCATGATTAATACTTATGTATCTATCCCCTAACTTGAATTCATAAGTCCTACTCTAAAGAAAGGGACACGGAAATACTCTACTATATAAAAGGCAGGGATCCTATCTATAGTCCTAATCCCTATGCTATAGGGGTGATAGGCTGGAGTCACTCTCCATCATTCTCCCTCTTAAAGGAGCCAGAAAAAGTCAGCCATTACATTACACCCCTTGACTCCAGTCTATTAACCACAAACTATATAGAACTCACATCAGTAAAAGAATAATAGGAAACAAAATTAACTGACCTATGTCTCTTGCTAAGTCTACAAAATTGGAGCAGGGAAGGAATGCACTGAATAAAACAACAAACAGCTATTAAAACACAAATGGCAACGATAACTCCCCCTAAAATCTGTCGTAAAGAATGCAAGTCAGGTAACCAATTAAAGAGCCAGTCAAAGAAACCCTGATCAATGTGTTGTCTAATTTCTGCAGTCAAGTCGTGGAGTTTGTCAATATGGGCTTGGATTGATTTAGAATGGTCGGACAAATTAAAACAACATAGGCCCTCAAAATCAGAACATTCATGTCCATGTTTTAACAAAAGATAATCAATAGCTGCGCGATTCTGTAAAATAGCTCTACGTTCACCCTGGGCATCTAATAACAGATCAGATAAAACAGTAGAAGTTTGGTTGATGGATTTAACCATCCAGCAGGCCATCTTGCCGATTGTTTTGGCATTATAAACGGCCAATGCAGGGACTCCAATAATAGAAAAAGCTAAACCAAGATATTCCGATTTGGAGTAAAGATGAACGGAGGAATCACAGTCCTCATGTAATGACATTGAATCTCGGACCATACGGGAATGTGAATTAGGATGTGAAGAAAACATTAATAAACTCAATCTAGTGATAGCACATGGACCACCGGAAATATTTGCGGGAATATATGGCCAGGACGAATTCCCGCAGGAAAAGAGCCACCCAGAAGGTAATAACATGGAACGGTAATAACTAGGGGCAACTAATAAACGTTTACATGTCATATTGTTTTTAACAGAAACACACGAATTCGGAAGTCTCTTTAAACACAGCAATCGTTGATGAGCTGAAAAAGAAGTTGCAGCCTGTATCTTTAGCCTAAGACATTCGGTGATAGCTTTGGGATCACATGTCATCATAAAACATAAATCACCTGGGGTAATGTTGAAAGTAGTGATTTGGGAATGAATAGGGATATTGAGGTCAGGAAGAGCAGTACATAAGGGACAAAATTCATGGGCCGCGAAATCGCCCAGAATAACATTTGGTCGGGCATTCGAAATATTAAAAATATGCCGTAAAGTCTCAGTAGAGGCTGGGACGGCAACCAGGCAGGTCGCCAAAATGTCAGTCACAGACCTCATGGGGGTAAGACAGAAATGTGGAGAGTTCGTCACTCTCTTAGCCAAAGTTATCCAGAAATTGGAAGAGGAGGACCATGCAGAAAAAGAACGCGGAACTCGGGATTTCCAATCAACCAAAGTCGGTGGATCCTCTCCTCTCCCGGCGTAGCAGGCCAAAAGGAGTCCACCGGCGACACATCCTGCAGCAGCAGTCCAGAGAATGATCTGAAAAAACACAAACACAGGCCTTAATCATTCTCGTAGGTAACATTTATCAGCCGGGACAGCTTCCCAGCTATCTTTCCCTGGCTTCATCACCAAAACGGTGTTGTCATGACCGGTCGCAATAATATCAGCCTGTTCAGGGGGATTTTTAGGCGATTGCACCCATATTTTAGCTCCAGGAAGATCAGACGATCCGAAGCCTTTTTGTCCTCGCACAGTTAGCAATGTTGGGGCAGAGCCTTTCTTGATCTCACCACTGAAGACAGGCATAATCAGTAACTGAGCAACACGGTCAGACTTTTTGATCAATAAGTCAGTCTCACTGCTATTAAGCAAGAGAACCTTAATCTCTCCCTGATAGTCACTGTCAATTACTCCTCCGAGTACTTGAATACCTTTCAGGGCAAGGCCTGATCTGGGGGCAATTAATCCAAAACTACCGGCAGGTATACAAACACCAATGCCAGTTTCAACAATGATTCGGTCTCTTCCGTATAATTTTGCATCATTTAAAGCATGCAGGTCTAGGCCTGCGGAACCTGGGGTCGCTCTACATGGAGCCAAAGCACCGGGGGTAATTTCCCAATACATGACAGTGTTGGACAAGGAATTAGGTTTCACATCAACATTTGGAGGAAACAAACGCATCAAAGGGGATTCAGCATGTAACACAGGGCGATTATTTAAAATTAATAATGCCTGAAACAACACATCTCTCCAATTTTTATAATGGTCATCCGTCAATTTACGCAATTGTTCTTTTAACAAACCATTCATTCTCTCAATCAGTCCCGAAGCCTGTGGATAATATGGAATGTGAAACACCCAATCAATGTTATTTTCCACACAGAATCCCTGTACCAATCTTCCACGAAAGTGGGATGCGTTATCAGATTGAATTTGGAATGGAACACCATAATACAAAATAAGCAACTCCAGGGTCTTAATGGTATTCACTTGGGTAGCGTTCTTGCAAGGGAAAGCGACCAAAAGGCCACTATAAGTATCAACAACTGTACAGACATATTGACAATTTCTGCTCATAGGGAGCGGGCCAATATAATCAATCTGCCAAATTTGAGCGGGCAATTTTCCTCGATGTAACTGGCCTCGAACAATTTGAGGCACCTGCTTCTTTCTAGAATGCTGGCAAATGGGACAATGCAGAATGACATCTTTAATCAAAGAAAAAGGAATATGAATTCCTCGATCGGCAGCCCACCTGCTAGTGGCTTTCTCTCCAAAATGTCCAGCTTTCTGGTGGGCCCATTTCGCCAGTCCCGCCAAATCAGAATCTTGCATGTCCACCACAGCCTCAGCAATTTTAGATTTCTCATCTGCAATATTATGAAAGAATTTATCAAGGGAGTCTATCGGAGTATGAGCATCCACGTGAAAGATTGTTACAGTACTCTGTGGGAGCAGCCCCCAAATTTCTTGCCATAATTCCTTTCCCCACAGTTCTTTTGAATGCAATTCCCAATTATGAGAATGCCATGTTGGTAACCACACCGCTAGTCCATTAGCAGTGGACCAGGAATCAGTAAAAATATGACATGTGCCAGGCAATTCTTGTTTCAAAACTTGGTAAACTGCATAGAGTTCAGCATATTGACTACTCTTACCATCACCAGCTGTACTCAATAATTTCTGCGTGATTGGGTTATAGGAGACGGCTTTCCAATGTCTTTTCTCACCAATGAACTTCGCTGAACCATCTGTAAACCACACATGTTTTCTATCCTCCACGGACAGATCATCAAATGATTTACCCCACTTGACGGGAGATTCCTGCAGCACGGGTACGGAACAATCACTTCCAGTCTCATTGGAGGGCGCCTGCGCCACTCGCTCATGTAAAACTGCCACACCTTTCGGACCCACACGTGCCCTGTCCTGAATGTACCATTTCCATTTAATCACGCTCGCCTCTTGAGCATGTCCAATTCGATGAGATTTCGGCGAACTCAAAACCCACTGCATAATGGGAATTTCAGGCCTCAAAACCACAGCATGGCCTAGGGTCAATTGCTCGGTATCCACCAGAGCCCAGTAACAAGCAAGTAGTTGTTTCTCAAAAGGTGAGTAACGCTCACCAGCCTCGGGTAACTTTTTAGTCCAAAAACCTAATGGCACCCTTTGTCTGCCCTGCTTTTGCCACAGACTCCAATTGGCATACAGACCTTCCACGGACACATTCAAGTCCACATCACCTTCACCCACCGGCCACAAATCCAAAGCATATTGAATAGCTTCTTTTGCCAAATTAAAAGCATTCTGTTGAGACTCACCCCATTCAAACGCATTCTTCTTACGAGTGACTCGATATAATGGAGCCAAAATCTGACTCAGATGGGGAATATGCTGACTCCAAAAGCCAAACAAACCAATGAAACATTAAGCCTCTTTCCTGTTCCTTGGAACTGCAAAATCTAGGATTTTTCGCTTCACCTGTGGGATCACCTCTCTGTGACCTTCATGTCAATTAATTCCTAAAAATTTCACATTTTGGGATGGACCTTGTAATTTATCAGGATTAATTTCCCAACCTTTTGCTCGCAAACAGTCAAGGATCTGATCTAAATGGGACTGTACCTGATCCTGCGTCTCACCTTGAATCAAAATGTCATCAATATAATGACACACCTGTACTTGTGGATTAGCGGGCACTTCAGACAAATGCTCTGCCACCAGCCGGTGACAGATCGTGGGACTGTGTACATAACCTTGAGGAAGACTCCGGAACGTCATTTGACGTCCATTCCATGTAAAACTGAATTGTTCCTGACACTCGGGGGCAATCGGAATTGAAAAGAAAGCATTAGCAATATCAATAGAAGCATACCATGTACCTGGATGCTTTTGAATTCTCTGAATCAAAGTGACAATATCTGGTACTGCAACAGCCAATTTAGGTGTATGTTTATTCAACTCTCGATAATCAACAGTCATGCGCCAAGAATTATCACTTTTGCGCACGGGCCAGACAGGGTTATTCCAAGCAGACGTGACCGGAGTAATAACTCCCGCGTCAACCAAATCCTGAATTGTAGCATTAATTTCTTCATGACCACCTGGGATACGATACTGCTTCTGCGAAACCACCTTCGTGGCTAAAGGAATTTTAATAGGGGGCATTCGCAAACGGCCAACCCGTACGGGTCTGGTCGAAATGTACTGTCTAGTTCCAAACTGATAACAACCATCATCCAGATGCAAAGTCATTCCTTTTAAAATATCAATTCCAATTATATATTCCAAAAGTGGTACAACTAACACAGAGTATTCTCTAAGAGGAATCCTACCAATTTTAATTTCAAGTGTAGTTTGGACTGCGGGGGTTTCTTTTCCACCTAAACCAGTAATCGTGAAAAACTGTCCTTTGAATCTCTTTGATTTTCCATGAATTAAAGTGGCCTCCGCTCCCATATCAACTAGTGCTCGGGCCCTTTGGATATTACGATGTTTCCAAAAAATCTCGATATCTACATAGAGTCTGTTGTCTCTGTGAGCCCACTTGTGTACTGGAGCTTGACCTATTTCCTAGTCATTTTTCCTGCGTTCTGTCAACCAAGACAAATCAGGTTAAATGCTCTCTGTTTTCTTAGGTATCAAAATGTCATGTTCATATCCGTCTCCATTACGAAACGGATTTTTGTCATTTTCAAAATAATATGAATTACGGTCAGAAAGTCTGTTACGATCCTCCCTTCTTTTCATTTCAGGGGAATAACTCCTCTCCTCTCTATGTCTGTTAGAAGCACGATCATCTCTCCCCCTTTCTTTTTCCCCCTCTCTCCCTCTCTCGTAATCACGATGAGGGGACACATCACGTTCCTAACGCCGATCATCACGGCGATCAGAATCCACACGGCGTCTCTCATCACCACTGTC
Source organism: Lissotriton vulgaris (assembly GCF_964263255.1). NCBI lineage: Eukaryota > Metazoa > Chordata > Amphibia > Caudata > Salamandridae > Lissotriton > Lissotriton vulgaris. The sequence continues at coordinate 288,789 of NW_028251103.1, read as the reverse complement.
ATCAGAACCACGATCATACTCATTCTTCCTCACACGACGGGCACCCTCCTTCCGATCCAAGCCACGCTTACGAAACATATCCCATAAGCGATTGTTAGGCTCACCGTCAATGTCCTCCCTTTTGACACCATCAGCAATAAGAGCAAGAAACATGTCACGTCTAGAGAACTTATAGTCCCCAGCAGCACGACCCTCAGGTCGAGATTGTCTCTCAGGTTTAAACCACTCACCCAGCTCACCAAGCTGACGAACAGATTCAAGCACAGTAGACAAAGGATTGCCAGTTTGATTAATCAACAAAGTCATCATGACCTGCTTATAAGCAACAGGCGAAGAACGGATAATGCGATTACGCACAGAAGATGTTAAAAGACCATCCAGCAATCTGTCAGAAGTACTAAGAAAGATAGCAGTTTTTATGACTTCCTCCTTCAAACGTTGCGACGCATCGCGCAAAGTGTACCATGGCTTGTCATTAACAGGCCAATCCGATTCAGTAGGATATTTATGATTACAGCCGTCAGGCGCAAGCTGGAGCAAAGTAATTTGACCAGCACCATTATAGTTCCGAAAATGATCTTGAATAGTGGAATCAGAACTCAAAGAGCAAAAGCGCAAACAATCAACAGCATCAAGCATAATACCGGCAGCGCCAAGTTCATAAAGGCGCACCATCCAAGTAAGCAAGGCCTCACCAGGCCGTTGACGAAATCGTAAAATGTCACTAACCTCCTGTTGAGTAAAGTCTTCAATACTATCCAGAGCAACACCACCCGGATTACCAGGAGCTTGTTGCAATTTACGACGAAACACGGGATGAGCAGAAACCTCAGGAAGAGCTTCAGAGGAAGCCCGCATCTTAGATTTAGCAGAACAATCGGGGCAAGATACGTCATCCGAATGGGAAGAACGAGCACGGTCGCTGTGAGTAACCATATCAGTATAAGAAGTAGATTTACAATCACGTCCGGAGCGAGAAGATTCACGCTTATCACCCTCCTCAGCCGAGGAGTCCGAAGCATTCGAATCCCAGATATTACCATCCCACTCATCAGGGTTCCAATCCATTCCGGCCTTTGCTACGACCAGACGCACTTTCCGTGTAGATACACGACCACGGCGATGTTTGTACTTATATCGTGCAATGCGGACCGCAGCTCTTTCGGCTATGGTCTGATATGTTTCAAGTTTGTCGGCAAGCAATTTATTTTGACAGCGCAAAAGAGTATGCGCATTTTGCAACTCAACACACTGTCCTTCCATGTCCTTGAACTGCTTCTGCAGCTGAACAAACTTCTCATGAAGAATTCTGTATGCATTAAGAACAATCCAACCTCTGCGTCCTAAAATAGGAAGCTCATCACCTTTCACTACTGGCGCTTTCTGCAAGCACGATACCACATCAGCAGGCTTCGCCTGCTCCAAACAAGAAGACCAATTTTCACTCAAACCAGTAGAATCGGCCCACTCACGGGCCAAAGCCTCGTAAGGCGTAGACTCCCAGCCGGGAATCTGAATAGGCAGTTTAAAAACCGACGGAGATTTTTTCGCAAACATATTGACACACAAAAATTATATACACAATAATACACAAAACAGTATACGTACGAGCCGAGCGCAAACCAACAAGATCAAAACAATACAGCGCACACAGGCTTCGTAAACAGTTCGTGACGCCAGATGTAATGGCCGGATTTTCCGCTTAGATGGAATCAGCCCCTAGGGGCCCCTATAACCCAGCCAAAACGTACTCACCTCCCTCCTTAGAACGTATTCATAATGGATATAGATATATATATATACGTATGTACAAGTCGTACCTAAGGATGGGGAAATAGCAATAAACATGCATACGTTTTCTACTATATCTTATTCACATCAGTTAGTCTCGCGGCCACTCCGACCCAGACTGATCTACCCCAGGGCAGACATGACACACAATCCGGTGCGTCTACACATGGGCCTGCAGAACCCAATGCTCTCTTTTCCAAACGGTTTACAATCCGGCAAACCTACACGCCAGTAATCCCCCCCGGCGCTCTCACTTACACAAGCCACAATCCTGTGGGTATACACGCTGGTAATCCACCCCAGCGCTCTCACTAACGCCGTATATCAACGACGACCACATTCCTATGAGTACCTATCGGAACAATTTCTCCTTTGTCTACTTGGGATAAAACTATAATAATAGAATTTAGTACGGTTTCCAAATAGTATAATGTGCCCCTTATCCTTGGCATCAGAGGTCCACTTCGCTCCCTATTTATGTGATCACCACTTACCTGATTGGGGTTACTCATCCATTCACATAAACACCGACCACCTAGAAGCCTCGTTTACCAAGATTGAACAAGAATACTCGGCACACATCCGTTCACTAAGAACTAGGGTATTTATTGTCAATAAACACACAACACAATACTATGCAACATGGGTTATGCAAAGAAAAGGTAAAGATTAGAATGCGCGCTTATTATAAAGAGGGCGGATGTCACCTTATTAATGTGAAGTCGGGACTCGGCAGTCATCTAGGTTCCCTTCTCGTCTCTGTGTCCTGGCTCGTCTTGCAGTCACACCCCAGCCGTCACAAGTACACGTCTGCACCGCTAGGCTCAACCTCGTCTGCTTCCCTCCAGGCCACTGGAACCTTGCTGGTTATTAGCTACCGTATCTCTCTCTCTCTCTGTTTCAGTGCGCTCCGCGCTAATTCTCCTTCAGTTTTTCTCAGAGAGTCTCGGTCTTAAATCTTTCTTGGACTTCAAAGATGGCGACTGTCCGCCATGAAATGATTAATGGCAGAGATGCTAACGGCTAGATGCCGCCTACGGACTGACTGTCGACTAACTAACACCTTCGCTAATATCAAAGCCTGTTCCTTCATGGAAAGCTACGGCCAGCAACCTGCCGCCCACCAAATTCTTGTACCTCCCCGTACCAAGGACACGTTCCCAGCCAGCCGGCCTGAAGTTGTGTCTTCGGAGTGGAGAAAAATACATTCCTTCGATAAGGGCCAGCCTGAGCCGGTTCTCTCCAAGCGAACAACAGCTTGAAACTAAAACATTACACTTGACCTAGAGGGCCTCTCGAGCTACCAGGCAGAGGGCAAGATGGAGTCTGTCTCGTTTAAGGCCTACAGGGCCCGCAATATACATAACTCCATGGAAGATATCCTAACACGTTAGCAAATGGGCAAATCATGATTAATACTTATGTATCTATCCCCTAACTTGAATTCATAAGTCCTACTCTAAAGAAAGGGACACGGAAATACTCTACTATATAAAAGGCAGGGATCCTACACGTTTTACAAGCTACTAACTCAGCTTGCACAAAGAAAAATAACCAACATGTAAGCGGCCCCCCTCTCTCGTGTTTGTACCGCGTGGCGGACAACATATCGTAAAAGAACCAGAACCGGCTAACCACAGAAATCTCCCCTTCCCTGGCGATTTACCGACACCACGGCACACTCTTTGCCACGTGCAGACTTACTGATCCCATTCCCCGTCCTGAAGAGAACCGTCACTAATCCGGTTCGAAACGCGTCGACACTTCCACCCTGTGGTTATTCAAAAGGGTGCACCTAGGAAAAGAAACAATATACCACCTGGGACCCTAATGGTGCAACCCAATATAAACATTGAACCACAGTGTTGTCAGGCAGGCAGGTGTACTAATCCAACCGTCCCCGCCTGTCCCTTGGTTTTACATCTCCATGGACTGGTTGTACCCTTGTTTTCTGTATGAATTTTCTAACTGCACATAAATGCAACTAATGTCTGAATATTGAATCACGTTATTGCTTTTTTGGTGTGTCATTTATAACTGTCTTCATTCAATTGTGTTTCTTTCACTTTGTAAATAATGTATATAGGTACGTGTGTATATATGTAAATTTTGTATTTATGTATTCACTGTCGTGACTGTCTTTGGTTTGCCCATGCGTTTTTGAAAAATCTGAAAAACCCGATAAAAATTAAATACATTTGTTTTGGTACAGAAGACCTTGGCTACGTAGTACATATTGACTGCGTGACCTAAATTTATGATACAAACTTTCCCTACTCAGCCACTCTGTTCTGTTTACTTTGTTGTTGAGATCCGGGCTGGGTAGACGTAGGATCCAAAACCTTTCTTGTTTCACAGAATGAAATGATTAATGGCAGAGATGCTAACGGCTAGATGCCGCCTACGGACTGACTGTCGACTAACTAACACCTTCGCTAATATCAAAGCCTGTTCCTTCATGGAAAGCTACGGCCAGCAACCTGCCGCCCACCAAATTCTTGTACCTCCCCGTACCAAGGACACGTTCCCAGCCGGCCGGCCTGAAGTTGTGTCTTCGGAGTGGAGAAAAATACATTCCTTCGATAAGGGCCAGCCTGAGCCGGTTCTCTCCAAGCGAACAACAGCTTGAAACTAAAACATTACACTTGACCTAGAGGGCCTCTCGAGCTACCAGGCAGAGGGCAAGATGGAGTCTGTCTCGTTTAAGGCCTACAGGGCCCGCAATATACATAACTCCATGGAAGATATCCTAACACGTTAGCAAATGGGCAAATCATGATTAATACTTATGTATCTATCCCCTAACTTGAATTCATAAGTCCTACTCTAAAGAAAGGGACACGGAAATACTCTACTATATAAAAGGCAGGGATCCTATCTATAGTCCTAATCCCTATGCTATAGGGGTGATAGGCTGGTGTCACTCTCCATCATTCTCCCTCTTAAAGGAGCCAGAAAAGGTCAGCCATTACAATAACTTATGGGAAAATTATGTTCAGTGTATTTTATTGTGATGAAAATCCAAGAACAGAAGTGAAATATTAACATCTTTTTGTGACATTTGTAATAAAGCTTTAAACATTGAGACAACATATTAGAACCAGTTGTTGTTGAATGGTTGCATAGAGTGATGCTGTGGCGTTCAGTGGTGCTGGTGATGCTGTGGCTTTCAGTGGTACTGAGTGATGCTGTGGCATTCAGTGTTGCTGAGTGATGCTGTGGCATTCAGTGGTGCTGAGTGATGCTGTGGCATTCAGTGGTGCTGAGTGATGCTGTGGTATTTAGTGGTGCTGTGGCGTTGAGTGGTGCTGAGTGATGCTGTGGCGTTGAGTGATGTTGTAGTGTTGAGTGATGCTGTGCCATTGAGGGATGCTGTACGCTGAGTGATGCTATGGCGTTGTGGGGTGCTGTGGCGTTGTGGGATGCTGTGGCATTCAGTGGTGCTGATTGATTCTGTGGCGCTGAGTGATGCTCTGACGTTGAGTGGTGCTGTGGTGTTGAGTGGTGCTGTGGTGTTGAGTCATGCTGTGGTGTTGAGTTGTTCTGTGGCATTGAGTGGTGCAGTGGCGTTGAGTGGTGCTGAGTGATGTTGTGGCATTGAGTGATGCTGTGGCGTTGAGTGGTGCTGTGGCATTGAGTGGTGCTGTGGCATTGAGTGGTGCTGTGGCGTTGAGGGATGCTGTGGCATTAAGGGATGCTGTGGCATTGAGGGATGCTGTGGCGTTGAGGGATGCTGTGGCGTTGAGGGATGCTGTGGTGTTGAGTGATGCTGTGACATTGAGTGATGATGTGGCGTTGAGTGATGATGTGGCGTTGAGTGATGCTGTTGCGTTGAGTGATGCTGTGGCATTGAGTGATGCTGTGGCGTTGAGTGGTGCTGTGTCGTTGAGTGGTGCTGTGGTGTTGATTTGTTCTGTGGCATTGAGTGATGCTGTGGCATTGAGGGATGCTGTGGCATTGAGGGATGCTGTGGCAATGACGGATGCTGCGGCGTTGAGGGATGCTGTGGCATTGAGTGATGCTGTTGCGTTGAGTGATGCTGTGGCATTGAGTGATGCTGTTGCGTTGAGTGATGCTGTTGCGTTGAGTGATGCTGTGGCATTGAGTGGTGCTGTGTTGTTGAGTGGTGCTGTGGTGTTGAGTTGTTCTGTGGCATTGAGTGATGCTGTGGCGTTGAGGGATGTTGTGGCATTGAGGGATGCTGTGGCGTTGAGGGATGCTGTGGCATTGATGGATGCTGTTGCATTGAGTGATGCTGTGGCATTGAGTGATGCTGTGGCGTTGAGTGATGGTGTGGCGTTGAGTGATGCTATGGCATTGAGGGATGCTGTGGCATTGACGGATGCTGTTGCGTTGAGGGATGCTGTGGCGTTGAGGGATGCTGTGGTGTTGAGGGGATGCCTTGGTGTTGAGGGATGCTGTGGCACCATCAAAGGGCTGTTAAAATCGGATGCGAAGTATACCCTTATTTGTGAATTTTAAACGATCTGGCATTGTCAATAATGCATTCTCAAATTGAATTGCATGAGAGAAAAAAATGGAAAGGGAGCGACAGAAATTATAGCCAAGTGGAAAGAGTCCCTGTCTATTCTGTAGCAGATTTTGCTCTCTTGCATAAAAGCATAAGATGTCTTACGCCAGAGCCGCAGATTTTGAAACTGAGCAGCACCCTGTGATTCTGGGCAAATCACATCATTTTTCCGTGTCTAAAAACAAACACAAAGAAGACCGAAAGAAACCGGGGGAAATTTCACAAAGGGAAGGGGAAGGAAAGAGAGACGAGGGAAAGATAACGAGACAGAGAATGAAAGATGAGATGAAAGAAAAAAGAAAGCTGGTGAAGGGCGTAGCAACTAGCGAGGAGGAGAAAACATAGAAGGGGAGAAGAAAATGAGAGACGATAAAAGGAGGGTAGAAAGAAAGAAAACAGCAGCATGTCTTATTAACAAGACTGAGAGACAGCGGAAGATTAATGAGAGAGAAGGCCAATGTTCTAAGTATACTTCGAGGCACTGAAAAGCATCCCTCCAGTCAGGAGCAGATCCTGTGCCAGAGACACCTAGAAGGAGCATGGCAGCATTGGACCTCAATGCATGTGGCAATATACATCTGCAAGCCCGAACCACAGAGATCTTCTTGCTCAGACTGCCCAGCAACGGGGAAGCTCTGTTTTCTGGAAATACCGGAATGAGATACTCTGACGGGCACTGAGAGCTGACGACACCCATACCTTCCACAGTTGTGTGTCCAGTTATCTATTCAAGGAAACTATGGAGAGTTTCAAAGCTTTACATCGCGGAATAAAAGGGAGAAGTTAGTAAACAGAGTAACTGTGTCCCTAGGAATGGACTATGATGGCAAGTAATCCAGGCTGGCGGTATCTTGCAGGACTGTCTGCAACAGACTCGTGTCCGCATTTACATTTCTCTTCTGCAGAGACATCTTGCAGTCGAGGCGAGGGTCTGGTAACTGCAATCTGCTGTGAGCGAAGGTCTCCAGCACAGCTTTAACCTTAATAAAACATTTTGTGATCCGTGTGGAAGCGACAGGAATTTCCTGAAGCAAGCTCGAACAGGAGAGTAGGTTATGACGGAATCTACTGGAAGCACAAATGGGCAGAGGAACAAGAGCTACACGAGTACAAGATAGCGCCGAAAATCAAAAGAGGTACCAGATTACTGCAAAAAAAATGCATGTGGGACCGTTCTTTGTGTGATTACAGGAGTAAGAGATAGTGCCACAGATCCGAATAAATGCTGCAGATCAGAGGAGGTACCAGATTACTGCATGTGGGACAACTCAGTGTGTGTTGTATGTTTACAGGAGTAAGAGATAGCGCTAGTGATCTATATAAGTGCTGTATATCCGAAGGGGTTCCAGATTACTGCATGCGGGACCGCTCTTACTGCGTGCAGCTCAGTGTGTTTTGTGTGAACTGAGAAATAGAAAGCACCCCTAGACTGCATCTGAAAGGTTTTTCTCCTCTATTTCCAGTTTGGAGGAGGGGTCCTATCCAAACTCCCCAAGATTGGAGCAAAGGCAGTGCTTCATGCTTGCAGACTTGAGTTTGTGAAAACCTGTTGCCGACTGTCGCCACCCTGTTTCGAAGTCTTTACACGATTTCAAAAACAAACTCTGAGCAATGGTAACTTTTTTCAAAGATGCCCAGAAAAAGTTCCATACATACTAAGTCCCAATCATCTCTTGCAAACACAGCCAGGTGTTCCCCCTCAGCTGCACCTGCTAGTTTTGGCTGCGGCTGAAGCACGGGGGGCGCGTCCACTCCAGCCTCCGTTGACCCTGCGGCAGACTGCTCCCCGCGGACCCCGCTCCCTCACGCATCTACACACACGACGCCCTCAATGAATGGGCACAGTGAGGTGAGGGGGAAGGGCCGGAGCGGCGCTGAGGAGAGGGGCAGGGCCTCGCTGCGCACCCTGTCTTTGGTACTGCTTCCTCCTCCGCCCCCTGTCAGAGAGGAAACAGCACAGCGGCGGAGAGAAGCTGGAGGGTTGGTGGGTGACGGGCGGACCGCTGTCCCTTCTCTCGTCTTCTTCGGTTAGAGAGACAGACAAAAGACCTGCCGCCTTCTCTCTAGAAATCAACGACGCTCCTGCTCAGTGGGGAGGGGCGGTGTGTGCGTGTGTGCGTGCGCGTGTGACCCGGTGAGTGGGGTGGACGGGGGGCTGTTTGTGTGCGCTTGAGGCTGTGAGTGGGGTGTGGGGGGGGGGTGCGTGCGTGCATGTGTGTGTTTGCGCACTTCAGGGAATCTGAGGCAGGAGATGTGCACGACGCCAGCCTGGACGTGCGCGTCCACAGACACCAATCGCCGCGCGTGCCCGACCCCCTTCTCAGATTCCCAGGAGGCGGACGACATTAGATACTTTGCTGGACGCAATGCTTTGCATTGCTTTCTCCAGCTTGACCTAAAAAGGATGCGAGGATGCTTTTCACGCTAAAATACAGTTCAAAATGACAGATTTGCATTTCAAGTAATTACGTGTAATTTTGCTAACGTTTTGTGTAATTACGCTAAAACAACTATGTGTACCCTTAATGGCTACCTTGTCAAAACCATGCACTTGCCGACCTGTGAATCAGCAGCTATAGACCAGTGTCTGGTCATCCAGATGTTGTCCCACTCAAGAGAGCCTCATTTTACATTCTTTGACCAGTAAGGTGGAACTTAAATCATTTCCAACCCCTCCTGGGATGGAGAATACAAGAGGATTGGCGTCCTTGAAAAACATATGTTTTCTTCCAATCACAGTCCGTCTGTTTGTGACGTCGCCAGCGAGATCCGATACAAACATGCTTTTTGTGACGTGGCCAGAGAGATCCGATACACACATGCTCTTTGTGACGTGGCCAGCGAGATCCGATACACACATGCTCTTTGTGGCATGGCCAGTGAGATCCGATACACACATGCTCTTTGCAACATGGCCAGCGAGATCTGATACAGGCATGCTCTTTGCGGCATGGTCAGTGAGATCCGATACACACATGCTCCGTGCGACAAGGCCAGAGAGGTCTGACACACACATGCTATTTGTGACATCGCCAGCGAGATCCGATACACACATGTTATTTGTGACATGGCCAGTGAGATCTGATACACACATGCTCTATGTGACATGGCAAATGAGATCCGATACACACATGTTCTTTGTGACATGGCCAGTGATATCCGATACACACATGCTCTTTGTGACATGGCAAGCGAGATCCGATACACACATGCTATTTGTGACATGTCCAGCAAGATCCGATACACACATGCTCTTTGTGACGTGGCAGCGAGATTCGATACACACATGTTCTTTGAGACATGGCCAGCGAGGTATTGCCAGCAGACCTTAGGACCTCTATGGCCCAGACATCACATGACAGTAGGATGTGGCTAGGTATGTTATCACAGCAGGTCTTTATCCCAGGGATTGCCTTGGCAGGGCATCAGTACCAGAGGTCTCCTTTGTAGACGTGCCTGGATGAGGTTCCCTTGGTTCTTAGGTGATGCACAGGCTGATGGACGTTCCCTTTGATGGGTCTCAGCTCTTCGGAGAGACGGCAGCCTCCGCTTTGGAACGCTTCAAAGGCAGAAGAGATACAGCACATACTTTGGGGTTGTTAACCTCAGCCATCCAATGTTTGCACCACTTCTAGAAATGTAGGGGCCATAACAGAGAGCTGGGATAAAGACAGGGACAGTCTTCCCAGCCAGTGATGCAGCAGACAGCAGAGTCATTTCAAGGTCGTTGATGCGGATCAGGCAGACAGTGTGCAGGCAGGTGCACCACTCTTCTAACTCCTCCATTCCTGCTACAAATGACAAACTGCTTAAGTTTGCCCTCAGTGGGGCCTGTCCCACTAGCGTGAGGCAGATTGTGCACTTCCTCCTAGGATCATGTCTCACAGATGGTCTTGAAAATTGTTCAAAAGGTAATTTCTCCTCACACCAGCATTTGTCCATCCTGCTAATTAAGGTATGCATTTTGCATTCCAAGCATTCTGTAGAGATAGCACTTGATTCAATCCACCTGTTGTGATGAGATTCAGGAAAGTTTTGGCAAACAGGCTTCTATCCCATCTGTGTGTGATGTTGCAGTGGGACCTTAGCATGGTCTTGACTTTCCTCATGTGTTCTCCTTTCAAGACTTTGGATTGCTGCTCATACATTTACTGACCTTGAAAACAGTCTCCTTATTGTGATCCACCAACTTGTGGTATAAGTGAACTGTAGCCACTTCAGTACAACCGCCCTACACCACATATTTTCAAGACAAATTGGTGTTGAGGACTTGGGAGGCCTTTCTACAAAAAGTTGTGATTCCCTTACTTTTTTGGCCAATCCATCACTCTGCCAGTGTTCTTTGCCCCCCCCCCCTCACCCAGTGAAAGAAGAAGAGGGGCTCCATCGGTTGACCACAAGCTGCTTTAAGAGATTTTCAATAAATTGTATAATGGATCATTTTGTGGATGATCACCTTTTTGAGAGGTTCTCTGGAGGGAAGGAATTGATGTCTGCACAAAAGAGGACCCTGTTGAGGTGGGTAGTCTTCTGCATGATCTATTATGCAATGGTAAAGAAACAGACCCCGGAAGGTCCAAGAGACTATTTTACCAAGACCAACTGCGCTGGTGAGTGGAGTGCTGCCCTTGACAACTGCCAGCCGCGACATGAGCATCAGTGCTTACGTTATCAATGCACGACTGCCTTGAAAGCCAGTTCCGGCAGGAAGGACACTTCCTCTGCTCTTTTCTACAAACACCTTTTGGTCTGATTCCACTCCACAGACCCTCCATCCTGGGGAGGTACTGCTTTTGAATCTATTCTAAGGCGTGTAATCTATGGTGTGGATCATCTATAAGAAGAGACATTACTTTCCTTCAGTAGGGCAATTTCTTTGGATAATCTTTTTAACTACAGATTCCTCCCTGCTCTGCCACCTCCCAGTTCTGTGTAAAAGACTCTTTTTAACATCTAAAAAGGTCCCAAGTTAGTGTTCAGCGCTTTGTTCAAGCTAAGTACCAGAGGGTGCAGAAAAGGAGAAGATAAGAAACTAACATCAGTGTGCAAGAGTGGTGCTAAGATGTGGCTCCACTTTGTCATTTCTGGGACACTATGGAGCCAACTTGGAGCCACCTGCTGCCAGCCTGGGGTATATTGTAAGGGGGGGAATGTGCAGTTAGATAGGGGTATCCACCAGAAAGAGTGTTATTGAAGGTAAGTGACTTGTAATTCACTTTCTGTACCTACATTGAGATAGTGAGTATGGATAGGAAACTCACAGGTATGATTGGCCCTCGTCAAGCCATCGCCCACCCACAGAAGCTCACACTGCTATCCAATCATTCTCTTTATCTCCACTGATAGGATCAGATAGTGAATGTCTATGACACAACCAACAAAGTGTAGTTGTTAGGCTTGGCTCGGCACAGCTGGATATGTTTGCTGGAGGTCAAACAAAAACCCCCAAACTGTCTCTCCCCAAATCTCCAATCCCTCCTCTTTCATTCACCTATTATCCAGCTAGGGTCCATTGCATTCTAAAAGAAGAGAACGATTCTGCTTTGCAAATGCAAAAACACAAAATGTGAGGAAAAAGTGTCTGAAATAAAAGTGAACATTTGGAATCCAAACTCATCGGCCCGCGTCATCAGTAGCTCAACTCATCAACCTTCCCATCAGTCTTGGTCTTCAATCCTTGTATCTGGAGGCATAGGGTGCACTCATTCGGATTCTCACAAAGACATTCCTACAGTGCTTAATTTGTAATGGGATGGGTGCAGGTGCTCAATCTTCTTAGGAGACTTCTGCCCATTAACTGGTGGGGCACACCAACTTCATGAACATTGGGCAAAGTTGTATTGCAGTGAGTGAGCATGCCTTCCTCGTGACAGTTTGAGTGTAGTTTCTCACCCAATTAAAACTTTGAAACATTTGAGTCAAATTTAGCATTTTATGCCCGGGTTGCACTTTAAATTGTTAAAACACCATTGACCCTGAAGGACTACTTTGAAGCTGAAACCTATTATTTATTTGTTTTAATTTACAAGTTTCACAAATCAAACACTATACAGATAAAAAAAAGTGTTTGATGTTACATGTCAGCCACTGCTGTCGGCAACATAAGCAGCCTTTTTTTTGTCAAAGTTATTTTTATTGAGAAATTAAAGCAAAAGAAAAAGCAATACATGCGGCAGTCCCGCACAACTTCCCGCACAGGGGGCTGAACTGAAAGCAAGTTAACAGGAGGACCCCTGCATCGGAGCGGAGCTGCTAGTATCACCCTCAGCAAAACTACCTCAAGCTAGAAGCAGTAGTTGCACGTCCAGGCCGCCTGCTAAGTAAGGAATGAGATAAGCTATGTAACGGGTTGGGTAACCATAACGATTGATTAAGCAATTATCTTGGTGCGGCTACCGCTTGTGGGAAAAGCTCCGCAAGGGCCTTTAAACTGGGACTGCATGAAAATATAAACAGAAAGCCCCCCCCCCCCCCTCCCCCTCCCCAGTGGTGGTAGCAGGTAGTGAGATAAACAAGCATTGGAAATGCAATAGGTCTCGCACCATTAGAGTTAGTGCTTTTAGAATTGTTTATGGTTTTTTTTGGTAAATGTTTAGCATTTTTGTTTCCTGTAGCCAATGCTAAAGAATTACAAATAAAAAAAGCCATAAACATTTCTAAAAGCTCTAACTGAAATGGTCTGAGACCTATTGCACTGTGTGAGGGTGAGGTGTTGAGGGTGAGTGAGGGTGAGCGTGAGGGTGAGTGAGGGTGAGGTGTTGAGGGTGAGTGAGGGTGAGTGAGGGTGAGGTGTTGAGGGTGAGTGAGAGTGAGGGTGAGTGAGAGTGAGGGTGAGTGAGAGTGAGGGTGAGTGAGAGTGAGGGTGAGTGAGGGTGAGGGTGAGTGAGGGTGAGGGTGAGTGAGGGTGAGGGTGAGGCGTTGAGGGTGAGGTGTTGAGGGTGAGTGAGGGTGAGGGCGAGTGAGGTGTTGAGGGTGAGTGAGGGTGAGGGTGAGTTAGGGTGAGGTGTTGAGGGTGAGTGAGGGTGAGGGGGAGTAGTTGAGGCTGAGTGAGGGTGAGTGAGAGTGAGGGTGAGTGAGGTGTTGAGGGTGAAAGTTTGAGGGTGAGGATGTTTTTTTTTTTAATTGCGAAACTAATTGCTTTGTTATTTACAATGCCAATAGTTTTATGTTTCGTAAATCTGACACATATTGTAACCCAAAATGTGTTGTAGCACTGAGTGGTGTGAGGGTGAGTGGTGTGAGGGTGAAGGGTGTGAGGGTGAGGGGTGTGAGGGTGAGGGGTGTGAGGGTGAGGGGTGTGAGTGTGAGGGGGGTGAGGGGGGTGAGGGGTGTCAGGGTGAGGGTGAGGGTGAGGGGGGTGAGGGGGAGGGGGTGGGGGGTGAGGGTGAGGGGGGTGAGGGGTGTGAGGGTGAGGGGTGTGAGGGTGAGGGGGGTGCGGGTGAGGGGGGGAGGGTGAGGGTGAGGGTGAGTGGGGTGAGGGTGAGGGGGGTTAGTATGAGGGAGTTGAGGGTGAGGGGGGTGAGGGTGAGGGGAGGGGAGGGAGGGTGAGGGAGGGTGAGGGGGTGAGGGAGTGTAAGGGAGAGTGAGGGTGAGGCTGAGCGGGTGTGAGAGGGTCAGTGAGGGTGTGTGTGAGAGGGTGAGTGAGGGGGTGTGTGAGGTGGTGTGTGAGAGCGTGAGTGAGGGGGTGTGTGAGGGGTGTTGTTGTTACTGTCTTAGCAAGCATGCTAAAACTTTGTGGGAATTAGCCATTTATTTCAATGAGCCAATTGGACAAAACCCGTGAAAACAATTATTTGCAAAATAGGACGCTGGCCGGCGTTTAAAATATTATGTCTAAGATAACTCAGAATCAATTGGGAACCTTACCCACGTACAATCTAGTACCCAATCCGGCTTTCTGTATTCTGTCAATTTGTCTCTGACAGCAAACAGCGCCTCCATTTTTTTAGTCACATGAGGGTCATAAAACAATAGTTCCCTTCATCTTTAACTATACGTCCGGAGATGCTTAGAGAATACATAGCTACAGCGTTCTTTGACTTTTCTGTTATATAGAGATCTCGCGAGAACAACGATGCAGACTCTGCATGTTCTTTCACTTCGAAAAGTGATATAACGGAGTCCAGCTGGCATACGCTCCTGGTGATTGGCCAATAGGACTCCTATGCAAAATGAACACTTCACTACAAAGATGCAAATGAGCGCCAACACCCACGGCGCCCCGCCCACTGTGAAAAGTGTCACGTTTACATTGTGCATCCTGCTCAGCAGTGAGTCGAACAAAGGGTTACAGTCTATGGTAGCACCATGTCCTCCAGGTAAGCCGCTTATTATTTAGCAGTCTTCAAAAGTTGTATGGATAGTTGTATGAGAGATTTCGTTTTATCGAGCTTGAACATTGTTGCCCGCACAGTTAATGCGTGCACCCGCGGCTACTGGGTAAACAGATGCTACGCTGAGGGACACGCGCTTTGTGAGCGCTGTCGTGCGTGGGTAGATTCAGTGCAGCAGCGAGGTTTCCCCTGATTAAACCTTATGGGGTGGTCGGGGGGTTCTTGCAGGGCGGAGTATTAGGTCAGCCCTCTTCTCTCGCTCCTAACTTCTAGTAGAGGTGCCCCGGCGTAAATTAGCAGCTCCCCTCGCCGAGCATAACATGGGCATAATTTTCATCTATGCCCAATATGCAATGATGCCAAAAGAAGTCTCAGTAATTATCAGCGCAATGACGAAAAAAACGAAACGGAGGGAAGAGAGGGGAGGGGGGAGGAGAAATGCGACACGGCGGGAAGGGGAGGGGGCGGAGCGGGTTAAATTAAACAAAGAAGACGGACGGAGGAGAGGGGAGGGGGGATGAGAAATGCGAACGAGACGGAGGGAAGAGAGGGGAGGGGGAGGAGAAATGCGACACGGCGGGAAGGGGAGGGGGCGGAGCGGGTAAAACAAGACGGACGTGCACGCGCTTTTAAGCTCAATGCGCATGCGCATTGAGCTTAAAAGTCACGGGCACTGCAAGGAATCGCCACGATTCCTTGCAGTGGATAAAGAGTGGATAAGCCCCCATAGTCTCGCTTGCTCGATGCGCATGCGCATCGACAGGCGAGACCTAAAAAGCATCAGTGTCTGCATGTCCGTGTCCCTCAATATTCATGTCTTCTACTTCATAAATGCTGAATGTGATACTGTGAAAAAAAGTGATTTTCAGGTTATTTTGGAAGGAGCCCTGGACATGGCTTGCTCCGAAGACGAGCTGGAATATCAAATATATAGTGCCAGTTTTTGTCTGAAAAACTCTCTCTTGGCAGCCACTCTGATGGATAAATAGACTTTCAAACAGGGCAACTTGAATGAGTGAAATTGCACTTTATCCCCGGGACATGTACACTGTTCTGCACGCCTACATTGTGGCTTCAGTAAAAGAGGCTATATGTTAGTCATTTAAAACTCCGGCTACTAAAAAGTTTTGTCTTCTATCATTTTGACCAGTTTAGCAGATAACCTGCGCCACTACAGTGAACAACTTACCTATAGCAAGTTGGCCATACTTCCCGCGGATATTGGAGGGGTCTAAGAGGCTCTGGTTTCTGCTTTTTGGGAACCAGCTTCCTCTGCAGGCAGAGCACATTCTGGGAAAGCAAAAATATTGTAAATAGTAAATGGTATTAATTGTTTTCCGGTCAAGATGGCGGACTGAGGACGCCGCTGAGCAGTAGTGCCTAGTGGGAGCTCCCCGATCCCACCCGAAATGGCGTGATTTGGCTTACAAGATATACTATGGTGCTGCAGCCAGAAAACATTTGTTCACATGTAACTGTTGGAGTTAGCAGTTACTTTGTATCTATGTAAGGCGATTGCAGCCGGCGAGCTAACAAAAGAAGACGACAAGCGAAAGGCGGAGGAAAACGAGGAGGGCTTTCAAAACGCGGCTGCGAGGGGAGATGCGAGATATATTGTGACCGTATTCGGGCCGGTAAACCGGCCGGTGAACCCGCGGTTGGACCCAAAGACTTGCGAGCTTGCAAACTTTCTTATAAAATAGCAGGGAGCATAACTACATTTTCAAACGGTAGACGGATGCAGAGGCTGCTATGCTCGTACTTACTGCTTGCCCGACACCTTATACCGCGGCTGATCGGCGGGCCGGTTTTCGGCTGGTCGGGTCTTTGGATACGACCTGGATTGCAGCTGAGTGCAGACCCTGCACGGGACGGTGGTTTACAGATGGCTCCAAAGAACTTGCCCTGAGCTACGAGAGCAAATAAACCCAACACTGAGGCTGCACTAGCGGTTACAGCCACAACAGCAACAAATGCAGTACAAGGTTCCATGTGCCTCGGAAAATTCAAAGAGGGGGCACTCGCATCGAGAACTACTATGGCAGGTGTGGGGGCGGAGCGGGTTAAATTAAACAAAGAAGACGGACGGAGGAGAGGGGAGGGGGGATGAGAAATGCGAACGAGACGGAGGGAAGAGAGGGGAGGGGGGAGGAGAAATGCGACACGGCGGGAAGGGGAGGGGGCGGAGCGGGTTAAATTAAACAAAGAAGACGGACGGAGGAGAGGGGAGGGGGGATGAGAAATGCGACACGGCGGGAAGGGGAGGGGGCGGAGCGGGTAAAACAAGACGGACGTGCACGCGCTTTTAAGCTCAATGCGCATGCGCATTGAGCTTAAAAGTCACGGGCACTGCAAGGAATCGCCACGATTCCTTGCAGTGGATAAAGAGTGGATAAGCCCCCATAGTCTCGCTTGCTCGATGCGCATGCGCATCGACAGGCGAGACCTAAAAAGGGAGAAAAGAGAAGCATAATGGTAATCACATTAGGAACAAGTGAAGGGCTCATACACTAGGTGGACAGAGGGAAGACCCTTGGAAAGGAACTGAATCAGGGGGCCCCAACATCAATAGAAAACTGCCAGGCCAGGTACCTTATGAGACCAGAACACAACCAACCCAGGACCAGTGTCCCCCTGATTAGGGCTCCTCATTAAGGTATAGCTTGGTCTCAGTGACACTGTAAGCACAGGACCCCTGTCTGGGCATATGCTTCAAATTTAGGGCATCAAAATCAAAGTGATGGATGGAATGCCTGAATTAAACTCAGCCACTGGATTTCAATTTATTCTTTCAGTTTGGCCATTAGCTTGAGAATGAAAACAAGAGGCCAATACACTTAGGGTGCCAAGACTATTTCAAAGGGATTTCCAAACTTTAGAGATGTACTGAGGACCACGGTCAGAGACAATTTTTAAGTTTAATCCATGAGGTCTGAATATGTCATAATAAAGGGTCTCAGTCATTTCCGACCCTGTGGGTAGTTTGGGAAGAGTAGAGACGTAAGTCAGTTTGGTGCACTAATCCACAGTTACCATTATTGAAATTTTGAGATGAGGTAAATCCACAACAAACCTGTAAACATTATCTCTCAATGGTTAGAGGGAATTTTATGTGTTATTATCAATCCTGCTTTTCTTTGTGGTACAGATTGATTTTGGGCATAGACGTAACCATATTTGATGGTGTTTTTACCAACAATCTGCGGATCTCTTTCAAGAGAGTCCTACCCCTGACATGGAGAGATCATAGTGCAGTGTTCTTTGAGTTAACCATCCTCCGGGGGACTCCCTCAGAGCCCTGCTCAGGGAGAATATGGTCACAATGCGCCCCTGGCGAATGATAAACGGTTGCATGATAGTACAACGCGGGCTATTACCACGCGTGCTATTACAACGCTGTTTTTACAACGCAAGTCGTTACAATGACTTGCGCTGTAATCGCTGGATAGTGGAATAGTTTAATTTTCTATTCCGACTCCAGCCCACGTTACAGTAGGGAAGGTGTTGGAATAGAAAATTAAACTATTCCTTGTCCAACAGCGCCCTCCAGTGCAAGACATGCATTGTAAAAGCAGCGTAGTAATGGCAGCGCATGGTAATGCCCGCGTTGTAAAGGCTGTTCCCCTGATAAACACACTTGATTTAGATACAGCCTTGCATGCTCATACGCCATACCTAGACACAAACTCTGATTTGGCATCCCTCCATTTTGCAGGCTGGATCTATACAGCTGTTACCAAGCTTGCCCCTGAAAAATGTATATGAAATCGTAGGAATCAACCGTTAGCTCCATGGTATATGGCTGAGCAAAAGGACTCTAAAAAGAAGTGCAGGGCGCGGGAACAAAGATGGAGGAAAGATTACTCCTTAGAGGAAGAAAATGTCTACAAACGATTTATTGCAAAAAACAAAGTTGATGGACAGAATGCGGAACAATGTCTTACATTCACCCCAGTACAAAGATCTGGGCCTAAATCCATCGTTTTTTTGCACTCCACACCACCCTAGGTCAGACAATGGATATATGCAAATCAGCCTTGACCCTGTGCCTCATGGGAACAGTCCAGCCCGAACTACCAAGCCATGTCTTTCCTAGACCTGAATCAAGCATCCAAGGACCAGTTTCTGGCTATCAGCCTTGTTCAGCCTGGATAGCTTGACTCCAGTGGTGTGGAGAGCCTGGGACTCACGTCTGAGCATACCCAGCCCACTCGGGGTGAAAATTGCAAAAAACACAGTTGATGGACAGAATGCAGAACAATGTCTTACATTCACCCCAGTACAAAGATCTGGGCCTAAATCCATTGTTTCTTTGCACTCCACACCACCCTAGGTCAGACAATGGTTATATGCAAATCAGCCTTGACCCTGTGCCTCATGGGAACAGTCCAGCCTGAACTACCAAGCCATGTCTTTCCTAGACCGGAATCAAGCATCCAAGAACCGGTTT
This sequence comes from Lissotriton vulgaris, assembly GCF_964263255.1. Lineage (NCBI taxonomy): Eukaryota > Metazoa > Chordata > Amphibia > Caudata > Salamandridae > Lissotriton > Lissotriton vulgaris. The sequence continues at coordinate 269,684 of NW_028251103.1, read as the reverse complement.
CTGGCTATCAGCCTTCTTCAGCCTGGATAGCTTGACTCCAGTGGTGTGGAGAGCCTGGGACTCACGTCTGAGCATACCCAGCCCACTCAGGGTGAAAATTGCAAAAAACACAGTTGATGGACAGAATGCAGAACAATGTCTTACATTCACCCCAGTACAAAGATCTGGGCCTAAATCCATCGTTTTTTTGCACCCCAAACCATCCTAGGTCAGACAATGGCTATATGCAAATCAGCCTTGACCCTGTGCCTCATGGGAACAGTTCAGCCCGTACTACCAAGCCATGTCTTTCCTAGACCGGAATCAAGCATCCAAGGACCGGTTTCTGGCTATCAGCCTTCTTCAGCCTGGATAGCTTGACTCCAGTGGTATGAAGAGCCTGGGAGTCACGTCTGAGCATACCCAGCCCACTTGGGGTGAAAATTGCAAAAAACACAGTTGATGGACAGAATGCAGAACAATGTCTTACATTCACCCCAGTACAAAGATCTGGGCCTAAATCATTCGTTTTTTTGCACTCCACACCACTCTAGGTCAGACAATGGCTATATGCAAATCAGCCTTGACCCTGTGCCTCATAGGAACAGTCCAGCCCGAACTACCAAGCCATGTCTTTCCTAGACCGGAATCAAGCATCCAAGGACCGGTTTCTGGCTATCAGCCTTCTTCAGCCTGGATAGCTTGACTCCAGTGGTGTGGAGAGCCTGGGACTCACGTCTGAGCATACCCAGCCCACTCAGGGTGAAAATTGCTAAAAACACAGTTGATGGACAGAATGCAGAACAATGTCTTACATTCACCCCAGTACAAAGATCTGGGCCTACATCCATTGTTTTTTTGCACCCCAAACCATCCTAGGTCAGACAATGGCTATATGCAAATCAGCCTTGACCCTGTGCCTCATGGGAACAGTCCAGCCCGTACTACCAAGCCATGTCTTTCCTAGACCGGAATCAAGCATCCAAGGACCGGTTTCTGGCTATCAGCCTTCTTCAGCCTGGATAGCTTGACTCCAGTGGTATGGAGAGCCTGGGACTCACGTCTGAGCATACCCAGCCCACTTGGGGTGAAAATTGCAAAAAAAACAGTTGATGGACAGAATGCAGAACAATGTCTTACATTCACCCCAGTACAAAGATCTGGGCCTAAATCATTCGTTTTTTTGCACTCCACACCACTCTAGGTCAGACAATGGCTATATGCAAATCAGCCTTGACCCTGTGCCTCATGGGAACAGTCCAGCCCGAACTACCAAGCCATGTCTTTCCTAGACCGGAATCAAGCATCCAAGGACCGGTTTCTGGCTATCAGCCTTCTTCAGCCTGGATAGCTTGACTCCAGTGGTGTGGAGAGCCTGGGACTCACGTCTGAGCATACCCAGCCCACTCAGGGTGAAAATTGCTAAAAACACAGTTGATGGACAGAATGCAGAACAATGTCTTACATTCACCCCAGTACAAAGATCTGGGCCTAAATCCATTGTTTTTTTGCAATCCACACCACCCTAGGTCAGACAATGGCTATATACAAACAATTTATTGCAAGAATATAACGAGGCAATTGTTTTAGCAAAAAATAATTTTTTTACTTAAAAAATTAGCTCAGCTAAAATCTCAGCTACAGAACTTTTCAAAACAGTTAGTGCACTTCGATGAAAGGATGAAAGCAAACAGTTCATCCTGGACTTAGCCTTCTGTAATAAACTGGCAGATTTCTTTTACAACAAAGTAAGTACCGCAAATGAAGAGTTCTCAAACCACCAAAATGATTCTGGTTCAGGTGAGCAGGCGTGCCTGGAGCATAATACTGAAACTACACAGGCTTGTTAAGAAAAGTTTAATCAGTTGATGCTTGAAAAAGTAGAAAGGCTCATACTACCAACTAAACCCTGATCCCCATTGGGCCTGTGTCCGGCATCGGTACTTCTCTTCATCCCCACCACAGTTCAAGCCTACTTGTACCCCTCCTAAACTATATTTGTGACTCAGGGTCTTGTCCTGACACTAGGAAAAAAGTCACTAGTATGCCCTATTCTGAAAAAAAACGCAGGACCCTACAGAGGTCAAAGGTTACTGGCCGATCTCATGCCTTCCGTCCCCATACAAAGTCCTCTAAAAAGCCTTAAATGAAGACCTGACAGATTTCTTGGAGTCAAATCATAAACTGGACTCCTCACAACTCGGCTTTCGGCCTCGACACAGTACAGAGTGGGCATTAAATGCCGCCACTGAGGAGATCTACCTTCTAGCAGATGGTAGAGGGAAAGCAATACTAATTTTGCTAGACCTCTCAGCCACATTTGACACATTGAACCATCAAGTACTCATGCAGCGATTATCTGCAATGAAGACTGAAGGCGGGGCATTCAATATTAATAGATCATTCCTAGCAAACAGAGAGCAAACTATGATGTTGGGAGGACATAAATCACACTCTTTTGCGCTGCCATGGGGGGTGCCCCAGGGGTCCTCACTATCTCCAACCCTCTTCAACATTTATGTTACCCCACTTGCTAAACTCATCCGTTCATATGGATTCACTGCTCTCTGTTACGTGGATGATACACAAATAATAGTATAATTATCATCAAAGCCAGGTAACGTGGCGAAGAATTTTAAAAACTGTATTGCTTACATCAAAATATTGATGCATGATAACTGCCTAAAATTAAATTCAGAATAAACTGAGGTACTACTTTTTGGTAAAAATACCTCATTCTAGAACAACTCTTGGTGGCCAGATGTCGCTGGACAATGTCCGTCCCCAGTAAGGGAAGTAAAAAGTCTGGGAGTCATGCTAGATGATCAACTAACTTTTACGGACCAAGTCAATCTCATTACATCATCTTACTTCCATATTCTGAAGATTCTAAAAAAGGTATTTCCGTTCATCCCGATGGATCTACAGAAAACAGTGATCGTAGCCTTGATATCATCAAAGATAGATGACTGGAACGCCCTTTACCTAGGAGCAAACAAATGAATTCTACAGAAGCTACAGTCACCTCAAAATGCAGCAACACGTTTACTGTTTAAAATCCCTAAATTCGGTCCGGTGTCACAAAGCATTCGAGATTTGCATTGGCTGCCGTTTCAGGCGAGGGGTCAATTCAAGTCCTTGTGCATTCTTCACAAGGCCCTCCACAGCATCGGCCCTGCTCATTTGAACAAATTCATCAGATGGTACAACCCAGGATGCAACCTTAGATCCTCTCCTGCTTACCTACTGGACATCCCTAGGGACCAGACTGTAAAATGGAGGGGCAGAAGCTTCTTTCACCTGGCTTGAAAATTATGAAACACATTACCGTTTAGATTGAGGACACAAACCAATAGACAGTTAGAAAATCCCTAAAAACTTGGCTGTTCCTACACCGGTTCTACATTAGCACCTGCCCTCACTGTATGATCACACTGGCAGTCCCAGCGCTAAGACGCCTAGGCATTCATGCACTTTATAAAACGTTTCATTCATTCATTCATTCACTCAAAAAGCTTGCGCCATCATGATGAATCGTTGGCCACCAAAACTTTCAGGCACCCCGCTTTGCATTATGATATGTTAATTAAATTTGATATAGCGCTTGAATCACCGAAGGCATCTCAGCGCTGCCAACAATATCAGGCAAGCATCCACATGAAGAGAAGGATTAGAAAAGGGAGGATTTTCGCAGTTTCCTAAGTTGGCAGTAGTTCATGCAGGTACGAATAGGTCCAGGAAGTCTGTTTCAATAAAAAGGAGTTAGGAAGTATAAGGCTCTCCCTTCACACCCCAGTAAGTGGATGCGGGGTTCGCACGGCAGGACTTTATTCTTGGATCTTAAGGTTCTGGTGGGTGTCTGCAACTTGATTTTCTGTTGGAGATACTGGAACCCTTGCCCTTACAAGCCTTTTATGTGAGACAGCAGATCTTAAAATGTTTCTAACTGGAAACCAGTGCCGAGACTTTAACGATGGGGCCTACTGGGAGCCAGGCGGAAGATTGAGCACAAGCCGGGCTGCCATATTTAGTAAATCCAGAAGTTTAGCCACCAGTGTCTCCCTTGCTGCAGCCCGTAATGCATTCCAGAAGTATAATCACTACCAGAGCTTGGACTAATGCTCTCCTGGAAGAGATCGGAAGGTAGAGAAATATTCTACGTCAGAGGCGCAGTGGTGGCCAGAATGTGGTTTTCATAGAGAGGGCTTGGGCAGTTTTTATGCCAAGGTTTTTCACGGATCGTTTGAGAGACAGGGCTGATCCCAGTAGAGGGGCCACCACTCGTTTGACCATAATGTGGTGCTTTGCCGAACATCAAAATCTCAGTCTTGTCTACATTCAATTGTAGATATTTGTCAATCATCTAGCTGGTGATGGCATTAAGTCTTGTAAAACTGGGATTTAACCGGTTGGTTTTAAAATACCTAATTACAAAAAAAGTGTTAATTTAAAAGGTTTCTAAATTGGTATTTTTACAGCACAATTATCAAGAAAATAATAAAGCAAGCCAAAAAACCTAAAATTTCCCCAGCATTATACCGAACAGTGGGTGTCCACTAAGGGTGGGCGTAAAATCCGTTTCGCGGGCGAATTTGCGGATTTTCCGCGATTTCGCGATCCGCGAATCTCGCGAAATCGCAGTAAAATCCGTGAATCAGCGGGGACGAATTTTCAGCCAAGCAAGGGTTACAGCAGCAGGTGCAAAAGTTGAACCTAATTTCTTTGTAACCTTTTACAAAAGGGTTACAAACAAATTAACTTCAACTTGGACACCTGCTGCTAATTGCTTTCTGCGCCTCGTTGCCTACTTGCAACTATTCTCTGACCCTGCTCTGACCCTTGAAGCAGGGTCAGAGAATAGTTACAAGTAGGCAACGAGGCACCTGTCCAAGGAATTAAACCTCATCAGGAAGCACTTACAGATATAAAAAACAGGAAGAAGGGAGAGGATGGCAAATACACCCATTTTGAGTTGTCAGGAGGGGTTAAACTAAAAGAGACCTTTACAGCACAATTTTCATATGCATTTTGCTAAAAATAAAAAGCTGTATGGTCTGTAGGGTCAACTCAGGAATCTGGCCCTTCAGAGATCCAGCCTCTCTTTCTTTCTCTCGTTCTCTCTCTCCCTCTCTCTTTCCCTCTCTTTATCTATCTATTTATCTATCTATCTATCTATCTATCTATCTATCTATCTATCTATCTATCTATCTATCTATCTCTCTCTCCCTCTCCCATAAACGACTGCATGGGTAACTTCGCTATGCAAGCGGCTCGCGAAGACGCAAAAAGCCCCGCGAACACGCAAAAAACCCAGCAAACACGCAAAAAAACAAAAATCCGCAAATTCGCACAAATTCGTGAATTTTGCGGATCGCGAATTCGCAAATACACAAATTTGCGGATCGCGAATTTGCAAAATTCGTCCGTGCTTAGTGTCCACCCACAAGCCGCCGGCGCCCGCAGCTCCCTCGGTAGCCCTGACTGAAGTAAACTGACAATGCATGTCAGCAGCATGACGCTAGACCACCCACCCCCTTCAGAGTCTGAAGGGGTGGGCGGTCCTTCATCATACTGACTGACATGCATTGTCAGGCGGGGGTGGTGCAGAGCGCACCGCAGGCAGCAGCACAAGTGTGCATGCTGGGTTTAGGTGGGATAATTTTTCCGACCAGCGCAGGCCTGTGCACTAATATTAAGTCTGGCTGGTGGCTGCACATTACGAAAGTGAGGGTTACTCAAAGCCTTAACCCTCGGTCTCCTAATGGGCCGCTGGGTGGTGATCCAGCGTCACTATAGAAATGCTGTCTCACATACACCACCATTCACTACCTAATACTCACCATACTAATTAATACCAAGGCCCATACAACTAAGACAGAAAATCCTGAAACTGAATCATGTGGTCTAATCAATCACACTATCAAACCCATATGTACATTATATACAACTGCAGTTTATCATTTTATTCATAAGTAAATAGAAATAACATTTAACTAGACCACTTTGGCCGATGGTTCTAACTAATGGTAACGACTAAAATATTCAAGACCAGCTTGACGTTTTAAGTCTTTTATTTTAAATTTCAAAGTTTTAGTTTCAAAATCTTTATTAGCTCATTTATTAATTTCAAACATTTTTATTAAATCAGTTTTATTCATTAGTTTATTGGCTCAAAGGTCTGGCACTTCAGCATTGCACAAAATTAATGAATTAAAATAAACAACAACCCTAATTCCCTATGTTAAGCTTTCTGACCTGGAAAAGGAAAACATTTATTATGCATTCAAAATCCTTACGTGTCCAAAGGAAAATCGGACAGCCCTTCGCCCTCAGGAACAGGCAGCCCGCTCCCCTCCAAAGGGTAAGTTCTTATACTTTTTCTGACCCACTAATCTAATTAAAAATGATATTTTAGTAAAATCCAGCAACCGCATCAGTTCTTGTGACATCATTATGTCATTTTCCATTGACACGAAGCGACACTGGCTTCCTAGAGATCGCAACATTAAACTAAATGTTCGCAGCAATTTCCTCCAGGATTTTAGCCAAGCTGCCTCTACACGCTTCCTTGGCCTTGATGTATTAACTTTCGGAGCTAGTTGTACACAATGTCCATTGTTTGAGCTTCTGCATGTTTCCGAGGAAATATTTTATTAAAAAGCATCAACACTGCTGTGCTCAGCTCCTTTCAGTCAGGCCAACCAACTTCCATTAGAACTAGGCCTCAAGCCTTTCTCTCGAGCTAGTAATTAAACAAACACAAAAAAGTGATTAATTCAAGTAAAATAAACACTTCTGTTACCCACCCTCCATTGCTAATATTTAACCCATTAATATATGTCACCTAGCAGAAGCACCTAAATAAAGCAGCACATTTATAATCTACCATTCTTCTTAAAGTCCAGCTGAATTCTTCATATATCTGAAAGAGTAAAAAGATAGACGAACATAACATGGATAAACAGTCACGACATAAACAAACACATAAGCACACACAATGAAAGCACATGCCACTAGATAATCAGCCGCATTAATAGTGACAAAGACTATAGGACGAACAAAACAATATTAGTTATGTATTACAAAACAGACTCGCAAATGCAATTTTACTCTAGATTGGTTTAGTAATACAAATCATGCAACAATTCATTAATAAATTAGTTCATGTTACAGAGAATTAATTTCGCGAGCCAGAATAAAATGATTTCTGAAACTCGCTCCATCAGTGGCAAGTATCCCTGCTAAGCCAATCCTGGCGCTGCTGGCTGAGAGGGGTTAGTGAAGCGGCTGTTGTTCCTGTTCCAGAAGGCGCCAATGTGGGACCCCGGCCCAGGAGCAGAGGTGGCGGGGACCCTTTCAGGTAAGTTTTATTTTTATTTTTAAAAACTCCCCCGGCCTCCACCCCCGTGCGAACCTGCCGCTAGTATTGAGAGCGCGACTGTATGGTAAGAGAAGTCACAAATTCAAATGGTTGCATCAACATGAAATAGGCCGGAAAAAGCAGTGCGCTGCAGTGTGGAGAGTACAGATACGAGTGGCTGTGTACCACATGCACAATTTATTTTATACCTAATCTTTTATTGCTTTTATTAAGTGTTTTGAAAGTAAATAGAGAGAGGCTGAGATGCATGACTAAAAGCTAAGCCCACTGAAAGCTGGAAACTGGTTATCAAAAGCTACCAAGACTCTGCCCTTCCTCTGCATTGATGCAATTGGTAATGTGGGAGTTCTTGAGCGGCCCATTCTCCAGTCTCAAGGAGGCCCAGGATACAGAATCCTTCAGGGGAAGGCAACAGTTTCTCTCCCTCAACAACAGTATTCAGTCTCCAGGACCCACCCCCCCCCAACGTGCCCCAAACTCCCTCAAGGCACGAGCAAACCATGGAAGCAGCAATCCTGCCCCACCCGCAGTCACGTGCCATGGGTCCAACCCGATTGCCCTACCGCCCGTGCCACTGGGCCTTCAATCCAGCAGCCCTCAAGAATGCACATAACAAACAGCATAAATCTAGTTCAGTCACCATTATTAGACATACCAGCATTGCCACACCTTGAAGAGCAACAGTCTGCACTGCTCTTCTGTCGAAACTGTGTATAAAATACATCTTATCCCCGGAGGAGGTTCCGATCCCTCTGGCCTCAATGACATCACCACCACCGGGCCAATTTGCCGCCCAAGACCTCCTGTAATTCATGAAAGAGGGGCAGGCACGAGCGGGCTGGAGTTGTTTGAAATATTGGTGCCTGTGCCCTTCTGCGACCAGACCAGGCCCAGTATCCGGACACATCAGTACCCGCCACCTTTGGATATTTCCCTAGCGCTCTGCAGACAGAACTGCATGGTAATCGCCTATAATTAACTTACCGCCGCCTTGAAAAGACATGCCTTGTGATTCTCATGCTCAATCTAGCCATAATCAACCCACGCTTCTTCCTGCTGCGATCTGCCCTCCTCCTTGGCTATAGCGGAATGCAGCCTCCCAGGAATGTCGAAGCAGTCCAGCTTTTGGCGCTGACTTTTCAGCTGCTCTATATCTCGGCGGAAGTTGTGCTAGGCGATACTTCCTTATCACGAGGGGCGCCAACAAATTAACTCTGCTATAAAACAGCCCAGCTCAGTCAGCCAGCCTGTTCTACCACACTGCATGCAAAAGTCAAGGGGGCTCACTTAGTGAGGCAGGCAGCAGCCTGGAGTACCCCTCAGGCATAAGCACCCCAACGAGAGAAGAACTGGGCTACTACCCGCAGTGAGGGCTCACCTGACAGAGAAACCCCCAGACCTACCCACACACTGTAAATGTAAATGTTTTTGTACTTGTATAGCGCACAGCTACCCAACAAGGGTCTCCCGGGGCTTGTACTCATACCGCTGAGGAACCCTTCCTGGCTTTCCTTGTGAAGTGTCCACTCCTGGACACCCCCATGGTGGAACCAGGCATCCCCAGCGCTGTTGGGGGACGTTGTGGAGATTAAGCAAGCTATTGCCCAGAGTTGCAGCGCGGGGCCCATGATTAGAATAGGCGCTGAGGCGAGAATATCAGGTCAGAGGAATTTATGAGCCTGAGACGTGCCGAGGCAGGAATCGAACCCTGGTCCCGGGCCTGAGCTCTGCATCAAGGTCTGCCGCTCTAACCATTTGAGCCACACTTCTCCACACAGCCCTGCATGGTCGGAGCCTAACTAGGTGCTACAGAGGCATGGCAGACATAATGGGCGGTGGACCAGCGAGGTCCTCTTCCCCCAACCCGCAACCCTGGAAACCCGTGGGGTAGACGCCCGGGTGTGAGGAGTCAAACCCCGGGGGCTCCCAGCACCTGCACCCCACATGGCCGAGTTGTCGGGGCCTCAATACACCCCTACACTCTTCCCCGGCCAAATGACCAGGAGAGGGGGCAGATGCCCAAACACCCCAGGAGCTGCCATTTCCCCCCCTTGGCAGACAGCGGCCATGGCCGGGCTTAGCAGCCTCACCAGCTGTGAAAAGTGACAGGGGGGCCAAACGTGTCACATCTGTGTCAGTTGCCATCACGCTCCCCACCATGAGCCACACTGAAAAGGCCTCCTACCTGGACCCCACCTGCATTGCATACCCCCCACCCTGGATGTGCTCGATAGGGCCCACTCCCCACTCTGCGTGCTCTTAATGGCCCTTCCTCCTCCACCAAACGTGGACAGCGAAGTCAGAGGCTGACTCCCTGCACCTAAAGAGGCCGACCCTGTTCGCGAGACCGCAGGGGACACTCATGAGAGGGCGGCCCCGTTAGAGCCACAAGATGGCACACGGGGCAGCCCAGTGTTCCACGACCCCTGTTAGGGTCCCGCTCGTCACTTCCGGCCGGGGTGGGGGGCAGGGAGAGGTATAAATTCCTCCCCACCCACCTGGCGGCCTCTTTATCCCCTCACCCTGTCGCCGTTTGGGTCGTGCCCGGGAGCTGCAGATCTGCTCCCAAGGTGAGTGCTGGTACTCCCCCCCACCCCCTCTGTGCTCGCTCACCCCCCTTGGGGTCATAGCTGGGCTGGCGGCCTGCTTAGGTGCGGGCTGCTGGTGGGGGGGGGGTAGTTTGCAGCAGTTCCTGCAGGGCCCTGGGGGTCGCCTATGGATTGCCCCGGCCCGGGGAGCGCTGTGGGCACTAGGATGGGGGAGAAGAGGGAGCAGCGGGGCATCACCCCAGTCTGCCTTTCACATCGGGGTAGAGAGGTACCGGCGGGGAGGGACCTGCAGGGCTCGTCACTTCTGGGCAGGGTCCGGTGCACGTTTGTGTTGTATAGTGTTGGGTGGCTCTAGCTTCACCATAGGGGAACCCCGCAGCGCCCAGCTAGTCCTCAGGAAAATGCAGAGCTGAAAGGGCTTTTCCCTGCCTCACACACTTAAGCAGAGGCTGAGGGGCGTCTCGAGCTGCTCGCGATTACTGGAACACAAAACAAATCTTTGGATGGGTTGTCGCTGCCTTGAATGAAAACTATGCTCCTGGTCTAATCTTTGAGTTACGTGGGGACCAGGCCTGGCAGCCCGCGAGCACCGGAGGTGGCGGGTCAATATGTAATCCGCTCTAGACCCGCACTGCCAGCTCCGGAATGGTGCTATGCTGCACACTAAGTGGTTTGTTCCGGCATAAAATGGCGCTTAGGCGCGGAGGCCATCCCCCTCCTCGGGGTCACGAGGGTTTAAATGGCGATTGCCACAGCTCACGCTTTGGGGCAGCCTTTGTCTTCGTGTCCATGCAGGCATTGTAGTCACGCGGGCCACTCGATCATTGGTCATCCAAGAGTGCCGCCCGGGATGGCAGAAGCACATCGTCCGCGGTCACCCTGGAACAGTACCCCGTTTCCTGCTAATGATTCATAAGTGCATAACTGTATGCTGAATGTAGACACTATTTCGAGGCGGACCGGGGACAGGGAAAGCACCAAGACACACACACAGTTGTAGAAGCGGAGGTCGCATTTCCCTCATTGCCGAGCATGTGTATTTTAGGCAGGTTCATGCATTATGCGTGTGGGGGGAGGTATGTTTCATGTCTTGAGGGGTGCCCGCATGTTGGCCTGTGCGTGTCCGCTACCTTGGATCCTACGTTTTCGTTGGGTCCGTTCAGTGTTTTAGCGACCTTCTTGCGGGATTTAGCTAAGGTACAGCTAAAGAGGGAGCATGGGTTCTGGGCTGGTGCGCAGAATACTGGTATGTGCACACCTCGACTCGCCTGTACCCTCGCACCGTGCGTCTCTTTGGGGGAGAGCAGGTAGGCACAGCGGTCACCGGGACGGGCAATATTACCTCGTCTTCGCGGTGCTATCCCTGGTGTGCACATGTCTTGTCGAGTCCCGGGACGCTTCCGCGGGCTCTAGTATCCATGGAAGGGAGAGGGCTGCTGTTGGACCTGGCCCTTTTAGCAGGTTCACCCCGAAACTTTTTGCTTTTTCCTAGCCTATTTCTGTAACCTAGTGTTGGTGATTTTAGGCCTCTGCTCACTTTTTCACTGTGGTCCAGTGTAAAGTGCCTGCGCTCTCTGTGTATGTGTGGTGAGAGTGACCTGCCCTCCCATAGGAATGCATGGGGAATATGTGTGACCATGGTAGTTCCTGATGTGTGGGGTGTGCAGGGTCGAGTTTGGTATGTGCGAACTTGTGAGATTGAATGCTGCCCGATGATATGTATGGCATAAATGTGTCTAGTGTGAAAGTGCCACTTCTAGAAGTTGGCATGTCTGTGTAAATTATGTGAATTGGCTGTCTGGCTTGTGATTGGCTGGAGCTGGCTGGTGAGCCTGGCTCCAGGAGTCAGGATGGGTCTGCCCCAGTGGTGAATGGAGAGCTATGCATGTTGATGGCTGGGGAGGAGTGCACCTGGGACCTGAATAGGGCTGGGCTTTCCCTCCACAATGCTGGCTCTGCCCCATGTGGTGCGACTGATGACCCTAGCCTGGCCACTGAATGGGGAGAGGGGTTGAGCAACAGAGTGCTCCAACACCAGCTGCGTCTGGTTTTTCCCCGCACCCTGCAGACACAGACAAATCATTTTTTCTGTATAAAAAGTGGGCTGTGACCCAGTGAAAATGTTCTTGTTTCTGAATAGAATCTACCAGGGGTGTGCTGCTGCTGGGCCCAGGGGAAGGCTTGCCTTCCTGGGCCCTGCCCAGTCCCTGGATGCTGGAGGACTTTCCCTTGCTGGGAGCTGCTGGGCTCCCTCTGTTATGTCCAAAGCCACTGGGACCTATTTCCTCCTTAGTGGATTTTGCCAAGGCTTTGTTACAGCCTGCCTGCGCTCTGTTTTGCAGACTGAGCACTTTATCCGGCTTTGATTTGATTTCCCTAGGAAAAGGAGAACCTGGGGGCTGAGCAGCGCAATGCTGCAGCCGTTCCCGAGGGAATCCCCTTCATAGGGATTCCCCCCTCCTTTTTGTGCTGGATTACGGGTGCCACCCCGCTTATTACTTTAGTCATGGCAGGTGCCCACCCTGCATTATGGCCTTCATTGTTCTATATTCGTGGGTGCCCACCCCGCTTAATTGCCCAGACTTTGTGATTTAAACTTGCACGGGGGCCCACCCCGTGTCTCACCACCGCGGCCTGAGCCGCGAGAGAACTGCCCCCGGAACGCTGCCTAGCGCGACCCGGAAGTTGAAGACGTGGGCGGGGCCTGGCTGATTCTTTTACCGCTTCCCCCTGCCTGGGGAAGCTGTCCCGCGCCATGCTGGTACGGGAGACTGTAGATGCAGCCCGCGGATCGAGGGAGAGCCCCACTGTGGCAGTGAGGCATTCTTGCGGCGCCGGGGGCCCGAGGCACGTTGTCGGTGCTTGGCCCCTGCCGCATGGTGAAAGAGCAGAGGTACCGGCGAGAAGGGAGGCTGGCCAGCAGGAAGCTACAGTGAGTGGGGGCTTCACGTTATTTAGTGCCCTTCGCAGCCCAGCACCATTGTTGCCTTCGAGTGGCCCCGTCCTGCAGCGGGCTGCTTCAATGAGGCAGGCATGATTTTGGGCCCGGAGCAAGCCTGCTCTACGTGCCCATTGCCCACCAGTGTTTGTGGGCATATTTTCTCAAGAGAGCCTCGTGGGCACATTTATTTAAAACGGCAGATGGTCCCTCACCCGAGTTTAAGGGCCATCATTGACTAAAGACCATAAGTATTAAAAGGGCACCTCAGGGCATATTTCATTTCAAAGCGCCAGTGTTTAGGGGCCAGTTTTTACCCTTATCGAGCGCCACATGACTTCTAGGACCCCGTGTGCTCCACTGAGGAGGGGGCAAGTTCCTCATTTGGGGGCATATTGTTTGGTATGGAGCCTAGGTGATCCCCCCCCACAGAAGTACGTGCTGAGCCCCGTGGCTCCAACCTGGGGCCATTTGTTTCAGAGCCTAGAGGGCTCCCAAAGAGCACTAGTTATCCTAGAGCCAGATGTCTCTGTTTGGCGCAGTTTTGTCCTGAGGGGCTAGTGAGAGCCCCAGTCGCAGTTTGAGTTTACAGCTGCCCAGCAAGTAGTGGGCAGCTGCACCATTTAGGTGCAATTGAAAGAGAGTCCCTGAGAGGGACAGATGTGGCACAGAGGTGCCAGGCCTTCTACAGCTGCGCAGCACTTAGTGCCAGCTGCAACTTTTAGGCCCTGTTGTTGGTCTCTGCTGCCCAGCAAGTAGTGGGCAGCTGCAATGCTTAGGTTTGCACCGGTGGTGCACCCCTGACTGGCGCTGCGTTGGCAGCGCGCCCTGACATTCTGGACCCAGGGCATTTGAGCCCCCTCCTTGATGGCCAGTTGGCCAGGGGGCTGGTATATGTATAGGGTGCAAGGCCCTAATGTGAGTGATATGTGCTTTAAATGTGGTGCTAGGAAATGTAATGCATCTAGTATGTTTTACACACCCTGTATTGATACCTCTAGAGATGGTTTTACCTGTGGAGGTTTCTGTTAGTGAGATTGCGCTTCACTATGATTTACGCCCCTAAATGTGAGTTATGCTTAGGGGGTAGAGTCTAATGTGTTTTGACTAGTGAGGAGATTGCCTACTGTATTTATACTGGTTAGGCCTAAATGTGATTTATGTGTAATGTGCAATGCCTTTATGCTTGTGATACCTCTAGATGTGCTTTCATGCTTAGGAGGTTGTTTTGCCTAGTATAGTTTATGCTAGAGAGGTTATGTGTCCATGCGTGATCTATGCCTATGGTTATTAGTATTGCGTAGTGTGTACCTACCTTTTACCAGTGGTTTCTGGTTGTGGTCTATAATTGTTATTTGGTGTTACAGTTATTCTAAGTGCTAGATCTACTAAGTGCTGATTCTGACAGTGGCCCACGTGGCCCTGTCCTGGTGTAAATAATCTCTTGTGAATATTGCCTGTGCCAGTTGGCACAATGTATATTGTGTGATAACTATCTGATGTGCTTTGACAATACAAAAGTTATTTTTATATAACCTTCTGTGGAGTTTCTTTTGTGGTGTGCCTAGGATGTTGTTGCTGTTGTGTGCGTGCACAAATGCTTTACACATTGTATCCGGGATAAGCCTGTCTGCTCGTGCCAAGCTACCAAGGGGGTGAGCTGGGGTTTACTTGGCATGTGACTCCCTTGCCCTGACTAGAATGGTGGTTTCTGCCTGGCTTTGGCGCAAGCCTTAGCCAATCAGAAATTCCAGTTCTAAGAGCTGCCAACTGGGGAGCTGGGGAGCCAGGTTAGAGCCTCGGCGTCGGCTCAGTTTCCCGTAATTCTGGGCAAATCACTTATCGAGTTTACAGGTTTCTCTGTAACAAACGCACGTATTTCATTAGGCATCGGAATATATTAGCAAATTTCAAATCAGTTCTGGATGGGTTCACGGATCGGGGGACAAAGGTTGTAATGGGCGAGAGTGACGTTAGCGTGAGTGGTTACGTCTGTTTATGTATAGCATGTTCCTTGTGCCGAGCATTTAAGTAAACATAAAACTTCCCAGCAGCTCCGGCTCGCAGTCACACCGCTCTTGCTCAGAGCCCCTCCACTGGCTGGATGGGCGCTGGCTACGTGCCTCACGAGCTTTGGAGCTCAAGGCACGGTCACACGCAGCACACATTATTTATGGTAAATCTTCGATTTTGAGGTGCCATAGTTTTCGGGATATGTACATACTAGGAATTGGAGAGCACCCAGTTGTTGCCATTTTATGCTTGTCCTCGTGGAAGGAATGGTACCAGGTGGATTTGGTGCAGAGATAAAACTTTAATTAGGGACCGGGTGAACAGCTTTGTCATGTTTTTTTCCCCCCGTAGTATAGTGTTACTGTCATAGGCCCATGTTCTGGTTTTGGTCGGCCATTGTTCAGCAGCCATTGTGGGGTCCATTGTTAGTTTCCTGCCGGGGCTCGCGGGGTTTGCTGTCGACGGAGCCATGCCAGCTGCCCGGGCCTCCTGTGCGCCAGAACTATGGAGTGCGCTTGGGGAACTGTAAGAGGCACGGGGGTGGCCCGAATCCCAGAGGTGCTCGACCCCCCCATTGATGCCACGGAAATGCAGTGTCTGGATGGAGAGTAACACGCGGTGCTCGCTGTGTGTTTATCACTCGCCGCAGCTTTCTGGAGTGCCGTGATCTCGTCGATGGCAGCGTTGGTGTCCTGCATTGATATCCGGTGCGTGGGGGAGCAGCGCGTACGGTGGAGTCTATTCCTCCTAGGAGCGAAGTCCCGGCGGGGGTCGCGCATCTGGTCGTGGCCGTAGTCGCTTTGTATTTTGCATACGGCCCTGTTTGGGCACAGGGACCTGCTCTATTCTCTGGGCCGGCATCTCGCAGCTACCAGCGGTGGTAGCATTCCAGCACTCATGGGTGCTGTGGCTCGTGGGGGTGCGGTCGAGTAAGCCAAGCCGGCCGCTCCGGCCTTTTAGGCGGTAGAGCAGTAGTGACTCGCTTGTAGTTACCCGTTGTGCATGATTTTCAGTTGGTGCGGGGGTACAGGGTTCGAGGCTAAATTTTCGCCTCGCAGCCCGCTGCAGTTCATAATCTTGTACTCACTCTTTATTGTGCCTTTACATAGCGCGGACTTTACCGGAAGGTGTCAGGTGCTTCACTATAGGGACAGAACTGATACATGGGAGCACTTTAAGTGAACACCATACAAAATCTAACACTAGTTATAGGAAGCAAAGTGACAAACGTGGGCAAGTAATACAAGAAGTAGCTAACGGTGCATTACAGGAGGAAAAGGTGACATGAGTGCAAGTTACATAAGCGTACAATGTACAAGTAGAGGTATAGACAGCATTACATGGTAGAAAGTCTAACACATGAACGAAAGTTACGTAAGCAATGGTGGCAATTGTGCAAGTACAGGAAGCAAGCACAATGTAAGAGGTAGGAAACAGTGTGTTACAAGATATAAGTGACATGTG
Organism: Lissotriton vulgaris; assembly: GCF_964263255.1. Classification (NCBI taxonomy): domain Eukaryota; kingdom Metazoa; phylum Chordata; class Amphibia; order Caudata; family Salamandridae; genus Lissotriton; species Lissotriton vulgaris. The sequence goes on along the minus strand of NW_028251103.1, from coordinate 253,360 downwards.
CATGTTACAAATAGAGTACCAAAAATAGGTAGAAGGATATTACTGAAATAAATGGCAGACTCTGGGCAGACACTTCCATAGTAAAGGAGAATATAACTTGCTATAATAAGAGGTCTTCTGTCAGATAAAAGAGAGGGCACGAATTGTATTTGGAAGTGTCTTTAAAGGAGGAGAACTTTGAGGTCAGTTTGAAGGCCTGGGATGAGGAGGTGTTCCTGGGTAGAATGGTAAAGGGACGAGTTATGATGTGATTCTCTGTCACACACACCTAAGTGCAATGGTCATTATCAGACTTAGCAGTTGAATAGTTGTCTTGGTTTCAAGACACAATACCACAATACTGCCTCTGGCGCTGGAAGTACGCAAGTGATTGCCCCACCCAACTCCTTACGAGAGATGGATCCTCTAGATAATCCAAGACAGACAATAAGTCCCGTGCTATAGCCACGCTTTGGCAGAAGCGGACAGCTATTTTGTGGGTTGGGGTGCAATATGCTGAGGGGAGCATGAGGGCAGAGCCTAATTTGGCAAAATGATTGAAGAAGGATTTTTGGGCATTCCCAATACTCAAATACGGGCAAGTATGCGTTTGTGGGTTCCCCTCTTGTTTCTCGGCAAGTACGCGAGGACACCCGTGCTTAGGGCACATACCCCATGGCAAGATAGTCACCAAAGTGGGGGGATTGGCCTCTGTCAGGCCTTGCCAGGACAGGGGTAGCCAATCACAATAACTGGAGCCTGTAGAGGTGATATGTTGGAAACACAGTCTGGGGTGTACTGGGCCAAAGAACCCCTTGCCTGAGCAGCAGGGGGCAGCGGGCTGTAGGTGTCTTTGAGGGACGGGCAAGGGCATTATAGGACTGAAGTGCGTGTCACAGAATTTACACTATCTCAGAAGGGTACCAGTGGATCCACCATAAAGACCAAAAAGGGGAAACTTGTGACACACAATCTTGTAGCTCGACACCATTACCGGTGTAAGTATCAAGGGTCACAAGTGGATAGCAGGGTCCGGGCATCTGTGACCAGTCAAAGGTTCAGCAAGCAGGGTAGGCTGTGTGGGTTGACTCGTCACAAAATGGTGCAGTGTCTTTTGACGGGCACAATACACTTATTCCCTCAAACCTGTTGTGACACCTTGCTCTGTGCACCAGGGATAATTTGAACGATGAACTTTTTGGTCATTGTGGTGTAATTTTCCACCAGAAAAGAAGACCACAAAGAACATACAGTGAGAATTAGCCACCAGTGGGGGACATGTAAAATTCAGTGGTCGGAAATCTCTCCCGGCTCTGTAGGCAAGGCGCTCGGCAGGGGGGGGCGATGGAGCCAGCGCGCAGGAAGTTCCTCCGCGCTATGTGTAAATTCAATGAGCAGAGGAGACTGGGTGTCATTAGAGTTGGGGGGCTACACGCCATACTCTAGGGGTGTTTGAAAGACAATGTTGCACTTCTGCCCAGTATAAGCATGGACCTGTTCCTGCTGGTTAGGGGAGAGGCCCCAGAAATAGCAGGATGTAAGTAGGATTGCCGGCCTTGGTGGGGGGCCCTGGCTGCGACGGTCACCACACCCAGGGCTGTGGCGGCGTTACAGGGCGATCCAGAGGTGGAAAGGTACTCAGGGGTACCCTCTTCAGGAGCACAAAGGGTGCTGAGGCCTAATATCCCCAGGAAGTCTGTGTGGTGGATCCTGGGGTGTGGCGGTGCCCCGCTATCCTACGGGCGGTTGGAAATCTGTACAACTGGGGGTCGCTTGTACGCTCCGCCCCTCGTAGGGAGGGGGCGTGAGCAATAGGGTGGACCGACGGTTCACCGGAAGTGGGAGTGGCTATCCCCTCACCACAACCACTATGCAACGATTGGCTAAGACCACGATGCAAGTTGGCCCATCAGGTGGTAGGCCGCGAGGAGCGGCTTGCCTTTGGATCGCCTGTAAGATAACGCACCATGTTGGCATATGTGTATGCTAATAAACCTGCAGCAACTTTTTCTCCAACAAAAAGTTGTCTTGTCTGCTTACTTATGCTACACGTATGTTGCTGCGGGAGGGCTAGTGATTGGCCGATATTGGCACTATGCGGACCAACCGACACGTCCCCACAGGGGACACTCATAAGAGACACTCTTTAGTGCCAAAAGATGGCACACGGGGCAGCCCAGTGTTCCACGACCCCTGTTAGGGCCCCGCTCATCACTTCCGGCTGGTGGGGGGCTTGGAGAGGTATATATTCCTCCCCCGCCCTCCTGGCGTCCTCTTTGTCCCCTCACCCTGTCGTCGTTTCCCTCCCTACCACGTACCCGGTGCTTTCAGGGTGGGTGGGAAATGTGTTCTAATTTTTTTATTTGTGTTGCAGGCGGAGTTACAGGGTGATCCAGAGGCGGAAAGGTACCTAAGGGTACCCTCTTCAGGAGCACAAAGGATGCTGAGGCCTAATATCCCCAGGAAGTCTGTGCGGTGGACCCTGGGGTGCAAGGGCGCCCGCTATCTTACGGGCGGTTGGAAACTTGTACAACCGGGGGTCGCTTGAATGCTCCGCCCCTCGTAAGGGGGGGCGTGAGGAAGAGGGTAGACCGATGGTTCACCGGAAGTGGGAGTGGCTATCCCCTCACCACAACCGCTAAGCAACGATTGGCGTTAAGGCCACGATGCAAGTTGGCCCATCAGGTGGTAGGCCGCGAGGGGCGGCTTGCCTTTGGATCGCCTGTAAGATAACCCACCATGTTGGCATATGTGTATGCTAATAAACCTGCAGCAATTTTTCTCTAACAAAAAGTTGCCTTGTCTGCTTGCTTATGCTACATGTATGTTGCTGTGGGAGGGCTGGTGAGTGGGCCGATATTGGCACTATGGCAAACGCAACCACCTACGATGAAGCGACCCCCAACGACGAGGACCACCAGCGATGGCGATCCAAACGGTAAGACAGGCAGCAGACCAGAGGCCGCACCGTGGGCGGGGGAAAGTATATATACTTCCTGCCCACCCCCACCACTGCCAGATGTGTTGTTGCCCACTGGCCCTTCTGGCCACTAGAAGGGAGAATGACTAGCAGATGACTTGTGTGCACTCATGTGGCACTAGGGCGCCTTAGGAGGGTCCTCTTCGTGGACCACGGGCAGCCTACATTCCAGCTACAAACCCAGAAGGGCCCATGAGCATTAACAGCAGACAAACCTTTCAGACTTGTTCATGTTGGAGTGAGCCACACTAATGTTCTGTTAGTAACTGCACTGCACATTTAAGGGATTTCTACTTTGAATAAGGAAGAAAATGTAAAACATTTTAATTAGCTCATCAACACACCATTAGGGTTGCATTTAAATGTACCTTGGGGCTCCCAGCAAATAGACTAGGGCATGAGCCAAGGTGGTGAAAGTAGCATTTGTATAGCGCTTTCCCTGCCCTGCACCATTGATCCGCTAACCTCTCTATCCTAGCCCAGTAAGGACCTGATTGCAGAAGCTTTGCACCGTGTGCACCCTCCGCAGAGGCCCCTCGCCACAGCCCCTGATGTTTAAAAGCCCAGGTGCATATATAACTCTTCAGTCTTCGCCCTGTTATGAATCACTGCAGATTACCTTTTGAGGGAATTGCAACATACACAAAGAGATCGATTTGCTCAGTATCACACAATGCGGTCCAGTGGAGAAGCTGGGATCCAAGCTCTGGGGAGGGGCCTGTGGGTTGTGATTGAATATGAATATTTAACACTGGTGTCAAAATGGAGCCAATGGCATTAGAATCCCTTTGAATCCTTTTACAATAGGGGGTGGAACAAAAAGGGTTTGCTTTCATTCCTTATACCATAACAATGTGTGCACAGGGCAAAAACTGAGCAAAACGTGACGTGTTAAATAATAAAGGAATTAAAAAAACAGAATTATACTCCATGAAAAGGTGAAAATAACATTGGTGGAAATCATTATGTTCTATTCCTTAATATGAAGCGAAATAATGCAAAAACACTTCTCTTCATTTTTAACAGGCTATTGATGAAACAAACTTATTTGTTGAAAACGTTTTTACAAGTTAAATCATTTATTTTTAAAATGTGTGATATAAGTGTCTGTGTTATTCTTTGCCCAGGCGAAACAATCTCCGTGTACATGTGTGATGACCTATCCCCATCCCATTGATCAATCAAATGAAGGGAATACACGAATATTGAAACATTGGAGGGGGCTGCCTACTACGCTATGCTTGCGATGTTTGCTTAGTTTGTGCTACTTCGTGCTACGCAAATTGCATGTAGCACAGCCTCAACTTTAAGTTAGCAATCGCGAGCGAGCAAAATTATATGCCAGTGAGACTTTTTCCTCATCCGCGATCAGCAACATCAAGTTGGCGATCACGAAGGAGGAAAATAAACCTCCCAGCATGATTCTCAATGCAGGGATGTCAAATTTCTCATTGTGAGTTGTCGCGTATGCTTGCGACCGCTCGCAATGAGAAACTACCAGTCCACATTGAGAAATCTGCGGCTCAAGTAAAAATCTACTCGAGCGGCAAAACGACAGCTCACACTGTGCGAGATGGCGTTTTCAATGATTGCCAGTGGGGACAGGCATCAGGCACTGTGCAATGATCGAGAACAGCGCACTACGCAGTTCGCGTAGTGCTACGCGTATCTCGCATAGCGCGAAGTGCACCTCGCTTAGCTAAGCGTAGCGCAACTATGCGAGCTATGCCCAGGGTTAGTACATACACTGAGAATAGTATAACTAAGGTAGGCTAAGTATTTAGATTGTCCGACTTGTCACAGACTGGTCACTGACCCAGCACTGCAGCAGAAGAAGGCGGATGCCACAGAGGCCAGATGGATAATCAAGCACTCTGGGAGAAGAATCGTTGATTGTTGAAGTAGAATCGATCAATCTACAAGGGGAAAAGAGTAGCACTTGAGAGGGGTGTAACGCTGGTGTTGCACTTAGAGGAGGTTACCTGTCCTGTCCTGCTCCTGTCCCGATCCGTTGGCTCCTGAATAGTTAGGAGCCTTTTCTTTTCCAGCCCTTCGTCGGGGGTTGGTCCTTGTACCATTCTAGGTAAATATAAATCTATGTGGCATGTCCTCGTACCGTTTCCTTCTCCACCCTTCCATGGTACCAACGTCATGAGATTTTACTAAGTCTTTTTTTAATTTTCTTTAATCCGTAAAATTCTCCTCGAGAAGTTGTTGTTTACATGTATTGGTATTTGACTCACAAAAGTATTGCATATATAAGGTGTTTAAAACACTCCCAAGTCTGTGATCATTCAATGGATGAAGGTAAATGTTGTTTTATGCTAAATATGCTAACAACCTGATCTATCGACCTGAGTAAATTAAGAATCAAGGTGACAAGGGACTGGTAACAAATGGTGTACAGGTATAAGTCATTATAAGGTCAAAATAATTTCTGATCGGCAGCAAATAGGTTACTAGCTTATAGTATGTGTGATCATGGACCCAGGTGAGTATGGTGTTTTATGAGTAATCCAAGCTGATAATCTCACGCCATCACCGTGCTCCTCTCCTTTCTCTGCCCGATAGGGAGTGATTTGGGACCAGGGTGAACACTACTAGACGGTCGAGATAACAGTGCTTTCACAGATGACATGTTTTGACAAGGAACCTGCGCGATCGAGGCTGCCCACCTGCTCGCGCATACGAAAATGCAAAAATAAACGATTGATCCTTCAAAGACCCAGAATAGCAGCATCAGTGAAATATTAATCCCTTTGCCACAGGAAAAGAGAACAATACGATATGAGGTGGAGGGATAGGGTTAATCAGCGTTCAAAAGCGATCAGAGAAGCTCTGCTGTACGTCTTCCAGTCTACGTGCCAAGGGATGCAGTTTAAAAACACTGGATTGCGGTGCCTGTTTAATAGGTATGCATTTGGTCGTATAAATTTCTGCTCTATTTGTTTTCTTTTGGTGTGCCGCCTTTTTGAATCTCAAAAGGACGGCTTGGCCTTCTTTCATGGTTGACAGTGTACCCCATTAAGCCTACAGCACTCTCTGACCCTTTTCCCTACCCCTCCCAATTTTAGCTTAAAAATCCACCATTTGCCCAATCTTTTTTAAAAAATTCTCGGGGGGAGAACCACCCCCCAAACTCCCCTTAGGTTGTTAGGGCTCGCTCGCTATGCTTGCTCGCCGCGGTACAATCCAACTAAAATGTGATACCCTACCACTTTCAAATGTCAACAGCCGCCACGGATACTTAAATCGTCTGTCTGTAAAATGCTCTACGGCACACAAGCCAAGCACACAAACTACCTTTACATAGCAGTCATTACATCACAACATCATTTACATAGCATGTCATTACAATGTAGCCATTACATAGCATGTCACTACAACGCATGTCATTACAATGCATGTCACTAGAACGCAGGCATTATGATGCAAGTCATTACAATGCATACCATTACAATGCATAATACCCTTACACTAGCCAACACTTACCCTACTGTTACACTCACTGGAGATAGAATAGTAATTTTTACCCCTACACTATCCAACACTTACCTTAAGTGTGATGTAATGGTATGCATTGTAATGGTATGCATTGTAAAGGTATAATGCGATGTAACGGAATGCGTTGTAAAATAATGTGTTGTAAAGGATGTTGCGATGTAAAAACTGTGTTGTAAAGGCATGCATTGTAAATGTATGCGTTGTAACATCATACATTCGTTGCATCTATAGTTTGCTATGGACAGAACTTTTTTTACCATTTGAAAGTCATAGTTTGATTACAGAATTGTGGCTTTTTGTCATTTTGGTCTTGTTTGGTTTAGATAAAGATGACTTATTTTTCTAAACTGGTTTGGTGATCATTTGTAGTGTTTTCACTGTATTATTGTATGTGTTCACATATTCTATACACACTGTCTCTGAGATAAACCTGTCTGCACATGCCAAGCTACCAAAGGGATGTGCAGTTGTTGTTTTAGAAGTCTACCCCCCTTACCCGGACAAGAAGCAAGGGTCTCTATTTGGAAAAAGCTATCCACCTGTGGAGAAGTGTGGCTCAATGGTTAGAGGAGGCAGACCCGGATGCTGAGGTCAGACCCGGGACCAGGGTTCAATCCTTGACACGGCAGGGTCTTGAGCTCAAAATGTCCACGGGCTCGATAATTCTCGCCTTGCCTTCAATCATGGGTTCACACTCTGCATCTCTGGGCAATAGCTTACTTAATCTCCACAACAGCCCCACCGCGATGGGATGCCTGGCTTTCACCTTGGGGATGCCCAGTAGGGGTCATCTCGCAGGGAAAAGCCAGGACGGGTTCCTAAAGCAAGCGCGTTGAGACCTTACGGTGAAAGGCGCTATATAAGTACGTATGATTTAGGATTAATTTACGATTATTTACCTCTGCCAACTAGAGACCCCCATTTGTAACACAGTGAGCTATTCTTGCATGACAACGTCTTGTAAACCAGATTTGGAGAGTTGGGTGAAGTGAACATGAGAGCAAAGCAAGACTGAATCTTCCTGTAGATGATCCATGACCCTTGGTGAGGACGAATAGAGTGCATTCTTTGAGTGTCCAGGAGCCTTCAAGGAGTTACCAGCTCAAGAGGCCTCAAGGGTGCCCTAAGGCATCCCATCTCTGAGTATCTGGGTGAGTTCAGGTGTTACCACCTCAACAGTTTCAAGGGTGCTCTGAGGCATCCCCTCTCTGAGTATCTGGGTGCGTTCAGGTGTTACCACCTCAACAGCTTCAAGAATGCTCTGAGGCACCCCCTCTCTGAGTGTCTGGGTACCTTCAAGGTTTTAGTAACTCAAGAGGCCTCACGGATGGTCTACGGCATCCCCTCTCTGAGTGTGTAGGTACCTTCACGGTTTTAGTAACTCAAGAGGCCTCAAGGATGGTCTAAGGTATCCCCTCTCTGAAGAGGCCTCAAGGATGCTCTGAAGCATCCTCTCTCTGAGTATCTAGGTACCGTCAAGGTGTTAGTAACACAAAAGGCATCAAGGACGCTCTGAGACACCCCCTGCCTGAGTGGCTAGATGCCTTCATGTGTTAAAACCATAACAGCTTCAAAGATGCTATGAGGCATCCCCTCTCTGAGTGTCTAGGTGAATTCAACTGTCAAAATATCAACAGCTTCAAGGACGCTCTGAGACACCCCCTGCCTGAGAGGCTAGGTGCCTTCATGTGTTAAAACCATAACAGCTTCAAAGATGCTATGAGGCATCCCCTCTTTGAGTGTCCAGGTGAATTCTTCTGTCAAAATATCAACAGCTTCAAAGATGCTATAAGGCACCCCCTCTTTGAGTGTCTAGGTACCTTCAATGTTTTAGTAACTCAAGAGGTATCAAGGATGCTGTGAGGCATCCCTTCCCTGAGTGGCTAGGTGCCTTCATGTGTTAAAACCATAGCAGCTTCAAAGATGCTATGAGGCCCCCCCTCTCTGAGTGTCTAGGTACCCTCAAGGTTTTAGTAACTAAAGAGGCCTCAAGGATTCTATAAACCATCCCCTCTCTGATTGTCTGGGTGCCTTCAGGTGTTACCACCTCAACAGCTTCAAGGGCTCTCTGACGCATCCCCTCTCTGATTGTCTGGGTGCCTTCATGTGTTATCAGCTCAACAGCTTCAAGGACGCTCTGAGGCACCCCCACTCTGAGGACCTAGATACCTTCAAGGTTTTAGTAACTCAAGAGGCCTCAAGGATGCTCTGAGGCATCCCCTCTATGGGTGTCTAGTTACCGTTAAAGTGTTAGTAACACAAGAGGCATCAAGGATGCTATGAGGCAACCCCTCTCTTATTGTCTAGGTGTCTTCAAGATGTTAGTAACTCAGTGACCTCAAGGATGCTCTGAGGCATCCCCTCTCTGAGTGGCTGGGTGCCTTCATGTGTTACCACCTCAACAGCTTCAAGGACGCTCTGAGCCACCCCCTCTCTGAGTGTCTAGGTACCGTAAAGGTTTTAGTAGCTCAAGAGGCCTCAAGGATCCTCTAAGGCATCCCCTCTCTGAGTGTCTAGGTACCTTCAAGGTGTTATAACTAAAGAGGCCTCAGGGAGGCTCTGAGGCATCCCCTCTCTGAGTGTCTAGGTGAGTGTCTAGGTGCCTCCAGGTGTTACCCCCTCAGCAGCTTCAAGGACGCTCTGAGAGAGCCCCATTCTAAGTGTCTAGATGTCTTCAAGTGATGCCAAATCAACAGCTTCAAGGACGCTCTGAGGCATCCCTTCTCTGGGTGCCTTCAGGTGTTACCACCTCAACAGCTTCAAGGATGCTCTGAGGCATTCCCTCTCTGGGGGCCTCATCTATGAGGCCTTGCATCTGTTTTGCGCTTAAGATGCGTAACTTTTTGTAACGCATCGGCGGCGTAAAACATGCCTCCTGTTGTGCACTATTTACAAAGTGATGCATCTGATCAGATGGGTCACTTTGTAAACCCCTGTGCTACATTATACCTGTGTCAGGTATAATGTATGCAGGGGGGAGAGTTCCCCCGCAAAAAGCCTCATAGGAGTGACGCAGTGAAATGTATGAGATTTCACTGCGTCACTTTTAGGACGCTGTTGCATCAAAATATTAGGCCTGCCTCACATCAGGCATAAGCTTGATGCATGCCCTTTCACGTGGGGCTTGCCCCATGTGAAGGGACACACTCCTGGAGTTGCGTCACTTTTGAGACACACTCCAGCAGTACGTCACTTTTGCTCTTACAGATACGTCAGACATACTGATGTATCTGTAACTCCCTGCGACATAATGCGTCATACATTAATATCACGCATCAGGTATGTCGCAGGAGTGCGCACCGAGAAGTGACGAATCGCTGCTTTCACGCAGTGATGTGTCATTTTTCATAAATGAGGCCTTGGGTGTCTAGGTACCTTCAAGGTTTTAGTAACTCAAGAGGCTTCAAGGTTCCTCTAAGGCATCCCCTCTCTGGGTGTCTAGGTACCGTCAAGGTGTTAGTAACACAAGAGGCATCAAGGATGCTAGGAGGCAACCACCTCAACAGCTTCAAGGACGCTCTGAGGCATCCCCTCTCTGAGTGTCTGGGTACCTTCAAGGTTTTATTAAATCAAGAGGCCTCAAGGATGATATGAGGCATTCCCTCTCTGAGTTTCTAGGTGCCTTCATGTGTTACCACCTCAACATCCTCCCGGACGCTCTGATGCACCCTTCTCTCTGTATCTAAGTACTTAAACGTTTTAGTAACTCAAGAGGTCTCAAGGATCCTCTAAGGCATGGGTACTCACAAACTTTCTCTCGGGGGCCACATTTACAGTGTGGTTTCTTTGTGTCCGAGGGCCGCACCAGTGGGGGCGGGTCAGTGGGGGAGGGGGTGGAGCTAGACCAACAAAAAAAAACTGTGACCATGAGGTTTAACACTGGTCCCCCTGCAGCGGACACCTTCATCCACTGAGGTACCAGACCCGGCATACACACCTCTCTCTCTCTCTTTCTCTCCCTCTCTGACTCCCTTCCTCCATCCCTCTATCTCCCTCTCTCCCTCCCAGGTCTCCCTCTGTCTAACTCACTCTGACTGTCTCACTCCCTCTCACTCCCTCTCTCTCCCTATCTCTCCCTCATTCTGACTGTCTCACTCCCTCTCCCTCTTTCCTTCCTCTCCCTCTCCTTCCTTCTCCCTCCCTCTCCCTCCCTCTTCCTTCCTCTCCCTTTCCTTTCCTCTCCTTCCCTCCTTCACCGTCACTCCCCTTCCCACACTCCCCTTCCCTCTCTCCCTCCCTCAGTCCCCTTCCCTCCATCCCTCACTCACTCCCCTTCCCTCTCTCCCTCCCTCCATCCATCACTCTCATTCCCTCTCTCCCTCCCTCTCCTTCCCTCCCTCCCTCCTTCCCTCCCCTTCCCACACTTCCCTTCCCTCTCTTCCTCCCTCACTCCCCTTCCTCCCTCCCTCACTCCCCTTCCCTCACTCCCCTTCCCCCACCCCCTCGCTCAATCCCCTTCCCTCACTCCCTCACTCCCTTCCTCACTCCCTTCCCTCAGACCCTTCCCTCACTCCCTCCCTCACTCCCCTTCCCTCACTCCCATCCCTCACTCCCTAACTCCCCTTCACTCACTCCCTTCCCTCACTTTCTTCCCTCACTCCCCTTCCATCACTCCCCTCCCTCACTCCCTTACCCTCACTCCCCTTCCCTCACTCCCCTTCCCTCACTCCCTCACTCCCCTTCCCTCACTTCTCCCTCCTCACTCACTCCCCTTCCCTCACTTCCCTTCCCTCACTTCCCTTCCCTCACTTCCCTTCCCTCACTCCCTTCCCTCACTCCCTTCCCTCACTCCCTCCCCTCACTCCCTCCCCTCACTCCCTTCCCTTCTCTCTCTCTCTCTCCCTCACTCCCCTTCCCTCACTCCCTCCCTCCCCTTCCCACACTTCCCTTCCCTCTCTCCCTCCCTCACCCCTTCCCTCCCTCCCTCACTCCCCTCCCTTCACTCCCCTTCCCTCACTCCCTCCCTCAATCCCCTTCCCTCTCTCCCCTTCCCTAACTCCCTCTCACACTCCCCTTCCCTCACTCCCTTCCCTCACTCCCTTCCCTCACTACGTTCCCTCACTCTCTCCTTCACTCCCCTTCCCTCACTCCCTAACTCCCCTTCCCACACTTCCCTTCCCTCTCTCCCTCACTCCCCTTCCCTCACTCCCTCACTCCCCTTCCCTCACTCCCTACTCTCACTCCCCTTCCCTCACTCCCTACTCTCACTCCCCTTCCCTCACTCCCTCACTCCCCTTCCCTCACTCGCCTCCCTCCCTCAATACCCTTCCCTCACTCCCCTTCCCTCACTCCCCTTCTCTCACTCCCCTTCCCTCACCCTCCCTCACTCCCTCCCCTCACTCCCCTTCCCTCACTCCCTCACTCCCCTTACCTCACTCCCCTTCCCTCACTCGCTCCCTTCCTCACTCCCCTTCCCTCACTCCCCTTCCCTCACTCCCCTTCCCTCACTCCCTCCCCTCACTCCCTCCCCTCACTCCCTTCCCTCACTCCCTCCCTCAATCCCTCCCTCACTCCCTCCCTCACTCCCTTTCCCTCACTCCCTCTCTCACTTCCCTTCCCTCACCCCTCCCTCCTCCTCCCTCACTTTCCCTCACTCCCATCCCTCACTCCTCTTCCCTCACTCCCTCCCCTTCCCTCACTCCCGCCCCTTCCCTCACTCCCTTCCCTCACTCCATCACTCCTTTCCCTCACTCCCTTTCCTCACTCCCTCACTCCCCTTCCCTAACTCCCTCCCCTTCCCTCACTCCCTCCCCTTCCCTCACTCCCTTCCCTCACTCATTCACTCCTTTCCCTCACTCCCCTTCCCTCACTCCCTCTCTCCCCTTCCCTAACTCCCTCCCCTTCCCTCACTCCCTCCCCTTCCCTCACTCCCTCACTCCCCTTCCCTCACTCCCTTCCCTCACTCCCTCCCTCTTCCTCTTCCCTCACTCCCTCCCTTATTCCCTCCCTCACTCGCCCTTTCCCTCACTTCCTTCCCTCACTCCCTTTCCTCACTTCCTTCCCTCACTCCCCTTCCCTCACTCCCTCACTCCCCTTCGCTCACTCCTTCCCTCACTCCCCTTCGCTCACTCCCTTCCCTCATTCCCCTTCCTTCACTCCCTCCCTCACCCCCTCCCTCACTCCCCTTCCCTCACTCCCTCACTCCCCTTCCCTTACTCCCTTCCCTCACTCCCTTCCCTCACTCCCTCCCTCACACCCCTTCCCTCACTCCGTCGTCCTCCTCCCTCTGTCGCCCTCCTCCCTCTGTCTGTCTCCCTTTCTCTGTTTCCATGTCTCGGTCTCCCTTTCCCTCCCTCTCCCTCTGTCTCTGTCCCTCTACCTCCCTCTGTCATCTCACCCTGCCTGTGTGTCACCGGGCTGAGACAGCTTCCCCTGTTGTATTACTATCTAGGACCCTAATTCGATATTCCTACTTCATGCCCTTATATGGTTATAATAAATAATATCCTTATAAAGGCATAAGAATCATATCCATATTTAGTTTAGCCCATGCAGTCCAAATTAAGCAAGGCTACTTCCCCAGACTCCTAGAAAGTACAACGAGTTCTGTAAACAAACTAAACCTCCAGCAACCTGGGAATTCCCCATGCTCCTGTTTTGATTTGTCCTAGAACTCCTGCGAGCACTAAGAGAATGGCCAGTTCTGAGTGACATCTTCATTGACGTCTTATGTCCAACCTTACGTGAAACCCGGCACCTTTCAGGTATAAATATACCAACGTTGCCTTAAGCAAACACACGGTGGTTTGGAGCAGAGCGGCTATCTACTTACCTGAGAGCCCACGGCCGCCGCCCCTCCCTTTTGACGCACTGAGAAAGACGCTGTCTTTTTCTCCAGCCGAGATAATCCAGCCCCGGTGTTCTCAGCCGCCCTTGCGGGTTGCTGGGATATCGAGTCCTGAGAAAGAGATACCAGGCCTCCTGCTTTCTATTACCCAGGTACGGAGCTGACTAAACCCTTAAAGAGAATTCTTGATTCAGATTCTGGGCAAAACCAACTTAACTTAAATTGCTACTTACTTACTCCTTCCCACGTATTAGGCTTAGGTCAGGTACACCGGGGTAGGCGTATTTAGAAGCACCAGTTGAGTACGTTAGTCATTGTATTTATGTATGTATATATTTTATCTATTTTAAAGTATCATATGGCTAAGAAACCATTTCAATGCTTTTACAGTATTATTTTATAATACTCCTTTTACTGTACGCACTTTACTTTACTATAAGTATTGCAATTGTAGCAATTCCTTTCTCTTGCATGACAAAGAAGACTGCTCAATAAATAACACCTTTTATTGAAAATGCCCGTCTCTCTATTCTCTGCACTCTGGTGAAACTAAGTATGCACAACTGACTGAGTGAAATAGCTGTCTATTGTTTTCACACGACTCTAGAGATACACTCTTATTCTGAGGGAGCAAAGTTGTCATGTTATATGGTTGTCAGAAGCTAATCCCTTCTTGTCTATCCAGGGAGGTTAAACTCCTCCTTGTTTATTCGAGAAAGGTTCTAGTGACCTCTAAGCTAGCTGGCAAAACTAATTAAGTCTAATACAGTCAGTAGAGACCTAGATGACCTCAGTCCTACGTCTACACTGCTGTTTATATTATTCCAATGCGCAGAGCCTATTGGGAATATAGGAACTGCACTACATGGTGCCCAACGTTTGGTAAGGCGATAAATCTAACGCAAAACGTTAGAGTAATTCAGTCGTGCTTTTTCACACAGACCCTTTTCCCGTAAAATCTCCAATAGACGTCTGGAGTGGGTAAAAAGTTAAAATCCGCCGGAGCTTAGTAGGAAGAGATTCCTATGTATAGTTTTTGGTTTAGTCAACGTTGAAGGATACAGTGTTCCAAAATATTGTGCACCTAATCTTTGTTTCCTTGAAACTTGATCTGCAACAAGAAACTTTCTGTCAGTAAAATTGTGGAAAGTGACAACGAAGCGGACAGAGCTAGAATAGCAGCTCAACTCCTAGCGGATGACACAAGTCTCACACAAATTCCACTATTACAAAATAGAGGAACCTCCCGATGTATACACTCCTTTCGCGGATGTTGAAATCCCACTAAATTACCAAGAGCACCTGCTCTGGTTTAAAGGCGCCCTAAAACATCAAAATAACATCACCAGGTTCGGTCCACTAGGTAGACCAGGAGCAACGTGGCCGGTTCTAGCCAGCTACACACCAGAACCCGACATTGGAAAAATGTCAAGCGAAGAACTCTTAGTTAAAATAAAAGAATTAGCAAAGGCATATAGAGAATTAGTTCAATTGGCAATGGAGGACATAGCATACCTCCAGAAATTGAAAGAAACAGATATAGGAGAACAACCATTTGAACTTGCCAGAATCATAGAAAAATATTATGAGGAACTAGGAAGAGATAGTTTGGGTGGGAAACCAGTAAAACCCCAACTAACTGAAAATCCTGAAAAAATATTTATTAAAAATAATCTAAATACTCCAAAAAAGAGTTGGGATGGTAATAAACAATCCACTCCCAAAGAAAAAAGATTCCAGTCCAGAGGAAGGTCTCCTCAACGAAGAGAAAGATCTCCTGACCGAGGAAACAAGTCTCCCCAGAGGGAGCCCTCTGAGAAAAGATACAACCTTAGGAATAGGGATAATTTGAAGAAACCTGATAGATATCCAGATATTGATACACGTCCCTCTCGATCTTCCTCGCATAAATCGGAAAGAAGAGGACGGTCAGAACACAGTAAAGAGCACGTCAAGTCCAAAGACAAGGAACCTGTTCATCAAAGTAAAAAATTACAATTTCCAAGAAAGAAGGTAGCCAGTATTAAAATGATTAAACGTGCCGATGATACTGAGGACACAACTGAAAAATGGAGAGTGGGCCCAGACAATGCTAGACAGCGCAGCAGAAGTGACCATAGCTCGCAAGATCCTGATGAATCTTTTGGAGACAGTGGAAACGAATGAATACATTCAAGTGGAAACTGCAGGTACCAGAGTTAGCAAACCTCATAAAAAATACGAAATAACACTGCGTATAGAGGGAGACAAGACCAGGAAAGTAAGGGGTCTCTTTTGGGATAACCTTTCAAATGGCTATGACATTCTTTTAGCTGAAAAAGACTGGCCACCAGAGTTTTTCAGGGAGTGCCTTCATGGCGAAGAAATGATTATGCCTGCCTTCTCAAATCATATTTCAATTCATAAAAAATCCTTATATGCAAGAAAATGGGCAGTAGCCCAAGCTCCTGCATTATATAAAAATCATGTAGGATGGGATGAGGACTCTCCTCCTCACAAAATCCAGTTAAAATGTCAACCCACTGCACAAAGGTAGTACCCAATTAAACAAGAAGCTAAAAAGCAAATCAGGGAGATCTTAAATCAACTTGAATACCAGGGGGTGTTTGAAACATGCACTTCACAAATGAACAATCCTTTGTTTCCTGTCTTCAAGCCAGATGATTTATATAGTCTAGTTTTGGACTACCGACACTTAAACTCCTGTTGCAAAACATTTGCAGTACAAAATTCACACAGTTCAGCACTAATGAATAACATGGTGCGCAAAAAATACAAAACAACATTAGACATCTCTAATGGATTCTTTTGCCAAAACATTGCACCGGAGAGCAGGTATTTGACCGTGTTCTCAATAATGGGGTCGCAAAAACACTTCTGTCGACTCCCACTGGGATTCAAGAATAGCCCAGGATTATTATCAGCAAGGGTAACAGAGTTACTACAAATATATGATGATGAAGCATTATCTTATGTCGATGACATCTATCTCACAGATGATGACCTGGAGACTCACTTGAAAAGGGTGAACACAATAATGCTTGGGTTCGCAGCAGAGGGTTACAAATTCAACTTTAAAAAGTCACGAATTGCCCATCTAACTGTCCTGTTTTTAGGATATGAATTATCAAGTGAAGGCAAAAGCCAAGCAGACAACTTCTTAGAGAAGTGTGCTGTACTCCAAGCACCAAAAAAGCTGAAGAACTTTCAATCAATTCTAGGTTTCCTGAATTTCGGAAGAACATACATTCTAAATTTTGCGAAGAGGGTTCAACCTCTCTATGAATTAATAAAACCTGATTTCAAACCAATCAAATGGACTCAGAAACACACAGAAATTTTAAGATCATTGCAAACAGACATGTTAGCAAAAACAAAATTACAAACTCGCGAAAACATATGCAATCTTGTAATCCGAGTCATCCCAGGAAGATGCGGATTCACGTACCTAACCTTTAATGAGGGAGAAACGGTACCAATAGCTTACAAATCACACTTGCACACAAAAGCTGAAATAAAATTCAGTTCAAATTAAAAAATTCTCATAGCGGTTCAAACTGCTGTAGCAAAAGAAAGAGCCCAAGCCCAAGGCAAAAGTATAACTGTTTTAACAGCAGAATCAGCCCTTGAGGCACTAACAAGCCAACACAATTTGACTGCTGTGGCATTAGATCCAAAATGGATACAATGGGAAAATTCTCTTGCTGCAGAAGATGTGAAATACTATTTTGATCCGAGAATGAAAAAACTAGAAAATCTAGAATATGAAGAAGAATATCCTCTGCCAATCGAAATTCTGCCTCTCGAACAGTACACATGTGTAATCTACATGGATAGATTTGCACAACACTACGATGTAGAGAAAAAATCATACAACGCAGCGTGCACGGTGGTTAAAGGTTGCTGGCGCTTTGGTAAATTCAGACCAATAGTCACCAAAACTGAATCACTCAGAAAATGCTCAACTCAGTGAGCTGAAATCAGATCTTTGAAGATGGCGCTTGAAAATGCCGATCGTGAATTCCCGACACTAATAGTGTGCGATTCGCATTACTGCATCAAGTCTTATAATAACGACTTGCAGAACTGGGTTCAAAACGATTACAAAGATGACACAGGTGCCACAATAAAGCAGAAGAAGCTTTGGGAACAGGTAGTTCTTTTGTAGGAAGAACTACGAAAGACTCACGTGATACATACACTGAGTCATCAACGTGATGGCGTTCACGTTGCAGGGAATTCATTTGCTCAACGAGCCTTAGCGGAAGCGGTTCAACCATCTTCCGTAGCCACAAAAAAGCGTTCAGAAAAATACATAGATGGGGAAATCATGCTGGCAGTAAAAACGACTTCAAAAGACGACTGTGCAGCATTACCTGTGAACTATCCACTCAATTATACATACATAATTGATGCAAACTCCGTTCCTTTTGCTCAAATCCTTGGAATGGGGGATAGAGTAATTCCAAACACGAACAGGAGAGTCTTATTAATAGCAGACGCACACATGGGTGAAGGTCTGAGGCACCAAGAGATCAAGGGATCTCAGAGATCGCAGTCGCGAACCGACCGGAGTATTGCCAGGACCTTTCTTTTAGATAGCATAAGGCTATCTATAGCAAAAATCCAGCAGGAGAAATGCGTACCATTAATGTTTAAGGCTAGATTCACTTAAAATGTAGACCCCAGCTCTCGGCTGACGCCAGAACTGTTATACAAAGATTTGCAAGTCCTTATCGGCACATACGCAATTGGCATGCTACATTCTGACCAGGGTCCTGCGTTTAGCTCTAGGGCTTACATGGAGGCCATGATCAGCATGGGCATTGCATTGCGGTACTCTTGTCCCTTCCATCCTGAGGGAAATGCGGTAGTGAAAAAAAAAACGGGACATAAAGCAATCTATAACAGCGAGGGTATTAGGTTTGGGTGATGGGTGGGTCCAAAATTTAACAAGTGTCCAACGTAGTCTTAATAATCTGCCAAGAAATTCTCTAAAAGGTCTCAGTCCGTACGAACTATTGTTCGGTACTAGAATGCATATTCAGGACCTTGATAGTCACACTTCAGTGGTAGAAGAAAAATGCTTTGATATCAAAGACCGTTTGGCTGTTTTACAGGACTTAAATAAAATAAGAAAAAGCCTGAGCAACACAAAGTTAAAGCAACAGCCAACAGCCACTGAAGATAAACCACCTGTCCCAGCAAGACCTGTCTGGATTCTAAAGATTGGGGATCTGGTCAGAGAGAAGATCGCGGTGAAGAAGGAATTTGGGCCTTCTTACAGAAAAGCAGTACCTGTCTTAGCTGTCAGCGGAACAAGATCAGCTACCGCCCCTTGCTGGTAAAAAGGAGAACCGAGTTGTATCCATCGACCTGGTAAAACCACAATCATGTGGCCAATAATAAGTAGTAGGCCCAGTGGACTCCCAAGAAATAACAGAGTACCAAAATTTGCTACAATGCAAGAGGTTCAAACTGAGAGACTAATCACATTTGATAAACCTGCAGTGAATAAAAAGGACTATGCAACAATGCCATGGAACTTATGCCTCTTGAAACCCAAATTGTAACAGTTCGTCAAGAAACACCAGTCTACAACGATGTAGCCTCAGACTATGCTAATGAGACAAAGAAAATTCCAAAAGCAAATGAAAATTCGGAAGCAATTCCAACAATTGACAGAACTGCATCTGGCTACTTCATCAATTTCGATGACTTTTCTGATGATCCAAGTGAACATGAAGAAACACCAGCAACAAAAACTTTCAAAGACAAAGTAACTGAACTTTTTCATGAACTCAAAGAAACCTATTTGATTTCTCCATGGATTGAATTTTGGATTGTGTTAGGTGTACTTTTCCTCCTGCTTTGGCTCATCATGGTTCTTTGTTTGGGAAAATTCATTGAAGGAAAATACAGTACAATGGACACAGCAAGTCAGAACATCAAATTGGTCCTAAAGCCTCACAAATCATCTCACATCGAGAAAAGAGAACTATCATCAGTGAACATCACAGCCAATCCAATACCCGGTGGGGTAGTATGGGACAAAACGGATTATAAAATCTATGGCCCGATTGAGCTCTTGAAATATCTACACCAGTTTAAGGTTTCATTAAGTGAATTTATAAAATCGAGTACATTTTCTGATGATTGGGACTTTGAAAATATTAATAATATAATGTCAGATTTAGTAATGTCAGCAAAATTTACAGAACATGATTACTTACAGGTTTCATCAAATTATGAAGAAATGTATTGTTATAATCACTTTGGTCATCACTATTTGAATAAATCTGCTCAACCTAGAAATGTTTTTAATTAAAATCAATGGGAACATTGTGCAACTCCACCAAAAAGCAGATCGAAAACATTTTATGAGAAATTCCCATACTTCTCAGGGTTTAACACAAGTGATGCAGAAACGTTTTATTTCAAATTGTTAAATAAGACAGGCATGAAAACAATGCTAACAAATAATAAATTGATCTACTCTGAAACATTTTATGAAAAAATGATTACATTTGGTTTTGAATTCTAGAAAAACAACATTGAAACAAAATCGTTTTGGGGTACAAAAGAATGGCAGGTCCAAGGTTTAGAAGCGTTATTTAGAGCCTGCATAATCCCAGAACAAATATTATTCTTGAATGAAACCATTCAACAGACTACTTGTCTTGGCCTAGCTAAGATAAAAGACTTAAATAAACCATCTATTCCAAAGCCCATACCTGATAGTAATAGCACTACAGACATGGAGATAGACGTATCCCATATTTTACACCTAAACAGAACACATCCTGATTGGAAAAAATGGTTGATCTGGCCCACAGACACAAATAACTGTCCAGATAGATTCCTGAACAAAATACAGGGGTTCAAAATGACCAGGCCAGACCCAAGATACTCCCAGAGACAACATCCAGGGATAGTCAGAACATACAGTGTAGGGAAACTATGCCTTGAATGGCTACAAAAATCCAAACTGGCAGAAATTAAGCAACACTTGACTTTACTTAAAGACGGTGCTGACTTGCGTGATTTCATATTAGGACCTTGCAAACAGCGTCAAAAACGTTTCATAGCGGCCGGTATATACGCTGCGTACAACGAAGCTTGAAAAGAAATGCAAATTGAAACAGCAGAAAAAATACGAGAAATTGATCGTATTAATTTGGAAAAATCACTTTCTGTTGTGGACAATGGGTTAATGACTCTGTCCTCCAGAATATATTCACTGGACAGTATTGTATCATCTGCTATATATATAATAGAGCAGGACTTACTGATGTTACAACACGGTCAGTCCCAATTACGTTCTATTGTACAGCTTGGCTGGACGTTGCAAAATCTGCGTTCAGGCTACGTGCCATGGGGTTTAATCAACACAACGTCATTATTCACTATCTTTAACCTTACTGATAGACAAATCAGTTTGGCACAAAAAGGAGCAGAGTATACAATTCTGAGCATTGAAAAACTTGAGAGATTACCATTGACAATGTCAGAAAGACCTATCATTGAATGGATAATACACGGAATAATTACAATTCCGATAACAACTTTTCAATTTAAATATTGCCAAGAGTATATACCAGCGGGCCAGTATGAAAGGTTGGGTAAAGGGTACATCAAGTCAGCATGGAAATTACCTTATACACACACATGTTATAGCGAAAGGAAAAAAGAGGTATTTCTTAGTGGTAACAATTGTAAAAGATCACTAAGCGGTACAATTCTGTGTCAAGGTATAAACTTGCATGGAGCCTGCGAAGGGTCTTCGAATAAGCTTTCTTTTCACCTGCACAGCACTCCTGCAACACAGATAGAGCCATTCTTTAGACAGCTTTCTAACGGGAGCTACGTTCTAATAAGTGACCACAGCTGTTGTGGCATGGTGCCAGGGAAAGCCTATCTCGTGAGCGTGAGTTCCATGGTCACTTGCTGTATGCAAGTATTGTATCCAAACAGCACTCCAGATACGGAGGCAGCAATATGGCCTTCTTTGAATATCTCTTCTATTCGAATTGATACTTTAAGCAGAATGAAGTCTGTTCTTTTACAGACAACTGTGCCTTTGACCTCGTCCAGAGAAATGTATGATCTGCAAGTTGCAAGGACAAAGGCAGAGATACAGTCCCTTTTATCAACAAATTGTCCCGTGCATTTCGTAGAAATGCTAAACCAAATCCTAAACATGTCAGATACCAGTGGCATCGCACATGTATTTAAGACAATTTTTTCGGGACTTTTAACACCCTTCAAAACAGTTCTGGGCATCTTTCCTAATTTTTTCTTTTCTGTCTTTGGCGGCCTACCTCTACTTTTGGGACTTGTGGCAGGAATTTTATTTTTGATCCTTCTGCTTTGATATGGCAAGCCAAGTCGCAGACAAGACTCCAGCAACGATGGAAGAAACAATCCTAGCTATACGCTATCGGGACCGCATAACTAAAGTCCTCGGATTAGCCCGGCGAAGAGATCTGAATATGACCTGGTTTCTTTCATTCAGACCTATCTGGCAAAATTGCATCTTACCTGTGCTTCGATGTATGCCATGCGGAGAAGAATGCATGTTGGACATCTGTCTTACACTACCATCAGCAGTACCAATGGATACAGATACCTTGCTAGGTCCGGTAACGACTCATGCATCGTGTTGTCCCCAGCGGCTATCCATTCTGATGACGGCATTCGTTGAGACTTCACCACTACGAGTATGTGGCAGTGGAGTACGAGATGAGAACAGCATCACCCAGGTACAACCTTCTGTGAGCATTGCTGATCCTGACATCAATGATAGCAATCATTCTCACACATGCACTGTTTCGGCATTTTCAAACTTGGTCGAACTTTCCCCTGATGTTCTAGACCAATTTTTTGCGAGTCTGTCTGAAATGATGTTCACCCCTGAACAGAAAGAATAACTTTTTAAGCAACGAGCACACAGCGTTCCCTGAACTCTGAACGCGGCCTTCAGCTTTGATAAACAAAAGCTACTGAAAAACATTTGGAACTATTTTTACCCTGAAAGCGAAATTATTTTTAATTACTTCCAAAATATTTACCTTTTTCTGGCAGATGTACTCTGCTTAAAGCAGAACTATTCTTAGAGAACAGAGCTTCTATTTTTAGGAACTCAAGAGACAATATATTACCTCAGCCTCTAGCACATGTACAGCATTTGTATTAATATGTGATGGAATGGTCTCGACCTTCTCTTCTGTATTAAGAGCCATTTCATGTGTAATTTTCGCAATTCATTCAGCTGATATATATATATGCAATTTTTTGACTGAATGATACCAGTGCTTGAAAAGCGTACAGTACCAATACTCATTTTCGTGTATTTACCATACACCATTTCAAATGCAAAATATGTATTTTGGGGTGGGTTGGAAAACACATGCACCATTATATGTTTACTATTGCTTAGTTTTAGTAATGAGGGACATAAGATCGTGGAGTGGGTGTTGTATTTCTATCTAGGACCCTCATTCGATATTCCTAATTTATGCCCTTCTATGGTTATAATAAATAATATCCTTATAAAAGCATAAGAATCATATCCATATTTAGTTGTAGCCCATGCAGTCCAAATTAAGCAAGGCTACTTCCCCAGACTCCTAGAAAGTACAACGAGTTCTATAAACAAACCAAACCTTCAGCAACCTGCTCCTGTTTTGATTTGTCCTAGAACTCCTGCGAGCACTAAGACAACGGCCAGTTCTTAGTGACATCTTCATTGAAGTCTTATGTCCAACCTTACGTCACACCCGGCACCTTTCAGGTATAAATACACCAACGTTGCCTTAAGCAAACACATGGTGGTTTGGAGCAGAGCGGCTATCTACTTGCCCGAGAGCCCACGGACGCCGCCCCTCCCTTTTGACGCACTGAGAAAGACGCTGTCTTTTTCTCCAGCCGAGAAAATCCAGCCCCGGTGTTCTCAGCCGCCCTTGCGGGTTGCTGGGATATCGAGTCCTGAAAGAGAGATACCAGACCTCCTGCATTCTATTACCCTGGTACGGAGCTGACTAAACCCTTAAAGAGAATTCTTGATTCAGATTCTTGGCAAAACCAACTTAACTTAAACCTCTATTTACTTACTCCTTCCCATGTATTAGGCTTAAGTCAGGTACACCGGGGTAGGTGTATTTAGAAGCACCAGTTGAGTACGTTAGTCAATGTATTTATGTATGTATATATTTTATCTATTTTGAAGTATCATATGGCTAAGAAACCGTATCAATGCTTTTACAGTTTAATTTCATAATACTACTTTTACTGTACGCACTTTACTTTACCATAAGTATTGCAATTGTAGCAATTCATTTCTCTTGCATGAGAAAGAAGACTGCTCAATAAATAACACCTTTTATTGAAAACGCCCGTCTCTCTATTCTCTGCAGTCTGGTGAAACTATGTATGCACAACTGACTGAGTGAAATAGCTGTCTATTGTTTTCACACGACTCTAGAGATACACTCTTATTCTGAGGGAGCAAAGTTGTCATGTTATATGGTTGTCAGAAGCTAATCCCTTCTTGTCTATCCAGGGAAGTTAAACTCCTCCTTGTTTATTCGAGAAAGTTTCTAGTGACCTCTGAGCTAGCTGGCAAAACTAATTAAGTCTTATATAGTCAGTAGAAACCTACAGGACCTCAGTCCTACGTCTACACTGCTGTTTATATTATTCCAATGCGCAGAGCCTATTGGGAATATAGGAACTACACTACACCCCAGCCAGCTTCCCCAGTGCGCACAAACACACAGCCCGACCGAGCACTTCACAGGTCTTTAAAAAGACCATTTGCATGTGAATTGGGCCGCCTCCTCTTAGCGCCCCTGCAGCTCCATTCTGGCTTCGCCGGAAGGAATGTCCTGGACCCCACAGAGCAGCAGAGTGTTTGCAGACACTCTTTGAAAACACGGGTACGATGTCTCATGGTCCGCGGGCTGCCACGGAAGGCTTGCCGGACTGCTGCCGGCCCGCGGGCCGTACTATGAGTACCCGTGCTCTAAGGCATCCCCTCTCTGAGTGTCTAGGTACCTTCCAGATGTTAGTAACTGAAGAGGCCTCAAGGATGCTCTGAGGCATCCCCAGTCTGGGTGTTTGGGTGCCTTCAGGTGTTACCACCTCAACAGTTTCAAGGATGCTCTGAGGCATTCCCTCTCTGGGGGCCTCAGCAGATGCGTCACTTTGTAAACCCCTGCGCTACATTATACCGGCGTCAGGTATAATGTATGCAGGGGGGCGTTCCCCCACAAAAAGCCTCGTAGGAGTGACTCAGTGAAATCTATGAGAGTTCACTGCTCACTTCTAGGATGCAATTGCGTTAAAATCTTGCGCCTGCCTCACAACAGGTGTAAGACTGACGCAGGCCTTATCACATGGGTCTTGCCACATGTGAAAGGGCGCATTGCTGGAGTAGCATCACTTTGTTGACACACTCCAGCAGTACGTCACTTTTGCGCTTACAGATACATCAGCAATACTGATGTTTCTGTAACTCCTTGCGACATAATGCGTCATACATTAATATGACGCATCAGGTATGTCGCAGGAGTGCGCACAGGGAAGTGACGCATCTCTGCTTTCACGCAGTGGTTTGTCATTTCTCCTAAATGAGGCCCTGGGTGTCTAGGTACCTTCAAGGTTTTAGTAACTCAAGAGGCTTCAAGGATCCTCTAAGGCATCCCTCTCTGGCTGTCTATGTACCGTCAAGGTGTTAGTAACACAAGAGGCATCAAGGATGCTCTGAGGCCCCCCCTCTCTGAGTATCTGGGTACCTTCAAGATGTTAGTAACTGAAGAGGCCTCAAGGATGCTCTGAGGCATCCCCTGAGTGCCTAGCTGTGTTCAGGTGTTACCAACTGCACAGCTTAAATTATGCTCTGAGGCATTCCCTCTCTGAGTGCCTGGGTGCCTTCAGGTTTTACCAACTTGGAAAGCCACAAGGATGCTCTGAGGCATCCCCTCTCCGAGTGTCTAGGTACCTTTAAGGTGTTAGTAACTTTAGAAGCCTTAAGGATGCTCTGAGGTATCACCTCTCTAAGTGTCTGGGTGCCTACAGGTGTTACCAACTCAATAACTTCAAGGAGGCTCTGAGGCATCCCCTCTCTGAGTGTCTAGGTATCTTCAGGGTATTAGTAACTCAAGAGGCCTCAAGGATGCCATGAGGCATTCCATCTCTGAGTGTCTGGGTACCTTCAAGGTTTTAGTAACTCAAGAGGCCTCAAGGATCCTTTAACGATTCAGAATAGGGGGTGGTGATGAACAGAGTGTCTGAATTAAGCAGACCACTCTTACCCAGTCCAAAGATCAGGGCTTGATCCATCACCGTTTTTTAGCTCACTGCACCATCCCAGCTCAGAACCTGGCTATATGCAAATTAGTCTGTCCCTGGCCCAGTGCATCATGGGAACAGGGAAGACTACGCAAAAAGCCAGTCAGGTCTAACACCTACCATATATGTTTATTATTTAAAGTAGTTAATGAAAATGGTTTTCAAGTTTTAGGAATAAAAAATATAAAACCTTAGACCAGTAATTTCTCTGGGACACGCACTGAATTAACGGTATACATCTTATCAAACCACGCCGCCGGGCCCCAGGGTTGTCGGCTGAAAGGCTGTGTTAATTTAAAAATTGAGAGACAGAAACTATCCGCAACGTGTCCGGCCCTTGGGGTTGTAGGCTTTACGATGTGTATTTACGTATTTGTACAATAAAGGTCTTTAAAAAAAAAAAAAGTAATGTGCAACAGCATATAGCGCTGCTTTGGATTACTTTGCGCCATGGGTGTACCAAGGGTGGAGCATGGGCATTCCCTTGCAACAGCCCAAGGTTTCTTACGCTAAACCCAATTTACTTAATAAAGTAGAAAGGGTTTGGTGTGCGAAAACTGCGCCCTTTTAAAGTAGACATTTCACTGTACAGCACACATACAAAGTGGAAAAAGTCTTCACTTAAGTGTAACATAGTATTTTGTAAACCAATGCTAAACTCACGGAGACATCCTTGCAATGGGGTGCAAAGGTGTCTCCATGGCGCACGGTAGCTGATTTCAGTGCCGGCGCTATTGAGAGGAGAGTGCCTTAATGTAGTAAAAAGGCGCTCTCCTTCTCTCTTTTTCCCATAGCGCAGTGCAGCATTTGCAGCTGCTGCAGTGCACTACGTGGAAAAATAGTAAATCTGCCCCTTAATCCGCACATTCAGTTCACGACGAAAGCAAACAAAACAAGATAACAGACAGGTTGTTCTCACGAAAACAGCTTCTAACAACTAGACTTGACATTGCGTCAGGGTTGCTTTTACAAAACGCAGTGGTATTTATTATATAAAATGTGCCAGCTCCTATTTTGGGTCAGAGAGGAGCATTCTGGCAGTGGCATTTGCTCTGAGACCGCCGCCGCATTGGACATGCAGTCCTGCTCAAACTACGCTAACAACAGGTATGGGGTCTAAGGCTAAACTCCGAGATGACACAGATACCACCACCGTTATGATCAAGGAGTAGGGTGGATATAGATAGAAAGATAATTTGCCATTGTCTAGATATTTATTATATTCGCCATGTTCATAATGCTGATTACAAGGCTATGCGTCAGGCAACATATAAACGCCGCTCGTTCATTCTATGCAAGATTACGATAGCTTTAATGAATATATTATAAACTTTATTTGTATTTTTCTTGTGTTTATCATGGGCATGCATGAGTGAACAACGGGAACGGTAAGATCTGTTTTCACAATTCCTTGGGGATCAGAGTGTCATGTTTGTGGTTGCCAAAATGCCCTGCTACTGTGGATGGGTTAGAGGTTCAGGTGAAGACCTGTGAACTAGTCTGGCATGGTAAAGGCAGGTGCTGGTGGACTCAGTCCTTACATTATGATATTTTAACCAACTTTAGAACTTCTTCTTTTAATGTTTATTTCGGCAATTTTGCCATAAAAGAACAGCATAAAATCAATACAATTGAAGAATCAGACATCACTGGTACAAAAATAGCGGGGTAGCACACGTGTACAGGCTATTGGTTCTCAAAGACAATGCCCCAATACACAACAATCTATACTGTAGAGACGGTCGGATGATCCAGAACTGATTCATTATTTAAAAACAATCTATAATACTACGCATTAATAAAAAAGAAACAATTTAACACTACAGCTAAAAATCTTACAAAAATTGACCTAGTACATAAAAGTTTGTTACACTGACTAGTGCAAAATCTGAATCAAGATTGGAGTGCCCTAGGTATTAAAAAAGATCTCTTGTGCCATACTGCTTCGAGAAATTTGGCCACTGCAAAGACAGTTACACTTGAGAGGTCAGTCTTAGGTATTCTAAAGGCCTCAGAGCAGTTAACAAACCCTATATTTTTACAAAGTGGAATTATCCAAAACCTTCTAGCAGGAATGTAGGCAGGGCAAATGAAAACTATATGCAATTCATCTTCAAGCCTACAATTGCAGCCAGGACAATTTTCCAGGGAGTGTTGTTTCCATTTAATGGTAAAGGCTCTTAACGGAAGTGTGCCATACCGCCATTGCAGGTATAATTTCCTGGCCAGATTCGGGAAAATGCCGTCAAGAACTGGCTCAAACTTATAGCACTCTTTGACCCCAAGGAAAATGTTAGTTATGGAATCTGGGCGTGTACCCTGTATATGTGATGCAAGATTGCATGCATGGAAAGTTGCCACCAGATGTTTTCGGGACAGTCCCTGACAAGCCGCTTCAGGATCACTCCACAGGGTCAGAAGACCCAGGCGTGCAAACTCAGTTTTTAGACATTTAAACCACGGGATGTTCTCTATAGTAGGAAGAGCAAGAAGTTCCTGCAATTCCTGCCTATAGTTGGCTAACTCAGGAGTGGACCATAATCTTCGCCAGAAAGTTAAGGGCTTTACACCCAGTACTTCATCCAGAGGTTTCAGTCCCAGATCCAACCTAAGGGGCAAAAGGGGGGTGCTAGCCGGTAACTTTAAGAGTTGTCTAAGAAACTTATTTTCCACTATGACTAGATCTTTTTTGCACACATGACCCCAAAGTTCACTACCTTAGAGAATCACACCTCTGGTCTGGAGTCTGTAAATCTCCAACGGGGGGTCTATCGGTCTAGCAGATGATTTATTAGAGTTAACTAGCCAGATTATTCCCCCTGCTATTTGAGCTAGTTTAAGCTGGGAGATAACTTGATGATCGCCTCATTCCAATTTGTCATTCATGGTCACACCCAAATACTCAAACGTATACACTCTTTCTAACCTGTTCAGGCCTATAGAGGGGTTGTGGCGTGTTTTTTTGAGGGGGTTAAAAATCATATACTTGGTTTTGAGGGCATTTATTTCGAGACAATGCTCTCCACAAAAAGCCTCAAAACCCTCCAGGATACGCTGAATACCCATTGGGGATTTCGTCAGCAGCAGGGTGTCATCCATAAACATAATTGCAGGCACCCTGCTGCCGCCGAGCCTTGGTGCGCCTGTGTTGGGGACTTTATTTAGGTAATCGATTACCCCGTTGACAAAGAGGCAAAACAGGGTCGGTGCTAGGACACATCCCTGCCTTACCCCTCTGCCAACGGGAAATCTTTTTGAGAGGCTGCCCATCCTCCCACACCTGACCTGTGCATAGTTATGTGTGTGCAAACGAACGATGATGTCTAAAAGATCGGAGGGGATACCCAGTTTGGAAAGTACCGTCCATAGTTTACTCCGCAGGACCAAATCGAATGCTGCATGGAGATCAACAAAGACGGTGTACAGCGTACCACCCTCCACCCACACCGTCTTCCAAAAGAGGAGGGCCAGACGGAATATTTGGTCCGTAGTTGAAACCTTGCTCCTATACCCAGCCTGGAACGTACTTAGGATTGAATGATCTATCATCCATTCCTGCAGGCGGTCAAGTATCAGCCTCGCGAAGACTTTTTGTGAAACGTCGATGAGGCTGATCGGCCTGTAATTGGCCGGGAGCAGAGGAGAGCCCTTCTTGAAGATAGGGACGATCTCTGCCCCCAGTCAAGTACTAGGGACCGCCATTCCCCCAAGAATTGCATTAAAAACTTCCAAAAGGTAGGGGGCCCAAACCCTGGGTTGATGCTTAATTAGATCTCCCGGGATTTTATGTAACCCGGGAGCTTTGCCCGATGGCAGCTTAGATATTACCATGAGAACCTCCCCCAATGAAAATTGCATTGCCTCGGCACCCTCCACAGTATTAGACTGCGCGGTTGGCCCACCAGAGAGTGGGAGGTGTTCAGTCGGTAGCCCAGCATTGAGCTTAGCCAAACCAGGGATAACCTCTTCATAAAGGCTGCAAAAGTGGTCCTCCCACACCGCAGCCGCTATGTTGGCCTCCATAGCTGGAGTCGGCTTGGCAAACCCTGTTCTCACTATCTGCCAGAATTTGCGAGCATCTCTGGTCTGGAGAGAGGCCAGCATGTTTTCTCAGTTGGAATGGTCCCATTCCACCTTTGCATGGTGGATTACATGCTTCAATTCCGCCCTCCTAATCTTGATTAACCCTGTATCTCTAGGGTGCTTCAATACAGCGAGGAGGTCAGCCTTTGCCTTCCTACAAGCTGAATTGAACCAGGAAGCTCTTTGCCCCCTGCGGGGCAATTTCCGAGCAATTGGATTTAGAAGTTCCGCAAGGGTGTCCACCAACTCCATGTGGAGGGTGCCCATCTTGGGCAACAATTCTACTGAAGAGGGTTGTGAAATAGGGGCCCGACGCGTTCTAATGTGGGGAGGATCCTTGCATAGAGCTCGGAAATGTGGGCGGGATTGTCCAGGAGCTTAGCCCACCTCACTCTGCGCCTGTCATTAGTTAAAATTAGTTTTGGATCTAAAGATGCCTCTGCCGGGTGATCGCCAGTGGGACCACCCGGCGAGACCAACAAAAGAATCAGCGCATTGTGATCGCTGTCAGTTCTTTGCACTACCGCAAAGTCAAGAACCTTGTTCCAGTCAGATGTCTGAACAAGGATATAGTCCAGGTGAGACTCCTGCCCTGCCTTATTAAAGGTGGGTTTCGAAGGAATGTCACCTTTAGTTCAGCCATTGCAAGCCCTCAGTGAATTGCTGAGGGTGAGTGCCAAAATTTGGGTTGCTAAGGGTGACCATGGCTTAGCTGGGGGGGCCCTCTAATTGAGGAATTCCCCACTGATCATCCTCCTCCAGAAGTGCTCCCTCCAAAGTTAAGGTTAGCGGCTCATACTGACAGTTAAAATCACCCCCCCAGGAGCATCCTAACACCCTGGG
The DNA here is from genome assembly GCF_964263255.1 of Lissotriton vulgaris. Lineage (NCBI taxonomy): Eukaryota > Metazoa > Chordata > Amphibia > Caudata > Salamandridae > Lissotriton > Lissotriton vulgaris. The sequence goes on along the minus strand of NW_028251103.1, from coordinate 222,833 downwards.
GTATTGTGGGCAGAAATAGAGAAAGCTCGTCAAAAGTGGGTGAGGGCTTCGTTATTCCTTTGGTCTGGAATACACATTTATCAGCGCGAGTTGAGTATGGTTTGGCCATTCCAACAACACGCACTGAACATCCAGAGAGTTAGTTTTAAGGACCCTAGCCTTACATCCCAAGTGGGGTGTGACCCATATGCAGAGACCCCCCGAAGGCTGTCCCTTCCCGTCCCACTTAGCTGGAATTGAAAAGGCTGCATAGCCAGATCGCCATTTATACTCCCTTGCCCATGTCTTCTGAAACAGGCAAACATCCTGTGTGTCAATGAAAGACCCCCACTCGGGGAAGTCTAGTTTGCCCTGAAGTCCCGCCAAATTCCAGGAGAGAATGGACAAGCCGGATATGTGCTCATCAGGAGAAATACCAAGTAAATCGAGCATGGTAGCAGGAGTAGTGTCCACCAGCTCGGTGGGAGGTTCAGTAGATTGGAGTTCCGCACAGATAACACCCTCAGCGGGGGGGGGAGGAGGACAATATGAGGTTCCCCGTATAGATCTAGTTGCCATATTTATCCCCGGGGCGAAGATGACGTTGTTTGTGTTGGAACTACTTTGGGACTCTCATAGACTGTACCTTCAGGGCCAATGGCGTTTGTTTGGCCACCCGTGCCCTGTTCAGACTGTAATCTTCAATCACAATCATCCATACCTGTGAACACATCAAACCTATTTACTGTCTCCAGGGGTGTAAAGGGTCTCAAGTGATCCATTCTCCTAAAGGTGTTTCTATTAAACCTAGGAGGTACCATGTTCCACCCAAAGGGATCAACAGCAGGTGAAGGGTATGGTACATGTGACAAGTACCTGGTATTGTAGGGTATTGGAGGGATAGTCTGATTAGGTGCCTGACCACCGGTATAGATGGGAGGGAACACTAGGGATCTGGGGTAAAAGTAGGTCAAGGGACGAGGGACTATGCAATTGCTGCCACTACCTGGAGGCCAATTTAGTATATAATTGACCGCTCGTGAGTCTCTGAAATTTACAACAACTAGGTCTCCCTCGATGTCTTTGGCCCTGCTACCCAGCCAAGGGAGTCGCCGAACATGCACAATCTCACCGTTGATGTTATGTGTGAGTGGTCTAAATTGGCTGAGCCAGTGCATAATTTTATTTTTCAGCTGGGGGAACCCTTCCCTCTTATTATCTGACAGTGTAGGGACCCCTGTCAGAACAACCACGAAGGGGACAGCTTCAGGGGGTAATTCTACTTGGGGCCCTTTGTGCGTTGGTGCCCTGGCATGTCGGTGCTTCCCCACTCCTCCCGTGTGTATCCTACAGATGCTTTTTCAGGTCCCCTCGGAACTTCACTAGCTGCATTTGCAACTGGTTTATTTACCTGCTTAGTGGGTGGAGCCCTCTGCTGCTTGGGGTTTGAAGAATTAGTAGATCGGAATGTAACTTTAGGGCCATTGGGAGTACGCAATGTCACCAAGGCTGTGGGTGGCACAACCCCACTCGCCAGTACCTTAGTTGGTCCATCGTTATTACAAATTGCAGACTCAATATCCTCAAGCCTTTTCTCAACCCTCTTCAGCCTCTCTATAATGGGTAGGATAAAAGACCTTATTAGGTGTTCCATACTATCCAGTGAGACGCCAGAAGGTACTTCCTTTAGCAGGGAGTCAGCAGGGATGACAGTTGGAACAGGAGTGTTCGCAGCCTTAGCAACTGGTGCCAGTGGTAGGGGAAGTGCCGAGTTTAACATAATGGCTGGTGCGGCCATTTGGGCCGGGGCAATTCTGGTGCTATTCTTTGAATATTTGCTTGGGTTTTTGCGGGTCCCCCCCCTTTCGTCTTCTTTTACTTGGTGGTGGACCATGGACCTTGGCAGGCACCGGTTTCTTCAGCTTGTTTTGAGCAAGTTTGCCCCGGACTGATAATACAGCTGAACCCTTTTCTGTTTCGGGCGGATTCAAAGCTTCAGCACGCGCCCAGATTATTGCATATACTAGCGCTAAGGCAAACGAAAGAAAGTTAAAAATAGCCATGCTTCAAGCAGATGTAGAGAGGGAATATGCATTGCAGCTTCAACATCATTCAAGCAAGCTAGAACAAGGTAAAACTCTTCTTCGGGATTATTTTGTCGCGGAAGAGATTAACAGCTCGAAAGCCTTTCAACAAAAGGTCTATGAAGACAGCCAGTTGGTAGGGAAACTATTAGCTAACTCTACCAGAAAAAAACAGGAGTCTTCACTGATAGGGAAAATTCCCGATCCCCGGAGTGGGCTGGAGGAGGATGATAGAGATAAGATCTCAAAAATCTTCCTGGATCATTTTGAAAAAATTTACTCTACGGAATACCAGGTAGAGGATGTAATGATTCAGGACTATTTTGTAGATATACAAATCCCCAAAATCTCCGAAAGTCGGATTAATCAAATTAGTCTGGAAATAAATACCACTGAAATTCAAAATTGTATAAAGGCAACCTCAGGGGGGAAAGCTTCCGGCCAGGACGGATTTCCAATAGAATTTTATAAGGTTTTTTTGGAGAGTTAGCAACTCCCTTGAAAAAGTTATTTAATTATATTAGGCTAGGTGGGTACGTCCCTGCCGAGTTTAAGGAATCTACAATTATATGCTTTCTTAAAAAAGATAAAAATCAGTATGATGTTAATTCATACAGACCGATTAGCCTACTAAATTCGGATTACAAAATTCTTATGAAGATATGGGCTGAGAGATTTGTTTTTGCTGCTCAGGAGGTCATTCATCAGGACCAGTCTGGGTTTATTGCAGGTCGCTATATGGCAGCAAACACCGAGTTCCTAATACAGGCATTGGACTACTTTAATATTAATTCGACCCCAGCCTGTATATTGATGATGGACGCGGAAAAAGCGTTTGACTTAGTGAATTGGGCTGCATTATTCTATTCTCTCGGTCAATTTGGTTTTCCAGCCTCAATTATTAAGATGCTTTATAACATCTACAAGGGAGCATCGGCCCAAGTAATAATCAAAATGAAACAGGCTGGTAAGATCAAGGTAAATAGGGGCACAAGGCAGGGCTGTCCGTTGTCCCCGTTGCTTTTTACTTTCTTTATCAAACCTTTAGTGATTAGGATTAGGGACAACGTGGCTATTCAGCCCCCATTAGTTGGCATGTCCAAATTAAAGTTGTTTGCTAACGATATTATTTTATATTTATCGCCCATAAAAGAAAATATTGAAAATTTGATGAGAGAGTTTAATAATTATGAAAAGATAGGGGGGTATAAAGTAAATCCAAAAAAAACAGAGGTTCTTGCATTGAATACTGATCCTCTTTTTCTCCCTGATGATCTGCAGGCCCAAGCTGTAAGAAATGACCCAATTAGATATCTGGGCATATATGTCACCACTGAATATGATATGCTCTATTCTATGAATTATGTCAGGACGAAGAACAAAATTCAGAGCCTTTTAGATCACTGGCTTCTTCTCCCACTATCAATTATAGGTAGGGTCTCTTTGATTAAGATGTCGGTGTTGCCTTTACTTATCTTTTTGTTCAGTAACGTGCCCATTAGAAATTAATTTAACATTTTTTAAAGAACTCGAAACAATGCTGAGAGGCTTTATATGGGGAAAGAAAACTTCAAGAGTTAAACTTCCAGTATTACAACTTCCAGCTGAACAAGGAGGCTTAGCTCTACCCCATTTAAGGACCTACTATGAAGCTGCATTTCTTGATATATTGGCAGGATTATTGAAGAATAATCAAACAAGAGATAATTTTTTTCTTACAAGAATGCTACAAGCAGTAGACTCTCAAATTCCAGTTTTTTTAAAAATCGCAAGGCTCCCAAAGAGGTCCAGATACAAAACTTTAAGGGAATATGCCTCAAGAATGTCGCTCCTTTTCAGAAAACATGGCATTAATAGCTCCCATTATTTAAGCTTGAAAGAATGTACTCAAATAGGCCTCCCACTAAGCCTGATTCGTATTAAATCTTGGGAACTTTCTGGCTTCCGAGAGCTAAGGCATTTTGTAATCCAAAATAGGGTAATTAGCTGGCAGGAGGTAACCGCGAGAATAAATGGTTCATTACATCCGACTTTTTTTGAATATATCCAGATTGTTAATTTTATTAGAAAAGAGATAAGTGGCCTGTTTAATCCCCCTAATAGCATACCAACAGCCCTGTATGATAGAATGAGTGTAGGTATCGGATACTGGTATAAGATGCTTCATTGCTCAAATCAAAATGTTTTAGTAGACAGTCATCTTGAGAAAATAAATCTAGCTACACAATGTAACTTTTCCATAAAGGACTGGAAGGTCATCTGTGAGTTGGGGAATAGATCATTGCGAGCTGCTAACTATAAAAGGATGTGCTTTCTGTCTCGCTGGTTAGCATATTATACACCCGAGGCTTTGGAAAGGATGTTTCCTGGAGCTGAGAATAAATGCTTCAGATGTATGGCTAGTAGCCAGGGAGGATGGCATTTTTTTTTTCTTGCCACCAAACTTTCTGGAAGGGTATATTTGCTGATATCGAACAGGCTATTGGGAAAACTCTTTTACCAACAGCAGAGGTAGCCTTGTTCGGTATATGCAAAGATAGGAGTAGGTTTAATAAAGCAGAAGAGGTATTTATATTTATTTCCTGCGCAGTTGCTCGCTCCCTAATTCTTCAAAACTGGAAGTCCTGCGAGATTCCGTTACACTTAAAATGGTTCAACAAAATGAGGAGAACATGTTATTTTGAAAAGGCTTATGCGGGTATAGTGGGAGCTGTTGGGAGATTTGAGAGGAACTGGAAATATTTTGAGGCTCTAGAAGCATTAAAGGGAGGTTGACTCGTGAAGAGAATTGTGAGGGGATGTTTCCTCATTTACAGCCTTCTTTCTGACTTCCAGGACATTTATATTTACCAGCATCTTTTTCCATATAAGATTGCACTTTGCACTCTTAAAGATAGTACTCTTTTGTACTTTCGGCACTTTTGCATTTGCACTTTATTGCAGCTTTGCACGTTTTTGCTGATGCACTTTATAAATTGCATATTTTGCACTTAATGTCCTGGGGGGGGGGGGGGGGGGGGGATTTTTAACTCTGTAAAAGGCTGACTTTTTTGATCTCGTTGAACCCTCCTTTTATCTCTGCATATTGCTTCCAACTTTTTAACTTTTTTATCTCTTGTTTGTTATCTGAGAAATTTATTGGAAATTTATTGGAAATTTGTGATTTTTGAATTCTAAAATTTGCCATGTTATGTACCTTTGGCTTACCATTTGCTCTATTCAATAAAAAGAATAAAAAAAAAAAAAAAGTTTGCCCCGGACTGGAGTCCGGGTAGTCGGGTCAACATCTATGGGAATGGGACTCGGAAGAAGAGTGTCGCTTATAGGCTGGTAAATAGAGACTAGGGGTGTGGGAGTGCAGTCTCGTAACAAAAGTGGGACACTCTTTAAGGATAAAAGGTCTTCATTACTACCAGTACATCCTACACTGGGGGAAAGGGCGTGGAGCGGGAGATCTGTGGGGGCCCTGTTCTTCATACATTCGACAGAGCGGCGGCGCTCTGCCCGGCGTTCTGCAAGAGTCTTTTCCCTGTCTGTGTCAGTGGGAGCCCTTGTAAAATAATTGTCAAGTGTGCCATTATTCATCCCCCCCGTCTTTTCTGGAAAAGCTTTGTCGGGACTCTGGGCCATAACGGACAAGTACACCCACTGTCAAAGTCAGTAAATGAGGAGAAAGAGCGTAGGCCCAGCCCGGCCTGACTCGGCCTCTGAGGGCCTAGGAGGGCCTGCCCTTTGCCCGGGCTTCGCCCGGCGCCCCCGCCCGCGTGTGTCCAGCGATGCGCGTGTCAGGGCGTGATCTTGTAGCCAATGGGCGGGCGGGGCACCCAGGAGGGAGGAGGGGTCGATGGGGAAGAGTCTCCAGACACACGCCGCTGGTAATCCTGGGACTCGCAATCCCGCTGCAAATTTCACTGCCCACAGTGCCGGTCCTTCTGCTGCCTGGGGCTCCGGTAAGAGAGAGCACTTCACAAAACACTCGAAGAGCCAAAGTCCGCCCCACACAACTTCGAGCGGCACTGGAACTGGTGGCAACTAGAACTAGCCACTGAGCCATGAAGACTAATAGACTTGACGTGCCTGACTCTAAGATGGCTGCCAAAACCACACTCCTTCTCCTACCTTTCCATCCTTGCACCTACCATCCGTCTTTGGTTTCAAGCCTCCTGATCCCCCTCCTGATCCTCACTCTTCTCTGTTAGAGCCCTAAACGCGTACATGGCAACTTCCCGGTGGAACTGCACCGACAGCGAAAGGGGAGATTGGCCCTGGCACACCGCTATGGCTGGCACCTACCCAGCAGGATCACGGACATTTGTTTCGTTTTTTTCCCGCTGCTGTCTCCTTCCTGTGGATGACCTGCTGTCCCTGGTCTTTCCTATACTGACTTTCGTTTTCGCTAATTTACTCCTCTATTGTTTATTTATTCATTATGTAACTACTGTAAAACTTTTGTAACTTGTAACTCACTGTGTCTTTTTGTAAAGCGCTTTCATACCTCCAGGTCTAGCCAGCGCTATATAAAACTGATGTAAATAAATAAATAAAATAAAATCCAGTGAAAAGGGAGTGGGTTATATTCTAGGAAGATGTAAATTGTTGATGACCTGACAAAAGGCAGAAATTCGTAGGGGTCGTGAAAGTCCCCGCCGCTACTGGCATTGGTTGCTTGATGCAGTGTGCATATAGTTTAGTTTTCATCGATTGAGTGAGGCCACTGTGTCAATCAAAGCTTGTAAGGGTTATCACCCTACACCTAAGCTCCTTTGACTTTCTCTTCTGCAATTTTTCTGCAAATGAGATGAGCACCTTCTAATTGCCATCTTCTAAGGCTCATCTGTTGACAAAGCAGCTGATCTGCACTTGTGGTTTCCTCTGTCACCAGTTTGTAAACTGGTTTGTTTTGTAGGTTGGTGCTTCTGAGGTGTGTCCTCCCCATCCCCATCCACATCAGGCGCAGTTCCCACATGTTTGGCCTCTTGCCATATATCAATGCCCCTGGTCTTCTGACCGTGTTGTACCATGTTGACAGCTTCTGTCTTGACGACAACTTATTATTCACATTCATCTGTGGCTTCCACTCATGCCAGTGCCCGCTCCTTGTGCTCTAGCTGGCATTGGAGAGCTCCTGCTATCGTCTAAGGATCAGGATCCCACCCATGGACATACCTGGTTTTCTCAGTATCGACTTGCACGTGGTCGATGACTTGCAATCTTGACTCAGCTGTGCTCTGATTTCTTTAGGGGAGATGTCTCCAGCCTCTTAAGCATACGTGGCATCCTTCATTGTCTCATTGTCTCTTTGCTTGGCATAGTTTACATTTTTCGTAGTCTAGATGTAGATGTTTGTGGAAATGGGCCTCTAGGGCTGCTCTGCCATTTCACAATCATTGTCTTGTGTGTTGTCAGGAAGCTTTTCAAAGAGCTCCAAGATCTCCTCCAAGCAGTGTAGTATCACTGCGGTATTTACCTGGCCACCTCTTTCGTTTGCGGCCTTGAAGTGGTCATTGCGTCTTGTGGGTCCTTCTCGCCATCTTGGCCCAGCCTTCGCTGGCTGACAGAGTTCTTGGAATGGTGGTCGTCGCATTGATGTCGTACTGCTGCCTCTGTGTGAGGGTTTGCTCCTCACAGTCTGGCTGAGGGTGGTAGCCTAGCCCTCCCTTTGTTCAGATTCTCTGAGCTCTCACTATCGCTCACTTCTGCGGCTTGGTGGGGCGTTGCCAGCAAAGATTAGCTGGTGCTGTGTCGTGTGGTGTTGTGGTGTTGCCCTTTCTATATTGCTCAGTAGTGTTGCTGAGTGCCTTTCCTGGAGGTCTTCACTTGCCACATGTGTCTTTACAGAGCTCACAGTTACATCTGACTGGGCCAGTTTTGTGAAAGTCTCGCCACGTGGCTTTCATGCCGCCATGTTGTGCAGGGGGACTGACTATCCTTTGCCTTGTTCTCCACGTTGGAGGTGGGTTGCTGTGTTGACGTGGTCTTTCACACTGGGCTTGCTTTGCAGTCTTCTGGCATGGTGTGAGTGTCATGCTTTCATTTCTGTTCGGCCGCTTTGTCTTCCTTGCCTGGAATGGAGCAGGTGGGGCACTGTAGGGCGCACACGGGCCGACACCTTGCAATCCGTGGATTGAAGCTTAGGTTAGAGGGAAGCCTCTGGGTCTCAGGCCAGAACCCAAGAAACTGCACTCAGGAGTCTGCAGCTCATTGCATACTTTGTCTTTGGAACCTGAAAAGTAAGGGTGGTTATGCAGTGATTCGTTTAAGATTATAAACATGGTATGTTTAAAATCACAACTATCTGCTCTATTGTGGCTTTGTGCAAGGAGTTTGGTAAAGAAGGGAGCACTGTAAAGGTTTGCAAAGTACCAAAAGGATGGAGAAGAGTTACAGAATATGTTGAACAAATAGTGTTGTAGATTATGGAAGAGAACAATGAAAGCCCAGTTGGCTTGCTGAATGTGAAAGGGTAACTTTTAAAGATACTGTTTGACATAGATGCTAAACAAACAGTAGTATCTAGTAGGTTTTACAAAAGATTGAGCTGGTTTCAAACGGATTTCAAACCAGTTGGTTACAGTGGGGAATCTACAACATTATTCAGGTATTTTATAAGATGTATAAGTCAAGTCAAGTTTATTTGCATAGTTCATGAAAATGATTACATTCCAAGTTAAAAGAACAGTGCTTGCTACATAAAAATTCATTTAGACCAAAAGACATCAATATAGAAATCCCCAATATTTATTCTGTTTTTGAAAACTTTTCTAACAAACTCAGCAAGAGTATGAGACAAACACATTGGCAGTGTTATCAAGAAGTGAAAGCAATGACTGATAAATCCTGTTTCTAAAATGGTCGCAGGTCCTAATGACCCTTCATTGGATTTCCGTCTGCTTTACTGGGGCAAGTTTATCTTTTTGTGAACCCCTTGGTTCCAAACCGTAAAGTGCTGATTGTCAGTGCAAATGAGGACCCCTTAACCCGGTTATAGATTGCAAATATCATGTGAAAAAGAGCTCAGTTTAAGTTAAACTAACCCTGCGCCATCACTTTGCCGCAAAAGATCAAGACAAAGGAGTCAACCTCTGGAAAAAAGGGCAGGTATACACCTAGGATGTATAGGCTACAAAGGTACAGGGAAAATATTTGTTTCAAGCACAGGTGACAGAATTATTGGCTGGTTCTAGGGATCTGTAGCTGTTACGTGATTCCTGCTCACAACAACCCATACAATTGAAAGATATTGCAGAGGTTCAGTTCATAACGTCCCCAGAAGTAGCGGAGTTTGAATTTATAAAGTACTAGCTTACCCGTCGCGCGTTGCTGCAATCTCCTTAGAAAGGAAATTCAAGGACATTTTTTGTTTTTCCGTCTGGTGCGTACATCAGTCTTCGAAAGATTATGAGGGCCTTGGGGGCCGATATTTAAAAAATGTTTTGCCAGAAACCTTCACGGGAGTGTACTCAACAACTTCCCAAAGTTTCCTGGCGATCGGATGAATGCTGTTTTAATTCTATTTATTTATTCAAGTGTTTGTGGATACACCATTTTTTGTTTTTCCGTCTTGTGGGTACATCAGTATTCGAAATATTATGAGGGACCGGGGGGGTGATATTTAAAAAAAATTATGCCAATAACCTTCGCGGAAGTATACTCAACAACTTCCCAAAGTTTCCTGGCGATTGAATGAATGCTGTTTTCATTCTATTTATTTATTCGAGTGCTTGTGGGTACACAATTTTTAGTTTTTCCATCTTGTGCGTACATCAGTATTCAAAAGATTATGAGTGCCCTGGGGGCCGATATTTAAAAAAATGTTATGCCAGAAACCTTCACGGGCGTGTACTCAACAACTTCCCAATGTTTCATGGCAATCGGATGAATGGTGTTTTAATTCTATTTATTAATTCGAGTGCTTGTGGATACAGGGTTTGTTGTTTTTCCATCTGGTGCGTACATCAGTATTCAAAAGATTATGAGGGCCCTGAGGCGCCGATATTTTAAAAAGTGCTATGCCAGAAACCTTTGTGGGAGTGTACTCAACAACTTCCCAAAGTTTCATGTCGATCGGATGAATGGTGTAGAAAAGCATAAAGGACAAACAGACAGACATACCCTCTTTTTTATATATATAGATTTCTATAATGATAAACTGGGATGCTTAAAATGTTACTAAAATCAAATAAAGTTAAAGACAGGGCCACATCCAGTTGTGAGTACATTCAGAAACATACCTAGTACAATGAAAGAGGTAGTTACTAAAGAACTGGATAGGCTTGTTGCAGATAGAGTAATAATTGTGATAATGGAGGCCAAGGAATGGCTAGCCTGTGTGGTCGTAACCAGAAAACAGGGAGAAGATATGGGGTTATCTGTTGATCTCATAGCACTAAACAAATGTGTGGTAGTGGATAAAGAGCCGATACGCAAATTGCTGAAATGAAGACTTTGTTGGTTGGAATAATGGGCCATATTATCAAGACGGGGCGATAAAATTATCGGCGCTTTATCAGCAGGAAACTGCCGCTAAAGTGGCGATAAGGGGCTTGATAATATGCCCTAGAGAATTCTCATAGAAGCCCAGGTTAGATGAGGACAAATGTGAAAGCATGCGGAATGGATGAAGTTGGAAGTGACATCGACAGAATGTAAACAATCTGGAACAGATTTAAAAGCCCCCTGCACCACCAGTACGTCACTTTTCATGATGTACTGGTGGTGCAAGGGGCTCCTCCAAAGACAGCCCATTCACAAGCAGCACTTTGCGTTGAAGGGGAGTTCCATGGGTGTTGCTGTGGGTGTTCCCACACAACACCCAAGGAACAAGACACATTGCCAGATTTACGAGAAATCGTAAATCTGGAGATGCGAGGCACAACGAGGAGAAATGTTTTCATTTCTCCTTGGTTTTTTTCTCTTTCAATTCGTGCTGCATTCTACAGCACGCATTGAAAAAGGAAAATGCCTATATTGATTGTTTTTGTGCCCCTTCCTGCACAAAAACAATCTCCCCACGATGCAGGCATCATTGCACCATGGTTTAAGGGTGCCTACACCAGCACATGGCTGCAGTTTGTGCGCCAGCGCAGGGGGAAGCACAAAGATTCAACATATTCTTGTAACTATGTCCCATCCCTGTGCTTCGGAAGTGCCACAGCGTGGCACAGCCAAAGGGCTTGCAGTGCCACTCTGCAGCACTTCCTTGTAGATCTTCCCCTCAGCTTTTTCCAATCAGGGTTACATTTAGGGGCAGATTTACAAGCCCCTTGCGCCACTTTTGCCTCACTTTTCCCATGTTAAAAATGACTCACATGTGGTGCAAGGGGCTTGTAAATCTTCCCCTTAGTGTGTTCATGTTCTCTGTACATAAATCACATGTGTGAAAAAGGTTTTTGAAACTTACTGCAATGTGCCATGCTTTGTTTCTGTTTAATATGGCCCACTCACACGCGTCCCTTCGGAGGGTCGGTGTGCCTCTGTCCACCTTTAGTAGCAGAGCAGCTAACGGGGTACCCGCCACATGCAGCACAAGAAGCTTGAGCCTAAAACGTGTAGTAAAGACAGTGAGAATCATGTATGAGGAGGCATGTGCCAGTGTTGGACTTAGCCCTTCTGGCAAGTTCACCCCTAAGCTTTTTGCCTTTTAATGTAACCTGATTCTAGCAGTTTTTGGCTTTTGCGTTCTTTAGCACTGTGTCGCAGTGTAAAGTGCGTGCGCACTCTGAGTGCGTGTGGTGAGATTAGACTGCCCTCCCATAGGAATGCATGGGGGATATATGTGTCCATGGTAATTCCTTGTGTGAGAGGAGTGCAGGGGCGAGTTTGGTATGTGCAAACTTGTGAGAGTAAATGCTGCGCAATAGTGTGAGCAGATTTTATGTGACTAGTGGAGAGGTGCCACTTTTAGAGGTTGGCATTTCGGTGTGCAGTGAATGTGAATTGCCTGTCTGGCTTGTAATTGAAAGGGGCTGTCTGGTGTGCCTGGCACCAGGAGCCAGGATGAGTCTTACCGGTGGTGAATGGGGACATCTGCATGTAGATGGGAGGTAGGAGTTGCACCTGGGACCTGAATAGGGCTAAGCCTTCCCTCCACAATGCTGGCTCCGCCCCCTGTGGTGTGTCTTATGTACCTAGCCTGTCCTGTGAATAGGGAGAGGGGCTGAGCAAAACAAAGTGCTCCAGAACCAGTTGTAACTGGTTCTCCCCTTGCCCTACAGCTTTAGACAAAGGAAATGTGTGTATAAAAAGAGGCTGTGACCCCATGTATGTTGTTCTCTTGATCCTGACTTAAGGGGGGCCTGCTGCTGCTGCTGGGTGCCAGGTGGAACCGCCACTGGCTGCTGCTTCCCTGCTGGAGGGCCCAATGAGCTGGCCCCTGGGCCCAGCCTTTGCCCCCCCCTACATTCTACAAGACTTTTTTTTGGACTTTGCTGCCAAGTGCCTGAGAAGCACTTGGCTTTGGTGCTGAGGAGCGCTTGGTTGCTGCCCCAGGAGGACTGCTGGGGGCCTGCAGCATGAAGCTGCACTATGTAGGATTCCCCCGTGCTCTGCTGGTAAAGCAGGAGCCCACCCTGTGCTTTGTGAGCGAGTGTGTGGAAGACTGTCCTAGCGCCTGGTAAGCGCTTTTCTTTTTGACATGCTGCCATTATTTTATGCATAGCGGGTGACCACCCCGCGTTATGACCACCATCAACTTTATTTAAATAGCGGGTGCCTACCCAGCATATTTGCCTTTCTAATATCCCTAGTGGGTGCCCACCGAGCCGGGGACTTCGCTGTGCTTTTTAAATCCTTAGCAGGTGCCCACCCCTTGAGGGACTTTGCGCTTCATAAATACCCCTAGCGGGTGCCCACCCCACCAGGGGCTGTGCATTGAAAAATGGGAGCCTACTCCGTACTGAGGCCAGAAGAAGCCCGGGATATTCTGAGGGCCGCCGTGCGGCCCATGGTGACCCGGAAGTGAAAGACAGCAAACAGGAAGCGGACGGGAGCCCACCCCGCTCTCCTGTAGATAGAGGAGGAAGTCCGGTGACGTGATGCGGGGCTCCCTTGTGGAAGGGAGAGCCCCGCATATTGCCAAAAACAGCCCCCGGTCCCTAGGAGGGGGGCCCGGGTGAAGGCGGAGATGCCGCAAGGACAGCCCAGGTAAACGCTCCCAGCCACGCTGTGCCGGTGCGAGGCCGGGAGCGAGTGGAGAGCCGCCGGGAGCTGCGAGAGACAGAGCGGCGCAAAGTCCTGCCTGAGGCCCGGTGAGTGGGGCCGATGGGGAGGCAGCCTTGAGGGAACCTCCTTGTTTACAGCATGATGCCTTGTAAGGCACAAAGCCGGATTCCTTGTTCTGGAGCGGGCCCGCATTGCAGGCCGCTCCAACGTTGGGGACCCATTTGATTAAAAGTCCCTCGAGAGGCACCGTGGTGCCGGTGCTTGATCTCCATACACAGCTGCGCTTCTGTTGCGGGCAGCTGCTTCATTGGTCCCATTTGTTTTGGAGTCCCAGTGGTGCTACTAAGGCACAGTGAGTGGCAGTGATGGTTTCTACATCAGCTGCACGGCCAGTTAGCGCAGCTGCAACGTTGGGGCATAGTTGATTCTCAGAGTCCCAGAGCGGGGCTCCCATGAGCACAGTGCCCATGCTAATTTTCACAGCTGCTCAGCAAGTAGTGGGAAGCTGCCACATTTAGGCCGGGTTTCTTACATTGGTGGCAGCAGTTGGGGTAGGCCCTGTGTTTGCGCAATACCACAGTGACAACTGGTTGCACTACAAACTCTGCATTTAGATAATCACGTGTTTGGGGATTATTGTTTTTGAGTTTTATTGTTTCTCCTAAGAGTGTCAGTTTTAGATTGTGTACTCTTCTTTCAGCTCAGACAGTTAGGTCCCCTGTGTTGCACGTGTCTCTGAGCATCCTGCCAAAATGGAGTCTTCTTTTAATTTCTGTAGTCTGTTTAGATACATTATGTATGAGTTGGTAGAGTTCTGTGAAGAGAGAGACATAGCAGTGAATGGGTCAGACACACAGTCCAAACTTAAGGACAAACTAATCCAATGGCAGAAGGATGACTATGAACGTGAGCGCAGTGAGGAGGAGAGGGCCCGGGCCGCACACCGAGAGGGTGGTGGGTCAGAGGGGAGTCCTGAAGAGTCTGAAGAGGAGGAAGAAAATGACAGGACTGGTACACCGGTAGATAGTGAGGACCCCATGAATAGGGAGTCCCTTGCTGTGTCCAATGTCGAGGGCAGCGCCCCATCCCTTTCCCTGTCCCCAGAGGAGTGGGTAGATAGGAGGGAAGAAAGGGAGTATCAGCTGGCTTTAGAAAAACTCCAGAAGGAGAGCTATGAGCATATGGAACCTCAGAAATTGGAGTTGGAGCATTGGAAGCTAGCCTTAGAAGAGAAAAAGGCAATATGGGCTTAGGAGGTGAGCCTTAAGGCATTGGGCCTTGAAGAGCAAAAACTAGAGACTGAGAGGGTCTTAGCACAGAAGAGGATGGAGGAGGCTGAGAGGGCCTTCCCCATAGAGAAATTAGCTCTGGAGGGTAGATTATCCCCTGAGCGCAGTTGTAGTTTTCTGCATTCCCCAGTGAGGGTTGAGTCCAGTGATGGCAGCAATATTGAGTCCAGTGCAGAACATCCCATTCCCAGTTCCCAAAGAATTGTACCTTGTTCCCAAGAGGAGGAGTACAGGTTGAAGTTCAGGGACAGTAAGAAACTGTCTCACCAGGATTGGGGGGATTTTGTGGAAGATTGTTATGATGCACTGATGGTTTGGCTGACGGTTAACCCGGAACACGATTTGGATGGAGCAGTGAATATGTTTATCAAAGAGCAGATGCTCAGTCGTTGTTGGCCAGGGTTGCGCCAACACCTGTTGCGGTGTGACTCCTTTTGTCCTTGGGACCTTTTAGAGGAAGCAGACCATTGGAAAGTGCCTGAGGTTCTGAAGAGGCATTGGGGAGTGATCCCAAAAGTAATGGCTCAGGTATCTTCCAGCCCAGAGTGGTGGAAGAGGTTCAGCGTAGCCCAGCTAGGTCCCAGACTAGAAAGAGGGGTGTAGGGGCTCACGTCCTGTCTCAGTGGAGTAGGAGTGAGTGTGGGACTGAATGTTCCCAGGTGCCCGAAACCCAGGCTGAGAACCTGGATGGTTTCTATGGGGAACACCAGGTTGGGGACCTAAGCTGTCCTGTAAGTTCATTTGAGGAGGATCTCCTACTGTCTAGAGAACCTCGAGCGTCTGTAAATAGAGCTCCAGTGGTTCTGGTGTCTGGCGGTTCCGCTCCCGTTGGGAGGGCACAGAATTCTGAATTGAGGGGTGAATGGGGGATGTGTTCCCCAGTGGAAGAACCAGTGGGTCAGGGATTAGCCAGTTGGGCTGAGTTCCCTTGGAGTGACCATGGTGACACCACTTCTGTTCTGGGGGATCTTCGTGCACTGTCAGGTGGACAGGGGACGTGAGATCTGTGCCAGGCAGACGGTCATGCAACATATGAGTCATGTGTTACCCTCGGGGTGTAGTGTGTGAGTCCCCAGAAGTCCTGGACTGCCAGGCAAGTATTCCGCCAAAGGTTTTAGACCCAAGGTTGGGAGGCCAGGTTCAGGATCTGCCTGACCTGGAGGGAGGGACGTCTGTAACCAGTGTCCTGACCGGGTCATCTTCCAGGGGAACTACTCCAGTTGGGCGGGTGCAAAACTCTGGAAGGTGTGCAGAGGGTGGGAGTCCTCGCCTCTGACCCGATGCAACCTGAGGGGTTAAACCCTAGGTTGGGAGACCAGATATGGGAGAGAGGTACTGAACTGCTGAAAGAGTGGTGTTCTATGGGTACCTATCAAAGGAAGAGAGGGCGGCACCCAGGAAGGAGACGTAGGGAAGGAGAGCCTCACCCGTGACTTTTGGTCAGCCTGAGGGTGCAGACCCCAGGTTGGAGGATCAGTGGCAGTCTAGAACTGTCCTGAGGAGAGGAAGAGTGGAGAATGGCTTCTATGTGCTAGGGATTACTACTCCCCACTCTGTGAATGGGCAAGGACCAGTGGCATCTGGGTGGCCTAGGCCCTGGTCCTGGCTGCGGACAGCTGGGGAGTACTAGTGGGGTAGCCCAGTTGCTCCGGACAGATTTTCCAGAAGGAACCACATGGGTTCACCGTGGCGTAGAACAGGTTATCCCTGCAGTTGCGGGCAAACGTCCGTGTTCTATCGCCCCAAACAGGGAAGCCCATCACAGTGGTGATTGGTCTGCCCTGCGTTTTGGCTGGAAGGGGGTTGTGTTGGACTAGGCCCTTCTGGCAAGTTCACCCCTAAGCTTTTTGCCTTTTAATGTAACCTGATTCTAGCAGTTTTTGGCTTTTGCGCACTTTAGCACTGTGTCGCAGTGTAAAGTGCGTGCGCACTCTGAGCGCGTGTGGTGAGATTGGGCTGCCCTCCCATAGGAATGCATGGGGAATATATGTGTCCATGGTAATTCCTTGTGTGAGAGGAGTGCAGCGGCAAGTTTGGTATGTGCAAACTCGTGAGAGTAAATGCTGCGCAATGGTGTGAGCAGATTTAATGTGACTAGTGGAGAAGTGCCACTTTTAGAAGATGGCATTTCGGTGTGCAGTGAATGTGAATTGCCTGTCTGGCTTGTGATTGACAGGGGCTGGCTGGTGTGCCTGGCTCCAGGAGCCAGGATGAGTCTGCCCTGTGGTGAATAGGGAGATCTGCATGTAGATGGGAGGGAGGAGTTGCACCTGGGACCTGAATAGGGCTGTGCATTCTCTCCACAATGCTGGCTCCGCCCCCATGGTGCGTCTGATGTCCCTAGCCTGTCCTGTGAATAGGGAGAGGGGCTGAGGAAACTGAAGTGCTCCAGAACCAGTTGTACCTGGTTCTCCCCTCGCCCTACAGCTTTAGACAAAGGAAATGTGTGTATAAAAAGGGGCTGTAACCCCATGTATTTTGTTCTCTTGATCCTGACTTAAGGGGGGCCTGCTGCTGGGCACCAGGAGGAATCGCCACTAGGGACTGCCTATATGCTGGTTGGCCCTGTGAGCTGGCCCTTGGGCCCAGCCTTTGCCCCCCCCCTACATTCTACAAGACCTTCTTTGGACATTGCTGCCAAGTGCCTGAGAAGAGTTTCGCTTTGGTGCTGAGGAGCGCTGGGTTGCTGCCCCAGGAGGACTTCTGGGGAACTGCAGCATGAAGCTTCACCTTGTAAGATTCCCCCGTGCTCCACTGGTAAAGCTTGAGCCCACCCTGCGCTTTGTGGGGGAGAGTGTGGAAGATTGTCCTAGCGCCTGGAGAGCGCTTCTCTTTTTGACTTGCTGCCATTACTTTATGCATAGCGGTTGCCCACCCCGCGTTATGGCCGCCATCACCTTTATTTAAATAGCGGGTGCCTACCCCGCATATTTGCCATTCTAATTTCCCTAGCGGGTGCCCACCCTGCGAGGGACTTTGCACTTCATAAATACCCCTAGCGGGTACCCACCCCGCCAGGGACTGTGTATTGAAAATCGGGAGCCTACCGCGTATTGCGGCCAGAGAAGCCCGGGACATTCTGAGGGCCGCCTCGCTACCCACGGCAAACTGGAAGTGAAAGGCAGCAAACAGGAAGCAGACGGGGAGCCCACCCCGAGCTCCTGTAGACGGAGGAGGAAGTCCGGTGATGTGACGCGGGGCTCCCGTGTGGAAAGGAGAGCCCTGCATATTGCCAAAAAGAGCCCTAGGCCCTAGAAGGGGGGCCCGGGTGAAGGAGGAGATGCCGCAAGGAGAGCCCAGGTAAATGCTCCCTGCCGCGCTGTGCCGGTGCAAAGCCGGGAGCGAGTGGAGAGCCGCCGGGAGCTGCGAAAGACAGAGCGGTGCGAATTACTGCCCGAGGCCCGGTGAGTGGGGCCTATGGGGAGACAGCCTTGAGGGAAGCTTATTGTGCACAGCATGGTGCCTTGTAAGGCACAAAGCCGGATTCCTTGTTCTTGAGCGGGCTCGCCGTTGCGGGCCGCTCCAACATTGGGGGCACATTTGATTAAAAGTCCCTCGATAGGCACCGTGGTGCCGGTACTTGATCTCCATACACAGCTGCGCCGCAGTTGCGAGCAGCTGCATCATTGGGCCCATTTGTTTTGGAGTCCCAGTCGGGCTTCTAAGGCACAGTGAGTGCCAGTGCTGGTTTCTTCATCAGCTGCACCGCCAGTTAGTGGCAGCGGTAACATTGGGGCATAGTTGATTCTCAGAGTCCCAGAGCGGGGCTCCCATGAGAACAGTGCCCATGCTAATTTTCACAGCTGCCCAGTAAGTAGTGGGCAGCCGCTATGTTTAGGCCTGATCTGTTGCTTTTGCTGCGTGCGCAGCCGGCCTGACATTACTGGACATAGGGCGCAGAGTTCTAAGTTGGCGCAAAAGGTGGTTTGCGCCTGATGTAATGCTGATGGCATAATATGTTTTATGTTGCAGGTTCTACTACTGAGTACAGTGTTTCCCAGTAGTCACTGGTGGTGTTCCACATTGATTGTATGTCCTATGTTTACTGGGGCTCATGCTTTCAGGTATTGCTTAATGTACCTATGCACTAAAATTAAATGTACTTAACCCATGTGTCCTGTGCATCCTGCCTGATACCTATAAATGTGTTTTATGGTTAGGAGGTTGTTTTGCCTAGTATAGTTTATGCTAGTCAGTTTATGTTTCACTGCGTGAGCTATGCCTAAGATGATTAGTATTGCGTAGTGTGTTCCTACCTTTTACCATTGGTTTCTGGTTGTGCTACAATTATTATTTTGTGCTACAATTATTCTTTGTTCTACATCTACTAGTTCTACTAAGTGCTGATTCTGACAGTGGTCCATGTGGCCCTTTCAAGTGTATATAATTCCCTGTAGATATTGCCCAGTGCCAGTTGGCACAGTGTACATTGTGTGAATATGATCTAAAGTGTTTATGGTAATACAAAGGCTATTTTTATATATAACCTTGTGTGGAGTTCCTTTTTGTGGTGTGCCCTGTGTGTTGCTGCTGTGTGTGTGTGTTGTGCAAACGCTTTACACATGGCCTCCGAGATAAGCCTGACTGCTTGTGCCAAGCTACCAAGGGGGTGAGCAGGGGTTATCTTTGGCGTGTAACTCCCTTGCCCTGACTAGAGTGGTGGTCTCTGCCTGGCTTTGGAGCAAGCCTTAGCCAACCAGAGATCCCATTTCTAACAGGCAGGATCTCATGCCATCCATGCTGTAGTTCTCAGGCTCTGCCTTAGCCCCACCCTCCTGACTCATGATTATCCAGGATTGTATGTAAATCAGCGGGAGGGTGCGGGGCTCCTTGGAGCAGAGAATAGCTCTGGTGCTCCCACTTAATGCAATACAGACCTATCCATGCTCAACTTACAATATTTGTTGTGGGCAGGTAGGATGAAGTTTGGAGACACCTATCAAGTGAAAATTACACTTTGATTGCCATCTAGTGTCGAAAATGACATAAGGGAACACACACTCAAAGCCTGCTATGAGAATATGGCCAGGCAGTTAATTGAAATGTTCAACGCTCCGTCCATCATCCCCTTTGATATTGCTTTGTTCGCCCTAAGTTGGCAGGGTATATCCAGACGTGGATCCCTTGCTCACTTTGCCACTGGATTCAAGCTGACCTGGCTGATGACGGCTGAATAGCCAGAAACCAGTCCCAGGATGTTTTTTTCCAGTTCAAGGAAGACATGGCTTGGCAGTTCGGGCTGGACTGTTCCCTTGAGGCACAGGGTCAGACTGATTTGCATATGGCCATGTCTGAACTGGGGTGGTGGAGTGAGCTAAAGAATGATGATGGATTAAACCCAGATCAGTTGACTGGGGGTGAGTGCTTGCAATGTTCAACACTTCGTCCATCATTCCCTTTGGTTTTGCTTAGTTAATTTTATGGTTTCTGTGGGAAGATACATAGCACTGAACGTGCACCAGGTTGTAAATCACAACCTCTGCCAACAAATCTCAATAATCACAGACACCTCCTGACTCGCTTTCACCTTCTTATCTTCCATCGTCTGGGGTCATTTTCGAGGAGGGGAGGGTGGGTTCCCTCACCCGGAAATGCCCATGTGATAATAGGTCAGAACACTCTACCAAGCACATACTTTTTTGCTGGTTTTATCTGCACATAGGACATTTTATCTTAGACCATTTAAAATAAAAAGAAATATTTTTTTATTATTATGAGACCTTCTAGTATTTGTACGACCTGAAAGACAAGGTAGTTCGCCGTTGGGTTGCTATGTTTTTATCTAAGGTACCTCACGATACGGATCACTTGAATACCCTGGAAATTAACTGTACTTAACCCATGTGTCCTATGCGATAATACTCAAAATGCACCGGACTCGTTTTTTTGTCTGCTGAGAGAAGGTATTTGTAACGCACTGAAAGGAAAAGAACCTCGAAAAGTTTAAAAATTAGCAATTTTATTTTAAATTGTAAATTTGGCATTTTTAACGTTTTATTTTACTTCATGTATATGGATGCTTATTTAATAAAGTGAGAAAGAGTTCTCCCTGGTAATTTCAGGTCCCGAGGGGGGAGAGACAAGTCAAGCAAAATAAACAGAGCCTCAGTACGGACCTATATTTCTTTTTAGCATTGAATGAATCTAATCGTTTTTTAAGAGAGATGCCAGAGAGAGAAACTGTAAGGTATTATTCAAAACAAATTTATTAATATTTTCACATTTTTATAAAAAGGATTTTTTAGACACATTTTTTCAACTAAATTGTTCATTATATACTCAGCAAAAAATTGATCAAGTTTAGAAGCATACTTTCATGAAGGAAAAAGCATTACATTAAGAGTGCCCTCTAATAGCAGCTAATCTAAACATTCATACAATCATACTTACATACCAGTCATACTGTGATCTATTCTAAAAGTGACATATCTATCATCACACATACAAAAGACTAATTTATACAAGACAAAAGACTAACACAGTTGGCAATTCTGAGGTGTACTATGCGGAATACTCTTGGGAACCAAGATGGTGTAGTTCTACTAGTTATGATGGAAATAACTAGTTCGTATCCATGACAAATGATGTTAGGCCGACGTACGTTTCGGTGAGAGCCACCTTCCTTAGGGCCAGAGACAACATAAACAGCAATTTATACATAAAGATCATTAAAAAATTGAGGGCATCAGACAATTTTTCTGCAAAGTAAAAAGTACACAAGAAAAAACATGTAAATGTCAATATTTCTATTACTTCTTTATATAACATTCTCAATCCATGGCATCATATATATACACATATCTACATTTTAGAAGTAGCAACTAAGTGCTCATAGCTAACACAAACTCCTTATAAGAAGGTGAAATTGGATAGTCCAGAAAAAGGGGTTCAGCAGTGAGAGGGAAAGAAGTCAGATCCTGGTCATTCCCTTTATATATTATGCACCCAAGAGGTGATATAGTTAAGTGCATGCAGTGCTTATAAGGTATATACTAAGGTGCAGATATGTGGTATTGGCAGCGAGGTGAAAAGAAATTACCAGTGGTGTAATCTTTGTAGTCACTGAATGTATATTGGGGCAGATCCTGGACAGTCTATGGTTTAAGGCAAGAACTGGAAGGCAAAAGAAACTTTCATGAATATCTGTTGGCATAGGGTAGCGTTAAAAAGATGTCATTAAGGTTGCGCTATGTTACCTATGTTGATGGCGCGGGGTCTGCTGGTTAAGGAGACCGAGTTCTCAAAAGGCAGAGAAATTCCGTGAGAATAGGATGTATTCTGTATAAACATTAAACATAACCTATTAAATATTTAGCCATATGTTACACAGCAGATAGATATAGCTGGGTGGGAAGTTTATATTAATGACCTGGTTGTATCTAATTATAGATGTTGGTAAATCCTCTCATTACGCCTTTAATTGTATGCTAAAACAAACACGACAGAGATGCTTTACTCTATTTTATTGCGTTGGGGTAACCAAAAAATCGTTAGTTCTAAAGCGGAGCTTTTCCTAGTGATTCTAAAGGTCAGATTTGTAAGGGGCAAATATAAAGCCTATGTATGTCGTATTGCGGTTAAAGGTTTTACAACATTTATAGGGACAATTTTAATAACTATGAAAAAACATAACACTGATGTTAATGATGCTGCCCATTGCTACTTTAATGCACCAACCGAAGGGTTACTAATCTGTCTTTATTTTAAAGTTGGCATGGTAAATAAATAAGCGGTGCCTGGTTTCAGACTCCTGTTGTCAACAAGGCTTATTTGGGATAGCGGCGATGACGCGCCTCGTGAAATAACAAGACATATACGTCTTCTAGGGCTTCCGTTTTGGTCTTACCTTATGCAAAAACCTTTTCTTGCCGCTACTGTAGGTTCCTAGATTTGTAGCCCAAGGTTGAGAGTATCCGTCACCGAGCCTTTAAGAATAATATGGATTGCCGTAAGAGGCAAGGCTAAATGAGTTCACACAAACGCGAAAGATAATGGCATGAAGTTAAGGTGTGCATTGTGCTTTGGAAAGGCGCAGTTTACATAACGGCAGCCTACGATGACATAAGGATATATTAGCAAAGGGCTGACTGGCAAGTTACATTTAAGAGGGCAAAAATACATAGCGGTTGCAGGCATTTAGTACGGTGTTATAATCTAAGCGTATATAGCCACGAAGGCAAAGCTTGCCTTCAGAACGGTTTCTTACCTCATACATACTCGGCAGTTACCGCGACCGGGGGTTCTTGGGACTGCTCCCAGGGAGAGAGATTTTTTTCAGTGTGGGGAACACTTTTAAACAGCCGGTTCGGTGATTGCAAACAGGTGTAAAAGCATAGGCAGAGAAACAGGTTTCTTGCTCTGCGTTTTTTTAAAAAAAGGGGCATGAACATAGTTTACAGACTAAAGCTGAGTTACCTATACTGTGGCAGCCATATTGGAGCTGGTTTGTGGTTTGAAGCAGTGTAAAAAGAAGTTAAAACACAAAGAGGGATTTCATCGTGTTCTAATTTGCATGGTTAATTTTAAAGAAACTCAGATTTGTGAAAGTTTGCAGTAAGAAAACACCTGCAGTTGGTCCATTTATACACATATGAAATACGTGTATGTATAGTACAGAAAAACAGATGATCGAATTCACTTTGCAGAAACAAGGG
Organism: Lissotriton vulgaris; assembly: GCF_964263255.1. Lineage (NCBI taxonomy): Eukaryota > Metazoa > Chordata > Amphibia > Caudata > Salamandridae > Lissotriton > Lissotriton vulgaris. The sequence goes on along the minus strand of NW_028251103.1, from coordinate 199,667 downwards.
TATTGTCAAAGTGTGACTATCCAGGAAATTTCCTCGTTGTGCCCAAAGCGAACACTGTCACATAAATGGATCCAAAAGGTTTCACGTTTTTTGCGAAAGATTGTGGGATCTTTTCCAGGAGGTGTGTGAACATGTTCCAAAATCTGCCACCTCAGATCTTTTTCTTTGTGGCCATATTGGACAAAATGGGGTACCATTGGGGCATTTGTTTTTTGCGTTCTAATTGCAGACTTGTGTTCCGAGAGGCTAATACGGAATTCTCTGGATGTTTCACCTATATACCCTATGTCACACGGACATTTGATAAGGTATATGACATTTTTGGTTCTGCAATTAGTCATTTCTTTTAGTTTTCCTTGCTTTTGACCATAGGTCCATGTTTCACCGGGTATTATCTGGTCACATGCATGGCAATTACCACATCTGTGATTGCCGATTGGTAGTGGGTTTCCATCAATGGTTTTCTGTTTGTTTGTTTCTTTATTTTTCCACCTGCTTTGTACCAGTTTATCTCGCAGATTTTGATTTCTTCTGAAAGCTAGAATGGGTTTGCTCAGTTTATCTTCCTGGTCGTTGGTGTTCAATATCTTCCAGTTGTTGTGGATCACCTTCCTTATTTTGTTATTAATGGTAGAGTGGTTCAGGACACACACAAGTTTTTGTTCATTGGATTTCGGAGTTGGATTTAAAAGGACATCTCTGTTATAATATTTTGCTCTTTTCATTGAGTTACGTATAAGACGCTTGGGATATCCTCTCGCCAATAAACGTTCCGTTAATTGGTTAGCATGTGTCATGAAATCCTTCATAGACGTGCAATTTCTTTTTATTCGTAGGAATTCACCGAACGGTATAGAGTCCTTTTGGCAGTTAGGATGGTAGCTGCCATGTTCCAAGATGGTATTTTTGGCTGTGGGTTTGCGATATAGGTCGACTGCCAGTTCTCCATTTACGTGTCTTATCCATATATCTAAGAATTCCACTTTATCTGAGGAGTAATTTTGGGTGAACTTCAAATTTATGTCCGCCAGATTGAGCCATTCTATGAATTCCTTTAACAGTTCTTCCGTCCCTGACCAAATGAAAAACACATCGTCTATAAATCTGTGCCATCTGGATATGTTCTCAAAAAAGGGCGCGATTTCATTGTAAATATTCTTGAGCTCAAATTCTCCCATATATATGTTAGCTATGCTGGGGGCACAAGAGGCCCCCATACTAACTCCTTTTACTTGATGGTATACCTCATTGCCGAATTCAAAATAGTTGTTTTGTAGAACCATTCTCAAGCAATCTAGAATGAAGGTGTCGGGTCTGGAGCCTGGTGTTCTTGCTAGTAGTTCTGCCACCGATTCCATTGCTTTATCTTGTGGGATATTTGTGTATAGCGATTCTATATCGCATGTCACAAGCAGTTGGGTAGCGCTGTTAAATGGAGAATGTTCAAGGACTTTAATCATGTGCCCAGTGTCCTTGATGTAGGAGGCATATGTGGTGGTGAGGGGGCACAGGAAGGAGTCTAAGTATTTTGAGATGGGTTCCGTGCTGGAATTTATAGAGGCTACTATCGGTCTTAGGGGTGGGTCCATTATGTTCTTATGTGTTTTGGGAACACCGTAGATGGCAGGTACCACTGGGTAGGTATTGATGAGGTAGTCCATCTCTTTCTGGCAGATATGTCCATCTACAAAAGCTTTGGACACCATAGTCTTTATCTCTTCTGACAGATTGGTGAGTGATCGTCTATTTGCTCTTCTATAATGTTCCTCTACTCCTAGCATTTGGTTAATTTTGTCAGCATAATGTATGTATAGCTTTATTTCGAAATATTTCATTTCATAAAAGCATTACAGAGAAAATAAATGCAAGCATAAAACAGTTATACGACAAGCTGACAAAATCACAAAAAAGATGCTTAAAATATGCCACTTAGTTACAACAGTTATTCTAAAAACATTAGTGCAAATACATAGTTAGCAGCTTTAGATGTGTATAATGAGAAGGGGACACGTACAGGGGAGGGCCAGACTACTGGAATACCGGTTGGGATCCTTACTGGAGGACCATTCTCCTCACAGTTCTTATCCTCCATGCCCACCCCAGGAATTTGGCCAGGCCACATGCAAGCAGTGGATGGGAATCTGCTCTTAAAAGCTGTAAGGCCTCCAAATGTGACCGAGTGCCCAGCCTCACGCAGAGCGGTTTCAGCCATCTGCGACGAGGAGCAGCATAGGCTGGGCACTCGAACAATAAATGGGGAATGGATTCGTCCCTGGTTGGGCAGAAAGGGCAAGTTGCTATGGTTTGCCATGGTGGTTTCCATTTGGCTGTCCTTGTGCCTACGGGCAAAACCCCTGCCCTGAATTTAAAATACAGCGCCCTGTCTATTGTGTTCAGAATCACATCAAGGTAGGGTTCTCTGAAGGGACGGCATTTGATGGTCAAGAACTCCTCTGCTGATCGGCACAGATTTGGTTGGGACACTCTCTCACTATCCACCCATGCCCAAAATATTTTCTTCAGCAGCTGTTTAGGGGGTGATGATCTACTAGCCCAAGCGTCCTCCAGGCCTAGAACGCACAAAAGGCGTTTTACTCCAAGGAGCCAGCCAATCTTATTCCAGCCAGGGGTTGAGAGAAGTTCATTTAGCGCATCCACATAGCTTGAGAGTTCAGGAACATTCCATATGCGGGCCCACAAGAGGAGGGGACGTAACTTAGCCTGATCGTCTATGGCTCGTGTTCCTGTATCTAATAATAGGGGTAGGGTGGGAGTGCTGTAGGGGAGCCGCATTAAGTCTTTGTGGAACTTATTCTCCAGATGAGATAGAGTGTCAAATTTCTGGGTGCCCCACAACTCGGCCCCATACAATGCCGCACTCACAGCCTTTGCCTTATAGATGTCAAGTATCACCCCGATTGGTTTGAGGGGTGCGGCGCGGTGTTCTTTTAGGAGGGCGCCTGTGACCCTCCTATGTGTCAAGATGATTTTCTGACGGTGCGCCTTCCAACTCATGGAATCGCAAAGCCTGATTCCTAGATAATCGAATTCCCTGACCCTTTCTAGGGGTACAGCATCTATAGATGGAGGGTGGACTGTTTTCCTGGGGGGATTCAGCACAAGGAACTTGGTTTTGCTGATGTTAATAGCCAAGCCCCTTGTGTCACAAAAGCCCTGGAACCTTGTTAGCAGGGTTTGGAGGCCCTTCAGGGATTTTGAAATCAGCAGGGTATCATCTGCGAACAGGAGCGTTGGTATCTTTCTGCCCGCCAGGGAGGGGGCATCTGCTGGTAGTTGGAGAAGATGCTCAACCACTCCGTTTAGATATAAGGAAAACAGAGTGGGAGCTAGCACACACCCCTGGCGGACGCCCCTGTCAACAGGTATCCGAGGTGTTTTTTGGCCCTGCTGACCCCATCTAATTTGGGCGAAGTTGTTTTCGTGAAATTTCATGGTTAGGGACAGCAGGTATGCGGGCATACCCATGCCCTCAAGTACAGCCCACAGATGGTTGCGTGGAACAAGGTCAAAGGCAGTCCGTAAATCGATAAAGGCGAGATACAGACTGCCCTTGCCCAATGTGACCACTTTCCAATAGAGCATTAGGAAACGGAATGTCTGTTCAATCGTGCCGGTTCCAGATCTGAAACCGGCCTGAAAGTCAGACAGAACCTGCATTTCCTCAGCCCACTGCAGGATCCTGCCCAGAACCACCTTCCCTGCTGCCTTCTGGGTGGAATCAAGCAGGCTTATGGGTCGGTAATTGGCAGGATCATCCCTACAGCCCTTTTTAAAGATGGGGACGACTTCCGCGCCCCTCCAGGAATCCGGGAAATCGCCACCCGCCATTGCCTCATTCAGGAGTTTAGCAATAAGTGGGCTCCAGACCTCAGCATTGTTGCGAAGCAAGTCACCGGGGACTCCATCTGGGCCTGCCGCCTTGTTGGGGACTATAGACCTAATTGCTCTTTCCACTTCCCTAGAAGAAAAAGTGGGGCCAGGAAGAGAGCTATTAGCTGACACTATATGGCCAAATACCCTGCTTGCCTAGCATTTGGTTAATTTTGTCAGCATAATGATTAGTGTTCATGATTACAATCCCTCCTGCTTTATCACAGGGTTTTATTGTGATATCGTGATTTTCTTGTAACATCTTCAAAGCTAATCTCTCCTCTTTTTCTAAGTTAGTTGGAGGCATAGGGATGTATTTCAAAATTCTCTCTAGTTCATTCAGAACACTTTTTTCAAAAATTGCGACTTCTGGTCCGAGCATGTCCAACGTGGGAGTGAAAGTGGAAGGGGGGCGGCAACCTGATAAGTTCTCTTCTTCTTCTCTTACATCTCTATTGTCAAAAATTTTTTTTCATCTGATCTTCCTGAAAAAGGAAAAAATGTCTTGATGGATGCTTATTTATTCTTTTATATCTTAATTTATAATGATGTGATGATTTTATGGTTTACTGGCATAAACTGAATAACATTAGTCTTGACTTGTTCTGGCCATGTGGTGTAGGAAATGATGATTAGCAAACTGTACTTTGCAAGAAGCAAACTACGCGATAATGGATTTAAATGTGAAAATAAGGGGCATATTATCAACAACTAGCATTATTTATCGCTAAATAAGCTTTGCAAAATTTTTTTTATCGCCGTGCATCGCGGGATGTTATCGCAGAGAAAACGTGCTATTAGCAACGTTTATCTCCAATGCGATAAAATATCCGACGATAGCGGTGAAATGCGTGAATATCGCTGGAAAACCAGTGATATTCAGGCATTAACGCCAATAGGGTCTTAACCTGAATATCCAACTCCCATTGGATAAACAGGGTGAGAAGTGATCTGAGCAGGCGTTAGTTTTCAGCGATATTCGCGCTTAGCTCAAATTTTTTCATCGCTACGCCTGTGTTGATAATAGGCGATAGCGATGTTAGCGACTGTTTTCAGTCGCTAACAGGTTGGGTACACCCACTTTGCATGTCATTAGCAATAAATATCGCTGACTTGCAAAGCGGGCCCCAAACCGCTCGCTATCACCTAAAAGCTGTCGCTAACTGATGTTAGCGACAGCTTGCTAATAGGGCGATGAAATTATCCCTGAAAACGACACCAAAAGCGGCGATAATTTCATTTCGCCTGCCTTGGTAATATGCCCATGAATTCCCTAGAATGACAGTGAGGCGAGACACTCTGCCCAGAAAGACCTTGTGATCCTTGTGCTTCTTTGCTATAAACAGAGTGAGAGAGGACAGGGAGCAGGCGTCGGCTGTGGCAGGGACTTCAGACACGGTTCAATGCCCACCTTAAGCTGATCATCTGGGCAAGCTAAGCCGGGTGTAACGTTATCTCAGCGATAAATTCCGGCGATGCACAGCGATAAAAAAATCGACGCTAAGCCTATTTAGCGATAAATATCGCTACTTGTTGGAAATATGCCACAACATGTGAAATGTGATGGGAGGGTAAAAGAAGTGCTGATGACAGTATTTTCGTTGAAAATGATGCATCAGCGCCACCCAGTGGCATAGACAGGTCTCTGCATCTTCCTCGGTGCTGCAGGAGTGTTCAGTCATAAGGCCTCTTAGTACAAATGTAGGGTCTTGGGAGATGACATCCTGACACCCGCAGGGCTCCGCTTCCGATGTAGGCGCACTCCCCGAAGTCTGTGATTGTACATCTGGGAAGAGAGAGAGTGAGACAGGGTCAGAGTTAGACAGTGTGAGGCTTGAATCTCTACCAAGGGCTTTAAAAAAAAACATTGTACCATGATATCTATAGTGTTGTTTTACTCTTCAGCTATACACAGCAGGTTTGTCAGTAAACATTTGACTATTGTAGTATCAATGCTGGCTCCGCCTGCGGCAATAGGGCCTGTCAAGCGCCTTGTTATATTTCTTAAGACTCGGGCACTCTGCTGAGGGGACCTTTTTCATATTTCTATTGCGCAAACTCGACCCGATGGTAGGCGCAGGGAGATCAAGTGATTTGCCCAGAAGCACAGGATGCCGAGCAGACGCTGAGACTTCAATCCGGTTTACCAGCTCCAAAGTCGGCAGCTCTGGCCGTAAGGCTACATACTCTACCTTGGTGCTGTTCTAGGAGCTTGGGAAGGTATTCCTAGGGCCAGAGGCATTGTGACCTTTGTTTTTCTGTCCAAGATTTAAATCATGTGATGTTTGTGTGGCCCTTCCTACATTCATTGCAACGCAATTGTTAAGACCATTGTTCATAAAGTACAATTTAACTTCCCCAGCAGAAGCTCAATATTGCCTCTTCACCCCTCTAGCCAGAACAGATTGCACACATTTGTTTAAATATTTTAAAATCTTTTTTGAAATGTATTTTGCTTTCTGTAATTTTTAGTATTCACTGTATTTGGCTTGGCATCATAGGGTTCCATTAAAGACAGCATATTCCATAACAAAAGTACTGTATTACTAAGTTTAGCCTGTCGGCGGAAACGTTCTAGAAATACTTCCCAAACCCATCGGGGCGGAGGATTCACGTTCTAAAGTAAGAAAGGTTTGACTCTGGAAAAGAAAATTATCCATTCCAAGCTTTTCTGTTAACTTAAGTAAGTGATTGAGTAGCCATCAAAGGTTTACAAGAGGTCCAAGTAATTGATTGTACGCAACAGATAGTGAGAACACAGCTTCGAGACCTGACATGGGCATTAACGTTGCTAGACAACGCAGCGGAGGTTACAGTAGTGCGGCAAGCACTGCGTCCATATCTGAAGGCAACAGCAACTGACACTTTTATCACAGTGGAGACAGCTGACACTAGAGTGGCTCCCCCTGACAAACTATATGATATAGTACTTTTAATAGAAGGTGACATAGACATATAATTAATGGGATTTTGTGGGAAAATCTGACCTCTACATATCACATTTTGTTAGCTGAGACTGACTGGCCCACGCCTTTCGTTTTAGCCGCTCAGAGGGGGGAGGTGGTAATCCTCCCTAGTTTTTCACACACAGTACCCAAGGACCAGGCACAGAACTTTGCAGAAGAGTGGGCTCTGGTACTTGCACCAGCGTTGTACCATACTCAGGTCGGATTGGATAAACTTTCACCCAGACATGAGATTCCATTGCAGTCTATGCCACAGCCACACCCCAATAATCCATGCAGCGGGAAGCAAAAGCTCCTGTTGCGGAAATCCTTGATCAATTAGAATATCAAGGTGTGATTGAGACATGTGTGTCACCCATGAATAATCCTCTTTTCACTGTAACCAAACCTGATGGGTCGTACCGCCTAGTTTGGATTATCAGCATTTAAACTCTCATTTTCATACATATGAAGTACAGAACACCCATAGTTCTACTCTCATGGACAGTCTCGTGCGTAAAAGGCTGTTTGCATCGAGGGTAACAGACGGGCGAGACTTTTTGGTCTACAATCTGTAGAATACCGAAGGCAAGACACGGATAGAGGCATTTATCTCTACCGCCGTTTACTGAATGAAGTAATGCTCTTCAACTTTATGAAAAACGGGAAATAGGATCATCTTATTTATACTAAAAGGTGGATATTTTATGTAGACTTCTGCGCTGATTACTGAACTCGCCCTTAAATAACTTCCCCGATTTGGCAACAGAGACTTTGTCCTTTGTCAGTTACGACTCTGGTCTTTTGAATCCAATCTTCCTATTCAAATGGCTACGTTATTTCCCTCACACGATACTACGAACTAGGATCCATGAATAAGAACTTGTTTTAACTGTCCCCTGGATAAGTTGACTGTACCGCCTGTAAGAGGTCCTGAGGAAGGTGGCCTTGAGCCGCCGAAACGCGCGTCGACCCAGTGCGGGTTCTCATCCCTGAGACCGATTAGTTGGCATGACTATCCGGCCAATTAATTTCAGTCCTTCCTTTTCCAGACGTTATGGCTGTGAATGGAGTATGTGTATGATAGTGGGAGTTTGAGAGTCTGTGAGTGATTGAGTGTTTGTTTCCAGGGGTTTGTTTATTTATGTAAGGTATTTTGTGTTATTTTTTCTGTATTTTTCACTTTTGTGAATAATGTATGCCTTTATAAATGTGTATTTGTGATGCAATGTCTTTTATAAAATGAAAGTATAAAGATATGTATAAAAGTATCAATAAATTGAAAATTATAATAAAACAAACTTCTTGGTTTTGAAGAAAATTTCCCCAAAAAATATATTATGTATCTGTCACCTTTTTTAAAATTAAGGATGGAATATATACCAGTGTTAAAAGATTATGGCCTTGTTGGAACATTCCCTTTCAGTGTTGTTTCTCTTCTTGCCCCTCTGTTCCTTGGCCACAATTAACTTTTGAGGGGGTCCCATCATTCTTGTTATTAAAGGATAAAAACCACCCGAGAGATTTCCAATGGCTTTTTTAGTCATAACCTGTCCTCTCTTAGTAGTCAATGGACAGCGTTCACTTGTGGCGGCAAACAAAAACAATTTAAAAGACTAGCAATGGGCTATAAAAACAGCCCAGGCGTTTTCTCCACACGTGTCGTCTCTTTGTTAGAAAGCAAAGACCCGGATGTGTACTCGTGCATTGATTATATTTATCTCACGGACAACGAATTATGGCCGTATCTCTGTCGCGTGGACTGCATCATAGTTATGTTTGTGAACTACGGATACAAATTTTACTTTTCAAAATCCCACATCACAGAGTACACAGTGTTGTTCCTGGGCTATGACCTCAACAATGAAGGTTGAGGTCTTGCACCTCACTTCCTGGAGAAATGCACTCATTTACGATCTCCTCCAAAAACTATAATCTTTGCTGGGATTTTCGTATTTCGGGTGTACATACATGTTATGTTATGTTATGTTAACTCCATTTTTTAACCGCACAGCTGCCCCAGCTAAGGGGCGTCCCAGCGCTGCGCCTGGAAAGGAACACAACAGGAACAGAGCAACAGAAGGGATCAGATAGAAGAACATTAACAGCTATTTGGGAAGATATACGTTTTAACAGCTTTCCTAAATGTCAGAAGATCATCAAGTGCACGAACATGGGCAGGAAGAGAGTTCCAAAGTTTGGGGGCAAGCACTCTAAAAGAGCGACCGCCGGACCTACTTCTCAAAAAGCGAGGAACCACGGCTAAATTTTGTCCACAGGAACTCAGCTGACGGGAAGGAATGTAAGGGATAATAAGATGCTCTAGTATCTGAGGAGAAGCAAGTTTCAATATCTTAAAAGAAAGACATAGAGTCTTAAATTCTATCCTCTGAAGCACAGGCAGCCAGTGGAGCTTGAAAATAGTACTTCTAGCAGAACAGAATCTGGGGCGACCGACTAGAGCCCTAGCAGCAGTGTTCTGGACGCGCTGCAATCTCGTAATTTCGGCCTGATTGGCTCCAAGCAACAGCGAGCTCGCATAGTCGAGCCTAGACAGTATAACTGCCTGAATTATCAGTTGTCGAGTCGGAGCATCAAAAAATGTCAACACCGGCCGAAGCCCACGTAAGATACCAAAGCAGGTCGCAGCTACTTTTTTTGTATGGCAGGAAAAACTAAGCATAGAGTCCAGCCAAAAGCCCAGATTTTTCACCTCAACAACCCATTCCCCATTATGCCCAGCGTATCAAGCCGCTATATGCCTTGATACAACAAACTTTTACCAAATCATGCTGGCTGCCTGAACATTCAGGTATTCTGCAATCTTTGCAGTCTGATCTTCTTGAATCTAAATACTTACTGACTCATGATAACCACACTAACCTGGTGATAAGAATTGTGCCAGGTGCCGTGGGTTTCACATACTTGACGTTTAATGAAGGAGACACAGTACCTATTGCTTACAAGTCACACTTGTACACTTTGGCTGAAATGCGATTTTCTTCTGTTGAAAAGCTTTTGACAGATGTACAGATGGCGATTCTGAAAGAGAGAGCGCTGTTACAGGGAAAACGCATGTTGGTTGTTACACCTTATCCTGCACTTGAGGCAGTGACGAAAGCCAGTGTACCAAATTCTAAAGCTTTACATCCTCGTTGGATACAATAGGCCACTTCGCTGACATCTCCGAATGTCACATTTATCTTTGATCCTTCTTTGCAAACACAAGAGTTTTTACAATATGGATTTGTTCATCCTGCTCCTCTGTCCATGCGCCCGCTTGAGGATTACCAATGTATCATTTACATAGACGGATCGGAGCAACCGGTGACAGGATCTAAACATTCTTATTCAGCGGCCTGCACAATCGTGGCTGGTACCATGGTGAATGTAGAATTCAAGTCTGATGTGCACACGCAGACATTAAGGGACTGTACCACCCAGTCGGCAGAGCTACGTGCTCTGGTGCCTGCACTGGAGTTTGCTGATCCTCGTGTGACTACTTTGATTGTAAGTGACTCTTACTACTGTGTCCAATCTTTCAACGACAATTAATTTTTGGGGACTCAAAATGACTATTGTGATTCCAAAGGTAGCACAATTAAGCATAAATTGCTATGGGTTCGAGTCGCAGAACTTAAAGAGAAGTGTGGAGAAGTGTGGCTCACTGGTTAGAGGAGGCAGACCTCAAAGCAGAGGTCAGCCCGGGACCAGGGTTCAATTCCCGGCTCAGCGGGGTTTTGAGTCCTAAAATGTTTTTGGACTTGACAATTTTAGCTCCGGTTCCTACTCGATTCACGGGTTCACACTCTGCGACTCTGGGCAATAGCTTGCTTAAACTCCACAACGGCCCCTCGCGGCAGGATGCCTGGCTTTCACCTTGCGGATACCCTGCCGGGGTTATCTCACAAGGGAATACCAGGACAGGTTCCCTAAGCAAGCGCTTAGAAACCGCTCGGTGATTTGCGCTATATAAATTCCTGTACATTTACATTTACAAGAGCATCTGGCTCTCGTGAGTGTAATTCATACTCTTGGTCACCAGCACGTAGGAGAGCACGCTGTTGGTAGCAGTCTAGCTGATGAGGCAGAAAAGACAGCAGTAGCAACATACTTAGTAACAGCAGTTACAAGGTCCAAAAGTAAGATTGATGATGACATCTTGGCAGCTATTGCTGTTACAGAGAAGGGTGATAATTACCCTAGGGGTTTCCCTTCTAAATTCTCTTATCATTTAAGTCCTGATAAAGGTCCCTATGTGAGAATTAACGACGTTGGTGACACGCTGATTCCCAACGCGGACCGCAGGCTATCCTTAATAACAGCCGCTCATGAAGGCATGGCCTCGGCTCATGCCGGCGTTTCAGCGACTGTCTCTATCTTACAGCAACGTTACTGGTGGCATGGATTATATAAACAAACTTGTGAATACGTCCTCTCTTGTGATATATGTCAGCAGATTAAGCCTTTGACTGCAGCACGGTGCCACAAACTCAGCTGTACATATCTAATAGACCACTTGGTTGTGTTTACTTAGCTCACTGCGGTCCTTTGTCTTCTGATACAGCATATAAGTATATCTTAGTTGCAGTGGATTCATGCTCACGTTTTCTATGGTTTCGGCCACAAAGGAGTGCTGATGCTCGAACTTTCATCACAGATTTGTGTGTCTTTGTGGGAATTTTAGCATGTGGCACCTTCCATTCTGATCAGGGTCCAGGGTTTGCCTATAAGGCTTACAAGGAAGCTATGGGGTCTTTGAGGGTGCAGGTCAAATTTTCGTCTCCATACTGGCCTGAGGGCAATTCTGTTGTGAAGCGAATAAACCTTGGCTTTAAGCAATCCTTGACAGCTAGAGTTTTAGGTACTGGCAGTAACTGGTTTGCCCATTTGTATAGCGTACAACGTGCACTTCATAATCTCCCTAGAAGATCTCTGGGTGGGCGGACCCCATAGGAACTGCTCTTTGGCATACAAATGTTTGTCCAGGACCTTGATGGTCTAGACATGGTGGCGACAGCCGTACCCTTTGACATAGATAATCATTCTGCTTTGTTACAGAACCTACAAATCGAGACAGTCTTGCAAAGGAACACTTGCCCTCCACATCTGGAGCTGAAGCTGCTCTACAAATTCCGGTAGTTGGCTGGCTAACTCGAGTCGGTGACCTAGTCCGTGAGAAGGTGGAGAATAAGAAGGAGTTTGGTCCCTCTTATCGTGCACCAGTTCCAGTGCTTGGCGTGCAGGGCATATGAACAGTCATTTTACCATAATTTCCTGGTCGCAGGGATAACCGGTACATCTCCATTGAAAGTGTCAAACTACAACGAGTGGCCAATTCTTCTTAGTATGACTTCTGCGGTCTCTTGTCCAGCGATACTGAGAAATTCTGATATGCCCTCGGCTAACACCAACAGGACTGACATTGCCATAGAGATGTCCATAGTTACTAATCCGCTATTAAATCCACCATCTGGTGATCCAAATGATGATATAGAATACACCTATCCCACAGATGTGTCATTGCCTGGTGTGCAGACAAATGCAGTTGACCAGGGACGTTTTTCATTTGACTCTGACTTCATTACATTGAGTGTACCATCGAGGTGTTCGATTTTTGTTAATTGGTTTAAAAGCCATTTTTTAGTTCCACCTTGGACTTACATCTGGTTGGTTCTCATCTCCATTTTTTGTTCATGTCGATTGGATTTGTGATGGTATTTTTTCGTCTAGTCAATGGACACTACATAACTGAATGACCGAAAATTAGGTTAATTGATGGAAATTCGGCCCTACACTCCGCATCACACATCATGAAATGGGACCAGACTTTTGTCAACATCACTGCCTGGCCTGTGTTAGATGGGATTGTATGGGATGCTGTAAAAGTTCAAATTCATGGACCCACAGAGGTGCTTAATGTTCCAAATGTACTTCGTGTTTCAATGGGGGATGTTGTGAAACAAAACATACGCTCTGATGACTGGGATGTCCAAGCCGTTGAAGCTCTTTTTTCTGATTTGAAACATTATGCTGCTTTTGAAGCTGAAGATTTATATTTAGACTCCACAAACTACACAGATTTGTTTTCCTATCAACTATGGCCATCATTTTCTGCATAAGGCTAATACATTTAGAAATGTGGTTAATTACACCCAATCTGAACATTGTCCTATTCCCATAGAAGGCAGCTCCCCTACTCTTTTGAAAACATTTACATATTTCACTGACTTTGATCGATCTAACCCTAGTTTCTTTTATTTTAAATTAAGTTCTAAATTGAATTCTAAAGTGAGGCTTACTCACACAAAATTGCTGTATTCCAAATCTTTTATGGATCAGTTAGCTGTAGGTGGCTATGAGCTATGGAAAGATACAATTGATCTTAAATCTGTTTGGGGTTGTAAACCTTGGCATGTGCAAGGCACTGAAGCTTTGCACCATGCATGTCTTATTCTGAGCCACATGTATAGTACGATTTCTCAAAAAACATGTCTGGGCTTGGCCACTTCAAAACACATGAATGCCCCTAAAATTCCTAATCTGCATGCTTACCTTAAATGGGACAATCATACCAATATGTCCCTTGATGAGTTGCAATCTTTAATTTCAAACTCCTCATTTAATATTTTGTCCATGGACCCTTAAGGCTGGCTGTTATGGCAAACAAGTTCTGATTCTTGTCAACAATGCTTTCTGGGTCTGGCCTCTGGCTTCACACAGGACAGAACGGATCCCCGTTTTGAAAATTCCCATTCAGTTACTACCTATTCAGTGGGGAAATAATGTAAAAATTGGCTGAAATATTCCACCCTAGTGTCTGTTAAGCATCATTTATCTTTATTAACTGACAATGTTGATTTGACTGATTTTGTTAAAGGTCCCGTGGGTGGCAGATCCAAGAGATATATATATATGCTGTTTACAATGAAGTTTAAAAACTGTTGCAAATTGAAGCGGCTACCCGTTTAAGAGCAATAGACTAGGCAAATTTAGAAAAAGTGCTTGCTGTCTTTGATAATAGCATTAATACGATTTCCTTCAGGATTTATACGTTGGATAACATTGTGTCATCTGTTATGGATATTGTGCAGGATGAAGTATCTGTTTTGTACCATGGTCAAAATCTGTTGCGTTCCATAATGCAGTTTGCTTGGACTTTACAAACTTTAAAATCAGGGAAAGTGCCTTGGGACTACATGAATACTTCATCATTGTTTTTACCTTTTTTAATTTAACAGAAACACAATAGTTCATGTCCATGAAGGATGCAGCATATTCTCTATTTCATATTGAAAAATTGGAACCGTTACCATTTTCTGTAGCTGAATCAAATTCTGCGGTATGGCTCATCCATAGGTTAATAACACAGCCTTTTCCTTTGTTTAAATTTAGTTCATGATGAAACACTATGCCATGGGTAGGTATGAACCACTAGGTGCCGTCTTTCTCCATGAAGTTTGATCTCTGCCCTTCTCATACAGACATCTGAGAGATGGCAAAGAGAATTACTTAAAGGGGGAAGAGTGCACTTCCACTACTGATCACTCACTCGTGTGTAAGAATATACAATTGCACGGCGCCTGTAACATGCAGGCTCTGAATTTAGCTTGCATTTTAAAAGGAAATCCAGTGACAGCTATCATGCCGACTTTCACGTTGTAAGCTAACGGTAGCTATTTACTTTTAAATAATGAAGCTTGCGGTGGGAAATTGGCTGGGGTTCCTTACATCGTCACTCTCTCACAGCGTGTAGTTTGCTGTAAAAATTTGCTTTTGCCGCCCCCGCATGGAAAGCTTGATATCTCCATTTGGCCTTCAATTCTGACCCTGAAAGCAGAGTTCAACAAGTTAAACAAAATAAGGGCTCTATTGTCCCAGAAAGAAGTCCCTCTTACTTCTTCTTGTGAAACATTTGTCCTTCATGTTGCTAACACGCGTACTGAGGTACATGCACTTTTAAATACGGATCTCCCACTTCATTGTGGCGCTTTGATCCACACTATCTTTAATGTCTCTACTCCTATAGGCTAGGCCCATTATTTAACAAGCACTGGCGTTGCCAATAGGTCTCACAGTAGGAAAGATGGAGGTATTGGTTTTGTAAATGACAAAGCCCTTTATGTTTTTAAAATGAAAACAAAAATAAAAGGCATTGTTATTTACAATTGTAATAGCTCAAACTCTCGTGAATGCGAGACCTATTGCATTGCAAATGCTTGTTTGTTTTTTGTTTTAATGCCTGCTTTGTCCTGTGGACCATAGAATTAGTGAGTACTTAAAAGATAATGAATATTATTGTTATCACAATACATTTCAGCATGCAATACCACTACAAAATACCTATGTAAAATCTAGGGTATAACAAGGCTTTCCTGTAGTGTCGGGGAGCACATCACTTGACCCTTGATGGTGCTATAGGAGTTAATGTCTATGATGGCAGAGGCAACCAATGAAACGGGGGTAAAAAGTTCCTTAGAATAAAATCACTGGTTATAGGCAAAGAAATGTGATGAAGCGTCATTACCATATAGTTTCATATTGAGATGCTGAACTAAAATTAGATGGTGCTATCAGGCAGGCTTGCAAGCTGGAAATGGGTTCCACTAAAAACAAGACCAAATGTTATGTAGGCAAGGGGGGCCTGGGGAGAGCGCAATGGGGGTGGGCAGGGGAAGCAGATGCGAGTCACGGCCTGCGGCCTTGATGGAGAGGGAGGGGGTGGTGATTAGGGGGGAGAAGAAGGGAGGCCGTCCGAGCGCACGCTCGGAAAGCCTGTGGGAGGGATGGTTTGATGAACATCGATAAAATTCCTGCAAGCAGCCACGAGGAAGCAGCACAAGTTTTAAGAGGCACACATGATTTAATAATAACTGTGTGTGTGTGTTTGTGTGTGTGTGTGTAGGGAGGGGAGAGGGGGTGGGAGGGGGGTTAGTGGCAGATGCAAAGATCAGTGCTTTGTTAGGAGTGAAGTGCATGACCTGGGGCCTGTGGATTAATCCCTCCATGCCAGTAATCTGTGCTCGCCTTCGTGATCGCAGGTTAAAGTCATGGTGGTGCCACTCAGCCTTTCATTGTTCCGAGGTCGATGAAATGAGTTCCATTGACAACAATAAACATCTGTAATTCAGCTCCAATGTATATGTGCTTTATAAATGCACGTTGTGCACAATAGCAGCACGTTGTGTGTACTGAGTGCCGATGTGAGTGTGGTGCGTCAGCAGAGCTTTGCCTAATGTTCCTCAGGATTAAAGTACATCGGAGACATTTATGTGAGCGTTGGTCCTGGGTGTCTGCTGCGCCTTCTGATTCTTGCATGGCAGCGTGGGTGGGGAACAGCATCGGTCCCGTGTTTCTTCTGTGTGTCTCAGGAAGGAGGTTCCTCATCAGAGCCGTGTGTAGATCAGGAGTGAGGTGCCCTGGCAGAGTTCAGGTTCCTGAAGAGTGACCGCTGTGGAGCCAGTGCCTTGCCAGGACTTTGCGTTGTCCCAGTTTTTAACTATAAAAAGGTCTGTTGCGGTTAGGGACTGGGTGTATTGGCTGCGCTGTTTGGGCTGCAGATGTGAAACAGCACTGGTTTTTGTAAGTGAGGGTGGAGGTGTAGTGACCCAGCTACGGGTGGGGTCTGATACTCAATTTGTGGATTGTTGCCTGAAGACCATCCTGGAAAACCCTGGGCAGAACTGGAAGTGGTCCACAGTACTGGAATAATTGGCGATACAGACATTAAGGGCTGATTTACATTGGTAGAGCTTTATGGGTATTGTAGTACTGGAACACACATACATAGCATGTGCATTCCTAAAGCACACGTTCACTCAGAAGGGTATCTTCACGCTGAATTTCTGATGTTTGTTGTTAACCAACTCAGTGGTACTTATTTTATCTACCTCAGAAGGATGAAAGGGTGAGTGGACCCACCAATATTTGAACCTGTGACCATGAGTTGAACACAGGGCGCTACAGTGGTTGCATTCGTCCACTGAACCACAAGACTCGGCATAGCAGGGTCGAAAACCAGGTTATGAAGTAGCAGGGCAAAGCCTGTGAAAAAGGACAGAACCGGTGAGAAATGTGAGACAGGGGATGGCATGTGAGAAAGTACAAGGAGATCAGCGAGAAAGACGGGAGCTGAGATAAAGGAGGAGAAGAGGGTTAAAGAATACCTCAAGGGATGACAGATACTCCAGCACAAGACCAAATGTTATGTCGGCAAGGGGGGCCTGGGGAGAGCGCAACGGGGGTGGGCAGGAGAAGCAGATGCGAGTCACGGCCTGCGGCCGTGATGGAGAGGGAGGGGGGGTGATTAGGGGGGAGGAGAAGGGAGGCCGGCCGAGCGCACGCTGGGGAAGCCTGTGGGAGGGATGGTTTGATGAACATCGATAAAATTCCTGCAAGCAGCCACGAGGAAGCAGCACAAGTTTTAAGAGGCACCCATGATTTAATAATAACTTGGAGAATTTTCGCCTTTGGTTCTTGACTTTGAGACATATGCTGACGTACTATAACTTTTCATAGGAATCTCATCAGAACTGCCTGCACGATCTTTAACTATGTTGAAAACTGTGCAGCAGGTGATGGATTATCCTGAAAATGCGGCAAATCCATAATTATGCGGACAGAGAAAGGGTAGAAAAACCAACTGAGGAAAGGTGAGATTTAGGTATGCGATATTGAGACAACCAGGTGGGACAGACAAAGCAGTAACAATGGTGGGAGATAGGTGAAAGAGAGGTGAAAAGGGACAGAACCGGTGAGAAATGTGAGACAGGGGATGGCATGTGAGAAAGTACAAGGAGAGCAGCGAGAAAGATGGGAGCTGAGATAAAGGAGGAGGTGGACAAATATAAAGGATGTACGGAGAGAGAGGGACAGAGAGGAGAAAAGGTGGGAGGGAACACGGCCTGGGGGAAGCTGGCTGGGGAGGGGGAGGAGAAATCCGAGTAAGGCTGTGTGCGGGGAGAGAGAGGGGAGGTGCTGGAGCTGGGGAACAGATGGCCGTGAAGCAGGGGGCGGGGCAGCAGAACCCTTTGATGTGGCCTGGCGCCCGTGAAAGGAGAAATGCTGCTGCCAGGGGGAAGTCTCGTGCATGAGAGCAGGTCACGTGATTGTGATTCACGTGAACTGTCCAAAATCCACTGGAGGAGAGCCCTTGGCCGATACGGCTGGGCATGCCTGCGCGGTTACAAAAAAAAAACAAGCTGAATGTTGTCGTGCTAGAGAAGGGGGGGGGGGCGAGCAAATGAATGAGAGAGAAGTGCGTGTGCGTGTTGCCGCAAGTCCCTTGCTCATTGCACCATCAGGATTCAAGCAAGCCGGGCCGACGACGGCTGAAATGCCAGAAACCGGTCCCCGGAAGCTTGTTTCCTTCCCAGTGTAAGAATTGGCTTGGTAGTTTGGTTTGCCCTGTTCCCATCATGCACTGGGACAGGTACAGACTAATTTGCATATAGCCAGGTTCTGAACTGGGATGGTGCAGTGAGCTAAAAAACGGTGTTGGATCTAGCCCTGATCTCTTGACTGGGTGAGAGTATTCTGCTTAATTCAGAAACTCTGTCCATCACCACCCCTTGTTGTTAAATATTTTGTCCACCCTAAGCGTGGAAAGGTATACTCAGATGTCAGTCCCTTGCTCATTGCACCATCAGGATTCAAGCAAGCCGGGCCGACGACGGCTGAAATGCCAGAAACCGGTCCCTGGAAGCTTGTTTCCTTCCCAGTGTAAGAATTGGCTTGGTAGTTTGGTTTGCCCTGTTCCCATCATGCACTGGGACAGGTACAGACTAATTTGCATATAGCCAGGCTCTGAACTGGGATGGTGCAGTAAGCTAAAAAACGGTGTTGGATCTAGCCCTGATCTCTTGACTGGGTGAGAGTATTCTGCTTAATTCAGAAACTCTGTCCATCACCACCCCTTGTTGTTAAATATTTTGTCCACCCTAAGCGTGGAAGGGTATACTCAGATGTGAGTCCCTTGCTCATTGCACCATCAGGATTCAAGCAAGCCGGGCCGACGACGGCTGAAATGCCAGAAACCGGTCCCCGGAAGCTTGTTTCCTTCCCAGTGTAAGAATTGGCTTGGTAGTTTGGTTTGCCCTGTTCCCATCATGCACTGGGACAGGTACAGACTAATTTGCATATAGCCAGGTTCTGAACTGGGATGGTGCAGTGAGCTAAAAAACGGTGTTGGATCTAGCCCTGATCTCTTGACTGGGTGAGAGTATTCTGCTTAATTCAGAAACTCTGTCCATCACCACCCCTTGTTGTTAAATATGCAGCAAGTTGAAAGGCAGGAAGTGGTATGCTTGGAAAGAATGCACGTCTGAATGTTGTCGTGCTACAGAGGAAGGGGGTGGGTTCAGCAAAAGGCACGCGCTGGACCTTAGAGAGGAAATAAGGAAGAAGCATATGGTGTGCCTGAATGTGAAAGAGTCTGGGGGCTGTTGGTTGTGTTTTAAAATGTTTTGAGAGAAAAGCGGGCATAAAAGTAGAAGGGGGGGGTGGGAGAATGTGCGGATGAATGAGAGAGAAGCTATGGTGTGCGTGTTGCCGTGCGTGAATGGGAGAGAGTCTGGGAGGGGGAGAACGTGCAGATGAATGAGAGAGAAGCTATGGTGTGCGTGTTGCCGTGCTTGAATAGGAGAGAGTCTGGGAGGGGGCAAGGGTGGGAGTCTGTGGGCTGTTTGTGTTTGGTGTGTGTGTTGCCGTGCGTGAATGGGAGAGAGTCTGTGGGCTGTTTGTGTTTGGTGTGCGTGTTTCCGCGAGTGAAAGGCAGGGGGGTATGCTTGGAAAAAGTGCACGTCGGAATGTTGTCGACATGTGCGTGTTGCCGTGAGAGTCTGTGGGCTGTTTGTGTTTAGTGTGCGTGTTTCCGCGATTTAAAGGCAGGGGGGGGTATGCTTGGAAAGAGTGCACGTCTGAATGTTGTCGTGCTACGGTGAGATAAGCAAGAGGCACGCGCAGGACAGAGAGAAGGTGGGCGGAGGTTGCAGCTTCAATGAGGCATGGACAAAGTGAAGAGCCAATGAAAAACAACAAAAGCTCTTGAAAAAAAAGTTTACAGCCCAAAAGCGCGTGCCTCTGGCCACGTGAACTTGAAGAAAACCGCACTGAAAAAGCCATAGCTTGACGAGTATTTTGACCACTAGAATTCTCTCCAATCCATTCCTGCGGATTGGAAAAGGCGAGACCTAAAAATGGTTAGCTCCGGCCTTGTGACCTCATTCCAAACTATATTAAGTGTGATACTAGCATTTTTTCATTCTATTTTTCCAGCGTCTTTGGCGGCTGCCCTCTAATTCTCACCTTGGCTGCCGGTGTGCTGCTGTTGATTTGCTTGCTTCGAAATGGCTGCACTGTCTGTGTCAAGAGACAGCCGACCCCGACTGACCCTGCTCCGTGATTGTATGCTTGAACACTATGGAGTGCTGCCATTGGCCACATTGAGCGTGGCATACAGATTATCCTTCTGCTTTTCATATTTTACTTGCATTCAACCTGTCTTCGATTGCTTGGATTGCCAATTCGAATGGGCATTAGAACTTTGTCTCTCCAATTCGGTATCCCCTGCCCCAGATTATGATCATCCAATGAGTCCCATAGTGGCTCATGAGTTGGCCTGTTCTGAAGTCGGGATTTAGTCCTGCGTGTCGGCGCACAGAGTTTTGGCAAATTGGGACATATGTGCGGCTGCACAGGACTTCCTGGAATGGAGTTATCGCAATGAAAACGCAAGTTGTCCTCTGATGGTGCTAGAGGCTCCTGCTATCGAAGAACATGTATGTTCATTCCCATTACTAAATTGGATGGCGATCTCTTTGCTGATAATAACAACGACTTTCTTTTGGAGGCTGTTGCAACATCCTGTGCATACACGCTGATGGATTAAATTGACAGCGGGCCAGCCGGCATTGCTTGCAATACTAACGTTTTTTTTTCCACCCCTGGTAAAAATGTTTTCACTGACCTTTTTTCTTTTTTTCAACATTTTTTGTTTTTGTCCCTCTCATCTCCCGGTGACCCTTTTGACAAAACTGAACTTATTTCTGTCTCACACGAACTTGAACTCTGCGTTCTTATTATGTTTCCCTTAGTTAGTTGGCCCGATCAAGGGAGGGCATAGTGAAGATACGGTTCTGCTTGCACACATTTCTATGTTAGCATAAGTGAGTTAGTTGCTCAAACGCCATTTTGCCGCTTTTGCACACAACACTACATGCCTCTGTTCTTACGAAGACAAACTGCTTGCTTTCCTTCACATGAGAACGGTCTGTTTTTCACATCTGTAGGCTTACACCGTAACCTTAAGTCTGTACAGGGTATTCAAGGTTAAATAACAATGTATGCTGTTGATTCAGGCTGATTGGCCCATGCTCTAGACATAACATGCACACAGCTGCAATTCACTGAAACTCGGGTGCCTTTAATATTGCATTGCATGCATGAGAGAGACACTTGGAGAAAACCTTTACATCTGCAAAGAGTTGTGCTGATCTGGGATGTGATTCACTTCACCTGATTTTGGAGGTATGGGGTTCCCCATTTAAACCTAGAGATCTTCTATTATTATAATAGCTAGCTCCTAGCAAGGGGAGGGTGGTACACAAGGCACTAATGACCCGGTTCCACTATCATTATAATATGATTTCTCCCTTAGTATTTTATGAAATTGTAATAATGCTGATCGTATTGATTTTATGCATCTTTTTACTTATGTTGGTAAAGATACTGCATCTTAGAGCACGTAGTTAAAATAAACATTTTAAACTATATTGCGTTGTGGACTTATATGTTCTTGATTCTCACTATTCCTGAGAGGTTCCTAAGTTGCTTGTTCTGAGCTGTCTAATCATTGGTAGCTTTGCTGTATCATGGAGAACCAATGAGACACTGATTCTAGTCACATTGGGGTATTGGGCACTGAGATGGGTTTTTGGTACACCACAATACACCAAGGTCCTGGTTTCCTGCGCATAGTTCTGTGCATGAGCAGAATCCCTGCAACAGTGGCTGTTATCCAAGTGTGAACTCTGGTCACTTTTATGAATCTTGTTGTGGGTTAATCACCTTGAGAGTCCAGTCTGCCTTGACTGATATCTTTCAGAGGGAAGAGATGTCCAAATCGAAGAAGCCGAACCCAAAAAAACAACTTGAAAGATCCATACCCTTAACCACATTTGGTGTCTAGAAAATAACTATAAGTAGGGAAGTCTCAGACCCCATACTTTGTCATCTGCCGAGCATGAGGAAGGGAAGCTCTGCAAGACTCCTGCCTGTGACCAGGACTAGAGGCCTAACTTGCTAGTCTCCCTGCTGGGTGCTCAACATCACCCAGGCAAACTAAGATCATCTGCCCTTGAGACTGGAGCACCAGTGCATGCCTGCTCGCCAAGACCTGTGTACCCATGAGGGAAAAAAGCATGCTGGAGGGAGCGAGAGCCAGAGAGGAGCTCAGACTTTTTAAAAAAAAAATTTTTTATTGAGACAAGAAACATTTAGAGATAGAGTTACTACAGTACAGGACACATAGATACAAAAACGTGTTCAGATTTCATCAATTCAGAAACTTACTTATAAAGTGCAATGTGAATAAATACAAACAATCTGGTAGACTGGTATTAAAAAGATGTGATTACAGTTAGCTATCGACAGAAAACAAACTAGGATTCAAATATACTCCAGAACTTTTCATATTTCTTAAGAGCCCCTGATCTCAATGCATATTTTCTTTCCCTGCCCTGGATTCATAGTAATTTTACCTATCATGCCTGACAGGTTGGAACATGATCAGTTTTCCAGGACTGCAAAATGAGGGATTTAGCTATTAAAGAAGCAATAAAAAGGGACTCATCGACTGGAGTATGACTCGAGAAGCAGCCTAGGACAGGAATTAAATCATCGAATATTATAGTGGCTTTGAGCTCAATGGAGAGGTATTTTTCTATTTCCTTCCAGAATAACTGAATTTTGGGGCACTCCCAGACAATATGTTTCCAGGTGCCTTTTTCTTCACATCGACAACATTATAAAATTGCATACATTTGAAATTAGCACCGCGGAAAATGGTTTTATTAAACTTATTTATCTTATCCCATATCTGCTGGCTAATTTCAATGTCTTCCCTCTTTTTCCACCTCTCAATGATCTTACTGGAGGATTCCTGCCCTTTGTTTTCTTTTAGTATTTTAATCCAAGTACTCATCTTCTTTTGTATTTGATTATTTAGAGCTGTAGAGATATTTTCTTTATGGAATAAATTTCCTATATCGAGCTCTCTGAGTTTTGGATTGAGCATAAGAAATGACCAGTTCAGAGTTGTGTGGGAGTGCTGTATCTGTCTAGAAATTTCATCCCAGGACTTCCACGTATTACCCATAAGGAAGTCTTCAATTTTTTTCAAAGCCATTTTCCTTCTGGAGATATATTATATTATTATCCATGCAGCCCTCTTCTCCTAAACTAAGGTTTATTAAATCCATTGTATTGCCTATTTTGGGGGTACAATAAAAGTTCAAAAACTGAGTTTTCTGTTTAAAAATCCACTGTAGGAAATTATAGCGAACTTTCTTTGGATCTTTCGTAATTCTAACCGGGTCAGTGATTTTTGATTCTGACAGCATCTTCTTCATAAAAAAATTGTCTACCTTGTGGGTTTCTGAAGAAAAAAAAACCTAAAACTATGGTGTGCAAAAGACTCAAAATAATATTCTCTAATATTTGGAAGGGACAACCCTCCTTGTGCAGATGAGAGGTATAAAGTGCTGAGTGCAAGTCTAGAAGATTTTTTTGCCCAGAGAAAAGAAGAGATCAAAGCATCTACTTTTTTAAAATAGGAGGCCTGGATTTCATAGGGTACGGCGCTAAAAAGAAAATTGAAAAGAGGTAAAATTGACATGCGTACTAACGCTGCCCGTCTCATTAAAGACAAGGGTAATAAATTCCAATGATCTAAAAGAGACCCAGCCTTTTTTATTAGAGGTAAAAAATTCAGCGAAAACAGGTCTTCCAGATTGTCCGATATGAATATTCCCAGATATCTCTTTGGGCATGTGTTGTATATCTGTCTGAATTCCGGTACTAAGGTGTCTACAGTGCAGTTGGTTAAAATAATTTCCGTTTTGTTAACATTAATCTTATAGCCCCCTAGTTTTTGGAAATCAAGAAAATATTTAACATTTTCAATTGACTTGAGGGTTTAGAATCTAAAAAAAGAGCAATATCATCCGCGTATAATTTTATATTTGTCATTCCAACTACTGGGGCAGTTTCGGTCCTTGTATCCCTAATTGCGATCGCCAACGGTTCAATAAATAAAGCGAATAAAATTGGCGACAGGGGGCATCCTTGTCGCGTGCCCCTAGTGACCTGACATGTCCCAATATTGGTATTATTAATAATAATCTGTGCTCTAGAATTCATATAAAGTTGTTTTAAAAGAGAAATAAAAACAATCTGGAAATTAAAACTGTGCAGAATAGCAAAAAGGCAGTCCCATGACACTATAACGAAGGCTTTCTCCGCATCTAAAAGCCAAATTTGAGCTTTCGCCTTATTAATCTTAAAATAATCTAGTGCCTTCAGTAAAAATTTTGTATTTGAATGAAGATACCTACCTGCAATAAAACCACACTGATCATGGGCTACCAGAGACCCCACTATTTTATTTAATCGGTTTGCTAAAAGGTTTGTAAAAATGTTATAATCTGTATTTAAAAGACTTATGGGTCTGTACGAATTTAAATTTTCCTTGTCCTTTCCTTTTTTTAAAATGCTAACCACCACCGCTGAATGAAAAGAGTCCGGTGGAGGACCCCCTTGAAGTAAGTAGTTGACTAAAATTAGAAGTTCTTTATGCAGGGTACCTCCAAATTTTTTTAAAAATTCAATAGAAGACCATCATTGCAATTGGCCTTACCATTGGGGAAGGAGCCGATCAACTCATCTAGTTCTAGCATTGAGAAGACCTCTATAAGATATTTCTTTCCCTAATCTTCTAATTTAGGTATTGTGAGTGACTCTAAAGGTTCCCCAATAGGATAGGATGTACCCCCTTCAGGTGCTTGATAAGCTCCCTCGTAGTGTTTCAAAAACATCTCACCAATAGAGGCAGTAGTCTTAGCATGTAATTTAGTGATGAGGTCAGTTAGTTGGTCTATCCTATTTCGGGCCGGCTTTTCTTTGGCTTGCCAGGCCAATAGCTTCCCTGTATATTCACTCTCCACATATATCTTTTGGGCATAAAGATTGCTATTAGTCTCGCCTAACTCATAATAAAAATCATTCATCCTGCACTGTGCCTCAGACAGCTTTTGCCCAGAGAGCGATGACCTAACCCTGTAGTGTTCTTGGGTTGCCTGCGTGAGTTCAATTTGTAGATTGATTTTCTCCTCCCTTCTTGCCATCTGCTTTGGTATTTCTTTAGACGTAATTAACCCCCGTAGGGTGGCCTTAAATGAATCCCAGGTCGTATTTAATGGGGCTCTGCCTCTATTCTGTGCAAAAAACTGCTCAATCTTGTCTTCCATATCTATACACCATTGTGGGTCTAGAAGGTTGAGTTTGTTAAAGAACCATCTTCTTGAGGGCCTTGCGTCATGTATCCCCAATTTCACCTCCATACAGAGTGCCGCATTGTCTGAGAAGGCATTTGGTAGATGGGCGTAATTGTATAACTCTAAATCGTGAGGTGTTAAAAAAAAATCTAGCCTAGGTGCAGAGTTATACTTTGCTGAATGGCATAAGTATTCTCGTTTGAGGGGATTAGAGAATCTCCAATTATCAATGACGTCAAGATCTAGTTTGCAGCTTTGGATGGCCATAGCAACTTGGGGTTTGTTCTGGCGGCAATCTTTTTTGGAGGAGTCCAATAGAGGATTTTGTAAAAAATTAAAATCTCTCCCCCATATTATTGGTCCGGGAAGGCCTGTTATAGCATGCTTTAACTGTAAGATTGGCAGAGGGTCATCTAAGATTGGTGCATAGATTGTGGCAAAGATTATGTTTGCATTATTTAATTTACCATGCGCAACTGCCCATCTACCTCTGAGGTCTATAAGTGCCCCTTCTAGATTAAAGCCTACGTGTCTTCCTATTAGTATACATACTCCTCTCTGCACCAGCCCAGCTGTTGAGGATATCTTGTGGCCAACCCAGCCCTTAAGAATTGTATCTGACTCAGCCTGGTCTCTATAGTGGGCTTCTTGTAGGTAGATAACATCTGGGAGAAGATTTTTTAACCAGTACTCAATGGCGTTTTTTTTGCGGACATTGTTCAGACCATTCGCATTAAAAGAGATAAGCTTCAACATACTGTTTGTTCTTCAAAATGTTAAAACGTCTATAACAACAACAAGTAATAAATAAATAAATATATCCCGGGGAATTTTAAACCTCAGCCTGTGCAAAAAAGCGAAAAGCAGCATACATATGTTATAGTAGCAAAAAAGCAATAGAAAAACTACAACAGATTTTTTACTAAACATCTCTTTGTGCAAAATAGACAGAAAAGCAGCATGTATGTGCAAAAGAGCAGAGGATCTAAAGCTCTCTTTGTGCAAAAATGCAAATAAGCAGCACAATTATACAATAGCAGCAAAAACGTATTGGTTTAAACCTCCCCTTGTGCAAATACGCGAACGTACGAATAAACACAGATGTATACTAGAGACAAAAAATCTAAAAGAGCAGCATCATGTTCTTCTAAACCTCTCCCTGTGCAAATGAGCAAATAAGCAGATGAGCAGAGAATCAGCAACTTGTGCAACAGCAGGACAACATGTTGTTGTAGACCTCTCCATGTGCAAATATGCAGATAAGCGGGAATTTTATAATAGCAACAAAACAGGAAGGAGAAGAGCAAAAACATATTGATTGATCTTTAAAGTGATAGGTGCAAGATGGCAAAAATTGAATCGCCCTTTTGTGCAGAAAAAAAGCCTTTTAAATATGACATTGTCCGTACCATAGGTGTGTCAGTATTAAAACAGATAATACTTCAATATATGAACTCTCTTTTTTGCCCTGCAACACCCCCCTTCACCCCCCTCCCCCCCCTCCCCCCCAGAATGGACGGGAATCCCCAGTGCCCCACTTCCGTCCTTCTATGATATTTCTTCTTTTTGGATGCCATTTCATTGCATCCTTGTGTGCTTCCTGTCTCCACCATGGACCCGCCCTTAAGGTAATTGAAAACTCAACAGCGACTTATGCTCCAAGACCTTCAAGGAGAGACTGAGCTTCATGCAAATCCGTAAAGATAGAAAATTTCCCTTTGGCCAGAACTTTAAGTTTCGATTGCTGTACTATCATGGCTTGAGCTCCCTTGCTCTTAAAAGAATCAATCAATTTGACAAAGTCCCTGCGTCTGTGGGCAGATGCCGCCGACATATCAGCAAAAATCCGAAAGGTATTTGCCCCCTCCGCATTGAATATTTTCTTTGAAAACGCAGTGTTTAGAATTTTCTCTTTTACCCTAAAATCTGAGAAGTTGAGCAAAATTGTGCGGGGGGTATTTCAAGTTACTGGGTTTATGCGCCAGGACTCTGTGGGCCCTTGTGATCGTTAGGTCGCCTTCGAGCTCAGGTATAGCTTTTTTCAGGAGGGACTCTGACCATTTAACTACATCCTTATATTCCAGTCCCTCTGGTATGCCTACTAGTCGTAGGTTGGACCTCCTGTTGCAGTTTTCAAGGTCCTGCATTTTTTCTGTTAGTTGAGTTTTCTCTTTATTGGCCACTTGAAGATCTTTCTGCATTACCGTAAGGGAATCCTCTAAGGACGAAATCCGAGCTTCAGCTTCAGAGACTCTCAAGGGGAGATTGCCAAGATGTTCCTCCATTTTCGTAAGCCTGCTGTGCAACTGAGAAATTTCCTGAGCCTGGGAATATTTAAAGTCTCTTAGTTCCTGAAGGATAGTTGCAAGCATGTCTTCGATTGAGTTCGCTTTTGTGGCATTCGGAAGAGAGGACAAGCCGCCCTCTTGGGAAAGCTGAGGTGCTTGTGAGCCTGAGTCTTGGCTTAGAGCTCTCGTAGTTAGCTTGCGGTTTGGGCTTGTAATCAGCTGCACCGGAGGGTGGGAGAGGGTCTGGGGCAGCGCAACAGAAAGGGAAACTCTGGTTAATGCAGTTAATGCTGCCGAGACTACTTCTTCTGCGCCTACAGCAGCCTCTTGTGCCGCCACTGGTGACTCAGACGTTGCGGGGCCGTTTATATTCCCCACAGCTTTGGAGACATCTCGGTCCGCCATGCCACTTGCCCCTCCTTGACTGGTCTCTCCCCGTGTGGGAGTGCTCGAGAATTGCCCCTGTTGGAGAAGGGGCTTCGAGAAGAGAGGGTATTGCTTGGGGGTTGATTGACTCTCAGATCCCTTAGGCAGAGGCATGTTATCAGCTTTAACCCCTTTGTCCACCGCTTTGTCCACCCGGCCTGCCTTTGTTCCCTGGTCCTTCCCATCCTCCTCCCTTTTCTCACCGACAGCTAGCAGGCTCAGTTCTGCTGAAAGTTCAGACAGAGTCAAACTCTCTGCATCTTCATCCTCCTCACCCTCCTCCTGGTCATCTTCGTTATCCTCTTTATCTTCATCAACTTGTTTTCTTAGGACATTATAATTATTTTTTCTGTATATTTCGGCAGTTTCTGTTGCTTTTTGTTTCAGGGCGTTTTTTTGTTGAGTTTTCCTTCTATTTTTTTTCTCTCCCTTGACTGCTGCTGCCACTGCTGCTGGTGGAGGTCTAATCAGTGACTTTAGTAGCTCCCTCCCCAGCTCCGGCTTGGCCTGCTTGCCATTTCCTCTTGCCACCATAGTTGCGTGTAATTTATTGGTTTATTGAATATTTAGCTCACAGTATTGTCGAATTACAAAATACGCTGGTTCTCTCAGTTTGACAGATCAAGCAAGAATACTCCCCTGCTTATTATCCAATTTTTCACACAAGGGGGAGTGTGATAATATAGCCCGGAAAAAATTCTGCCGGAAGTCTTATTCACGTCAGCCTCCCTTCGCACTGCACACCTCAGCTCCCTTTTCCACGCCCCAGTTTCTGTCCCCCCTTTGCTTGGACCTTGCCTCAAAAGTTCTAGGCTCGCAGAGCATTAGGAGAATAGCGAGGCTCCGCGGTGAGGGGCAGCTTGGAGCGCGGAGCTTGTGGCGCAACAAGGCGTGACGCAGGGCAGGTATGAAGGAGAGTTAGGCGAAGGTGCGGGCAAAGTACCTCACCTCCGGATGTCTCGGCGACTCAGAGATCCGACGTCAACCGCCGAACCCATCGTCGCAGCGGCAAGACCGACTCGGGTATCAAGTCCCCCAAAGGCAGCAGCGGAGCAGCAGCGGGACGCCACATCAATCCTCCTGGAGATCTTCAGCGGAGCGACAGGCTTGGATCCAGCACCGCAGGCATGGGCGGGGCAAAGAGGAAACAGGAAGCACTACGGCGGCGTGCGTGGGATCACTTCAGCCGTTCCATCAGGCCTTCCCCTTCAGCCGTTCCATCAGGCCTTCCCCAGAGAGGAGCTCAGACTTGTGGGACTCCAAGGGAGCCTTAACTGCTCATACTAGGTTACCAATTGAGAATCAAGTGCAGAGGAAGGCACTTCACTCAATGGAGCGGGATCCATTGTAGGGTGGGCACCAGGACATCAGAAGTAAATAGCTTCAACCATGCTGGTTGGGCCCAGTAACCCCCGTTGGCCCTGTGCAGGGTTCTGACACTTGGCTCGCTTCTTGAGGTCACATTTATGTAAGGGGTCAGGCCTAGACCTCTGTTCACATGGACGATTAGCATGACACTAAGGCCAAAATATTAAGTCAAGATATCAGATAGACATTTAGGGATGCACTCAGGGGAGGGGAACACAACTGAACACCATGTGGGGTACATTCTAATCTCAACTACGTTAATTCCCTGTCCATATGAAAGGAGAAGCTTGGGGCAGGGATTGGAATTGCAAGTTGTTTGATAATTGTCATTCGCTGTTTACTGTGACAGATATTGGCAGGTCAAACCTGTTGAAATTTATCATGGACAAAGTCCTCAAATAAGGGCAAACTAGCTGAATCTATTCAGTGTGCTAAAAACCAACTATGCATGCTATGCAACATATTCAAGTTTACCATGTAGAATAGGGTTTACCGGGTATAGTAAATATCCTTTTATATCCTGCATAGCTTGTTAACAGGGCGTAAGGTAGTAAAGTACCACTGATAAAAGCGCTTTGACTACTTAAGACACAACTCAGCCGAAAAGAGTGTTAGAGAACATGCCTTAAAGCTGCTCTTCCAGCGCTCACTTTATGTCTAGTCCACGATTGCTGCTTGTGACTTCCACACTAACGGGCATATTTACAACTGAATTGTGAAGCGTGGCATGAAACAAAAAACTGCTAACGCCAGAATTCAGAAAACAAAGGGATGCACCATAGTCACAAAAATGCAGCACACCCCTGCGTTCCCCCTAGTGCTGCCAATAAATCTAGCTGCCTAGCACAAATTCAGGCACTCTGGCACCATACTGCAAGGGTGTGTACGTAGGGAGCTTCGATTTGTGTATGTGTAGGAAGGTCTTCCTTCCTGCACATAACCAACCTTAAATGTCGATGTGTAACTTCTATGTGTGCAGCACACATAGAGATTGCAAATTGTCATTTTTTTTGTGATTGTTTGTATGTGGGAATGGTGAGCATCCTGCACATACACAATCATTCATGGCGATTTGCTGTTTGTATGTGTGCTGCACAATGCAGCACACATAAAAACAGCAATGTTAAGACCAGGCTTTCCCTGGTCTTAATTTTTCCACTCCCTCTGATTTTCGCTACCTTTGTAAATAGAGTGGGTGTTGCGGCGGAATGCACACCACATCACCCATTGCACGCCTCTTTCATGCTAAGGGGCCAATTACGATGTTAATCAGATAGCATTCCGACCGACTCAGTCTATGAATGGTTTCCGACCGAATTGGATTCGGGGAGTCCGACCAACCGATTATGTTGTTTCGAACACCGCTCAGTCGGACTGCCATTGACTTTAATGGGAGCCTGTGTTACGACCGACAACACAGGCTCCCTTTGAAAAAAAGGGGGGTTACAGAAAACCGTGCACCCTGTGGTGGGCACCCCTTGATGCTTGCCACTCCATGCATGGTTGAAAAGAGAGAACCCATGGGTACCCCCACAGGCCCCAACCGGAGACCTCCGGGTGAAGGGTGGGCCTGCTACGGACCCCCAAAGTTGTATTCTGACAGCCGATCCATGTCGGACAGACCAATTCGGAAAGGTTGTCCAAATCCAACATTGTAATCACTCTGTCGGAAACGGGGTCCATAAAGACGCATGAGTCGGCTCCAACTAACTTGGTGTCTCCGAATTCCGTTCAGACGCGAGTCGGAACCGAGTCGGACAGTCCAAACTGTTTCCAACCATCGTAATTGATCCGTGAGAAATGTTTCCGAGTCGGTCGGAAACAAGGCTTACGACACGGATTCAGACAAACTGAAGGCCGTTCCGAGCCTTTCCAACCAACATGGTAATCGGCCCCTTAGTTTAGCGCAATAGGGGACTCTATTTACAAGGTGGTGTTAAGCCACCTTGAGTGGCTTAACGCCACCTTGTAAATAAGGCGAATTGTTTATTGCCACAGGAAAGTCATTAAAATGGACATTCTTGTGGTGATCAGGGCTTGGAAATATGCCTCTATGAGCCTAACCTGGTGTTTTTTACACACTCATATCTCTAAATCATAGATTTCTGTGAGTTTGGATGAAAACACAATGTGGTTACAGAATCTCACAGGCTGCTGCTGCAGGCGGTTCCATTAGCCCAGTGGATTCCTTCCTGTCTTCTCTGTAGACCGACCCACACATGGTGCTGACAGGAAACATCCATCAAGAAATTCTGCATCAGAAAAGCAAAACAATTCAGCCAAATATTGTTACAGTTTAAAACGATATTAAACGGAATTAGCTAATCAATAAATATTAATATCAAACACTTATGTTGTTGCTTACGCGGTCATACTTAAGGAACCTCTTTAGGCGTATATGTTTAAACACACTTCTTGTTGTTGGTGTGCCAGGTATTTATAGGTAATTTTTTGTGCTACAAGTTGTTACCAAGGCTTTCATTATGGTTTCTTTGTTTTTTCTTATAGGCCTATTTCCACAGCACAATTTGCCTATGATGTTGATCGACCGCTTACAAAGATTAATTTAACAAATGAAATACATTTTCCACATATTCATCAGTTATGCTTGCTCACTGGTTTCAAACCTTCCTCTTCAAGAACTGGGGATAAGACTAGGGAATCACAAGCAGGAGAGACTCCAAGGGGGCTATTTACAATGGAATGGAAGAGTGTGGCATTAGACACAAAATGCTAACGCCCCGCTCCGCCATTCTGAAAACACAGTGATGAGCATATTTACAAAGATACAGTACATTCCTGCATTTTACCTAGGGCTGGCGCTAAATTAAGCTGCCTAGCACCACTGCAGGCATCCTTGCACCATAGTGCAAGAGTGCCTGCATTGAGGGAATGATTGTTTATGTGCAGGGAGGGACACCTTCCTGCACATAAACAATCATTCATGGCATTTTGCCATTTCAATGTGTGCTGCGCTATTCAGAACACACAGAAACAAGAGAAACGAAAAGAAATAAAGCATTTCTCCACCCTTGTAAAAAGGGGCAGCATCCAAATCAATGGGTGCTGTGGCGGAATGCTCACCGCACTACACATTGCCCACCCCTTTCACACTAAGTATAGCTTTATTTACAACGCCACCTTGTAAATAAGACAAAGCCCCTTATCGCTGCTGAAAAGTCCTTAAAAGTGACGTTCTTGTGGCAAAAGAGACTTGAAAATATGCCCCCAAATTTCTCATAGAGGAAGTAAATGTGACTCATTTGCCTGTAGAGTGGCAGGGTGGGGAGCAAAGGGTGAGTAGGTGGGAAACACATTGTTGCAGCCTGAGGTGTCAAACATCCATACACAGCTGAGAATGCTAGGTAAGTGATCTTAAATATATTATTCATGTGTTTCTTGTCCTTACCAGCTCCTCCTGGGTGTTGAAGAGCGCGAGGGACCCGTTGTACGAGGAACAGAACCTCTCGCTCTCTTCCCAAGCCCCCTCCTTTCTATATTGCACAGACAAGTAATAACACCTGTTTCTACTGTAGAGCCAGTCCATGGGGCAGCTCTCCAAGCAAGGAGGCACTGGGATGTTCTGTGAGGAATAGTGTCCTAAAAGCAGAACATTTGAAAAAATCAGCAGCAGTAAGACACAGACATAAAATAAACTGATGGACAAGTAATAGCAGTGTGAATTAGCCACATGTGCTGTGCTGTGGGTGAACTGCAACAGACAGACCTTGCGTGTAGTGCACGGCGATGAGCAACAACAGATAAATGTGCTACAGCTGTTCATTGCTGTGACTGAAGTCACCGCGCTGCACACCCTGTGTTTCCCTGCATCCCAGAGCTGGGGACAGCAGAGGAATCGAGGAGTGGCAGATGGTAGTCCACCGCTTCCCCTGGGCCTGCACAGACCTGGGGAAGCTGTGAGTCGTCAGTGTACCCTGGCCTTACTTGCCTCCTGCATCCTGGGGTCTCCCCAGACCTGAGGTATCCGTGAACTGCCCCAGAGGAAGCAGAGGATTGGTGGATTAAGTGTTGGTGAGACATAAGATCTCTGCCATGATCAACAAGTTTCTGCTATGACAGAGCTGATGCCAATAACTGTGTCTGCAGCATGTTGGGTGAAGGATAAGGATTGAAAACTCATACAGATGTTGTAGAAAGATGGAGGGTAAGGGCAGCGTAAGGGAATACCTGAGAAACACCTGGTGGGCGTGAGTTCCAGGAAACAACTGGGGGTGAGGATTCCTGATGATGGTTGGTAAGGCTGAAATGCCAGTATGGGCTGTAGTACTGAAAATACCCAGGAGGCACAAATAGTGTGTGAGCTGGCTTATTGTCCCGGGGCAGTTTGGTATTACAGAAGGGGCCACAGATGCCTGAACAGTGTTTTCTTTAGTACACCTTGTACTGGTGTAGAAGCAGCACTGACTCAAATTCAAAGGGGCAGTTCCTCATTTGCACTAAAGCATGACTCCATGCACATGGGATGCACTCAGAGTGCTTTGATGTCTGCACTGGGGGCACATTTGGGTCCCTGTGCATAGTCCAGTTCAAAATGGTTGCAGGGGCTACCAGCCCCTGCTCTGGAATGAAACTGGACAAAGGAATGGGTGTAGCCACCCCTCTTTCTAAACCCTCCCATAGCTGGGTCCCCAGAGTTAGTTCATCTCCTTTCTTAGCTATAAGTAAGGAACCCCTGGCAACAGGACTTTAGATTACACCTGGGCGAAACTCTGAAACTGAATCCTGAAACTTCGACGCACTACTAAAGTCTAAAGGGCAGAGGAATCTCCATTTGGGGTCAAGGAATGACTCCCCTGCTTGGCCCCATGGACTCCAAAGTACCTGCAGCTCAGGAAAAGGATTTCCAGACTTCTCGGAGGCCGACACGAGTCCCCAGCAAAGCTGAGACCCGGTGACCTCTTATGTGTGAAGTGGAACTAGAAATCCTGGACACAGTGCACATTTGCTAGTGCATTAACTTCATGAGGATTCTTGAAATTGTGCTTTGGGGTACTTGTAGCCCAAGCCCTGAGCACCATCTGCACCGAAGATTGGGGGCTTACACTCCACGAGTGTTCCGTGAGCCCGCTTTCTTGCATTTCTGCTTGAGGCTACTTCGTGATCCCTGGTCAGTCAACTGGTGGGTCCCTGTGAAGGCAATTCTAATTTTCCTTGGGCTTGCCTGGTTGCTTTAGACGTGCCCTGACTCTCCACCACGTGGTGAGTCCCTGAGACCATGCTGGGCTGCACCGAAGTCTTTCTCTGCTTTCTGCGTTTGTTGCTGTTGCCAAGGCTTGTTGCGTCCAATCCGGGCACTGACACCGCAGCAGTCGACATCCTTTGTGGGACAGCTCGATTCCAGATCCTGGTCATCACAACGCCTCCTGGTCCTCGTGGCTGAAGAATCAAGCTCCACCTTCTTCACCTGAAATCACCCGGCATCGGGGGGCATTCGTCTATCGTGCACCTGGTGACTGGCTAGTGACCCAGACTCTGTCCCCTCTGTTTCCAGGTTCTTATCATCTCTGATCCAGGCTTGGATCCACCTGGACTCTTTTCTCTTCGATGGCAGCAGCACTTTGAAGCAGATCGCCATTGGAAACGAGGATGATTCCCGACACCAAAAGACCCCTATGCACCTGGCTTCCCTGGGGGAGGTAACTCGAGTACTCCGGTGCTCACGTGGGTGTTGGCTCTAGAACCCCTTAAGTCTAAACGGGTTTGCTTCAATTCCTCCTCTAAGTGTCCCTTTTCTTTACATTTCTAAAGGCGAGTTTCCCCATTGAAGTCTACGGCGATTTGCGGCTGTGTTTAGACACTGCACGCTTCCACTGAGGGTCCCCTGTGTCACTACCTTGGGTGGTTCCTTGTGGCCCCAGCACTTCTACCGGCTCTAGGCCTCGTGTCTAGTTAAGTCGTGGTTCTTATACCACTTTCTTAATATATGGTTTGGCATGCCCCTGGGGCACAATGTATATTGTGCTAATTTACTGTATGCTAATATGTTTTCTGTGTGTACTTTTACCACTAGCCTCATAAAGAGGCTAGTGGGATGTGTTTAGAATAAATACATATATTTTATATATATACCTGGTGTGGTTCTCCTTTCATTTGGTCATTCACGAGAATATAGACTGGTAAAACAAGCTGCTTTACATTCCTTCAAGACTTAGCCTGAAGGCTGCTCTCCACAGCTACGACTAGGATAGCTTTCTATAAAGGTTGTCTTTAACCTACCATCAATAAGGGTCGTTCGGACTGGTGCAAGGTGCCCACTAGAATAGTGGACAGCATATGCCAGGCCGACTTCTCATAAATGAGGCAACATTTACCTGTGTCATATTATAGACACAGGTGTGGAGGCAAAGAGGCCTTTGGAAGGCACAATGACTGTGCCTCACGGAGACAGTGTGCCCCCCCCCACAGTTCACTCAGAAACCAAAGAGAGCCACTCTGCCCTATAAGAACTTTTTTTATTCGTCTAACCCTACAGCTGTATTGGAAGGTAGAAACATTCTTTAAATATCCCTCACCCAATAGGGTTACCCCTTGGTGGCATGCATCTTCATTGGGTTCTTCCTGTTCTGCCATGGAACGGGTGCACAGCAACCTACAAGTATGTGGGAGCAATGATGGTATTAGGACCAATCCCGATGAGAAAATAGGAGTGATTTTTTTGGGGAAGATTTAAAAATACCTGGCTAGTAGGTAAAAATGTTAATTTATTTGTACCTCTATCCGATAAGTTTAAAATTGAGGAAAAGGAAACTCAATGGGATGATGTCTCTGGGTTTCTATGGTCGGTCAACTAGTTTCAAACCCTATCCCAAGGCTTTTCTTCAGGGCCAAGAACGCGTAGTTCCTGATACCACTGCTTTACTCTTAAAGTTCACTGCAAGCTGGTCAAACTGTATAAAGTTAATATCAAAATATACAGCACCTAATCGGTGTATTTCTTGAGAAACTGCAAAGGTACATGAAAGAGGAGAAAAGAAAGTCCAGAAAAATATGGGCCGGTGGCCATGTTGCACTTATGCTTTAAAAGTTCTATACCTTTGTGGACATTAGAGATATATTTTCCGCTAAAGAAAGTGAGCACTTCTAGGGATACCATAAGTCAGTGAGGCACAAAACACACATATATATATTTAGATATACACATATATCTTCTTTTCTCGTGATTGAAAAAAAGACATACATGTCACAAGCCTAATTAGGTATCATGAGTCCAAAACGGGGTGAGAGGGATGCCTGCACTCACACTCTGTTTCAGAAAAGAAAGGTCGTATTGAATGATGTTAACTCAAGCATGTCTAAATGGGGAATAGAGGTGCAAATTAATACCATTTTTTACCTACTATCCAGGTATGTTTAACCCTTCCAAACCCCCTCCCACTCCTATCTTTTCATCTGGATTAGTCCTCATACAATCAGTGCTCCCACTTACCCGTAGGTCATAGCACGCCCCGTTCCGCAGCGGAAC
The DNA here is from genome assembly GCF_964263255.1 of Lissotriton vulgaris. Lineage (NCBI taxonomy): Eukaryota > Metazoa > Chordata > Amphibia > Caudata > Salamandridae > Lissotriton > Lissotriton vulgaris. The sequence continues at coordinate 162,715 of NW_028251103.1, read as the reverse complement.
GGGAAGAACCCAAAGATGAAGCATTCCACCAAGCAGTTGCCCTAAGTGCTGAGGGTTATTTAAAGAAACTTTCTACCTTCCATAACATCTGTAGGGTAAGAAGAAGAAAAAAGGTTTCCATAAAATAGAGTGACTCTCTTTGGTTTCTGAGTATGGCGTTTTGAAGGTCGAGTGCCCAGCCTCTTTCTCTTTTTCTCTCCTCTACCTTCCCTTTGTTGTTTCATATACCCCCGTTTGACCCCTTGATAAGGGAAAAGTAGGTCCCACGGATATCACAGACATTCCCCTGCAGGTGAGGGCAGTCCCTCACTGCACCGCCCTGCAGTGGATCCTTTCCCCCCTTTCCAATGCGGGCCAGTTGTCACCTGCACAGTGAAAGGAGGTTCAGTGACTTCAATCAGAGAGTCCACCTTTCATGGTGACAGGCAGTCACCAGTTCTCAGCTGCAGTGGGGACAGCCCTTTAACTGTAATATAGCGCACTGACTTGGCGTCCTCTGGTAAAGATGCACCTCGGTGCACCAGGGCTGTGCATTCTATCAGTACTATGAGAATAAGGTTCTCTTACAGATGCACTTGACAGCAATGGGTGCAAATGTTTTACAACATTTGAAATCTATTGTTCTATTTTATTTTCTAAATGTGCAGTAGGGTCATTACTGAGATGCATAAGGTGGGCTTTGTCTAGAGGGGCACAGTGGGTGAAACAGAATGGGTTTGAATGCTACCCAAATCAGTGGCAGGTTCAGGGGGTCCATCAGTGCCTGAGAACCTACCTAACCACCCTCAGCTCATGGAGACAGCTAGCTAGAACATCTTTATCAGTTAAAAACCATAAAACATATACAATACAGTTAATTTTAAACAACTTCTGTAATGAAAACAGTGTAAGAATCTCCATACAACAAATTCTCCAGATCATGGAGTCTTCATAGAAAACAATTCACCAATAATCCATGTGCAAAGTCAGCAAAAAAACAACTGCCGCTTGCAGCATGAGATGATCATATTTACAATTTGTGAGGCAGCTGTAATTCACAATCAATGTAAACTCTCCAGTGATCCTCCCACTGAGGTCATCTCACAAAGCATGTGCGGACCATCCAACTAGGGTGATCTCACAATACAGGTGTGGCCCCTTCCACTGAGGTCATCTCACAAAGCACATGTGGACTCTCCCACTAGGGTGATCTCATAATACAGGTGTCTCCTCCCACTGAGGCTATATCACAATGCAGGTGTGGACCCTCACACTAGAATCCTTTCACAATACAGGTGTGGACCCTCCCACTAGAATCATTTCACAATACAGATGTGGACCCTCCCACTAAGGTCATCTCACAAAGCACATGTGGACCCTCCCACTAGGGTGATCTCACAGTACAGGTGTGGACCCTCTCACTGAGGTTATATAACAATGCAGGTGTGGACCCTCCCACTAGGGGCATCTCACAATATAGGTTTAGACCCTCCCACTAGGGTCATCTCACAATCCAGGTGTGGACCCTCCCACAGAGGTCATCTCACTGTACAGCTGTGGACCCACCCACTGAGGTCATATCAACATCTCACAATGCAGGTGTGGACCCTCCCACTGAGGTCATCTCACAATGCAGGTGTGGACACTCCCACTGAGGTCATCTCACAATGCAGGTGTGGACCATCCCACCAGAATCATTTCACAATACAGGTGTGGAACCTCGCACTGAGGTCATCTCACAAACCACATGTGGACCCTCCCACTAATCAAGCATCCAAGGACCGGTTTCTGGCTATCAGCCGTCATCAGCCTGGATAGCTTGACTCCAGTGGTGTGGAGAGCACGGGACTCACGTCTGAGCATACCCATCCCACTCGGGGTGACAAATGCAAAAACAACACTTGATGGACAGAATGCAGAACAATGTCATACATTCACCCCAGTACAGAGATCTGGGCCTAAATCCATCGTTTTCTGGCACTCCACAACACCCTTCCACTAAAGTCATCTCACAATGCAGGTGTGCAACCTCCCACTGAGGTCATCTCACAATACAGGTGTGGAACCTCCCACTGAGGTCATCTCACAATGCAGGTGTGGACCCTTCCACCCAGGTCATCTCACAATGCAGGTGTGGACCCTTCCACTGAGGTCATATCACAATACAGGTGTGGACCCTCCCACTGAGGTCATCTCACAATGACAGGTGGGTGTTGATGACAGCATGTGATACTGTCTCCAGGGCTGGCTCTCAGGCAGCTGGTGAGTTTTTATGACAGCATGTAATACTACCCCCAAGTCTGGTTCACAGTGTGCAGATGGGCGTTTCTGCAGAGTATGGCACTGTCTCTAGGTCTGGCTTGCAGGCTGTGGGTGGGTGTTTATGACAGTGTGTGATACTGTCTCCAGGTCTGGATCCCGGGCTGCAGGTAGATGTTTATGACAGCAGGTGATACTGTCACCAGGTCCAGCTCTGTGGCTGCAGGTAGGTGTTTATGACAGCATGTGATACTGTCACCAGGTCCAGCTCTGTGGCTGCAGGTGGGTGTTTATGACAGTGTGTGATACTGTCTCCAGGTCTGGATCCCGGGCTGCAGGTAGATGTTTATGACAGCATGTGATACTGTCACCAGGTCCAGCTCTGTGGCTGCAGGTAGGTGTTTATGAAGCATGTGATACTGTCACCAGGTCCAGCTCTGTGGCTGCAGGTAGGTGTTTATGAAGCAAGTGATACTGTCACCAGGTCCAGCCCTGTGGCTGCAGGTAGATGTTTATGACAGCAGGTGATACTGTCACCAGGTCCAGCTCTGTGGCTGCAGGTAGGTGTTTATGAAGCATGTGATACTGTCACCAGGTCCAGCCCTGTGGCTGCAGGTAGGTGTTTATGAAGCATGTGATACTGTCTCCAGGTCCAGCCCTGTGGCTGCAGGTAGGTGTTTATGAAGCATGTGATACTGTCACCAGGTCCAGCTCTGTGGCTGCAGGTAGGTGTTTATGAAGCATGCGATACTGTCACCAGGTCCAGCCCTGTGGCAGCAGGTAGGTGTTTATGAAGCATGTGATACTGTCACCAGGTCCAGCTCTGTGGCTGCAGGTAGGTGTTTATGAAGCATGTGATACCGTCACCAGGTCCAGCCCTGTGGCTGCGGGTAGGTGTTTATGACAGCATGTGATACTGTCACCAGGTCCAGCTCTGTGGCTGCAGGTAGGTGTTTATGACAGCATGTGATACTGTCACCAGGTCCAGCTCTGTGGCTGCAGGTAGGTGTTTATGACAGCATGTGATACTGTCACCAGGTCCAGCTCTGTGGCTGCAGGTAGGTGTTTATGAAGCATGTGATAATGTCACCAGGTCCAGCTCTGTGGCTGCAGGTAGGTGTTTATGACAGCATGTGATACTGTCTCCAGGTCCAGCTCTGTGGCTGCAGGTAGGTGTTTATGACAGCATGTGATACTGTCACCAGGTCCAGCTCTGTGGCTGCAGGTAGGTGTTTATGACAGCATGTGATACTGTCACCAGGTCCAGCTCTGTGGCTGCAGGTAGGTGTTTATGACAGCATGTGATACTGTCACCAGGTCCAGCTCTGTGGCTGCAGGTAGGTGTTTATGACAGCATGTGATACTGTCACCAGGTCCAGCTCTGTGGCTGCAGGTAGGTGTTTATGAAGCATGTGATACTGTCACCAGGTCCAGCTCTGTGGCTGCAGGTAGGTGTTTATGAAGCATGCGATACTGTCACCAGGTCCAGCCCTGTGGCTGCAGGTAGGTGTTTATGAAGCATGTGATACTGTCACCAGGTCCAGCTCTGTGGCTGCAGGTAGGTGTTTATGAAGCATGTGATACTGTCACCAGGTCCAGCCCTGTGGCTGCAGGTAGGTGTTTATGAAGCATGTGATACTGTCTCCAGGTCCAGCCCTGTGGCTGCAGGTAGGTGTTTATGAAGCATGTGATACTGTCACCAGGTCCAGCTCTGTGGCTGCAGGTAGGTGTTTATGAAGCATGCGATACTGTCACCAGGTCCAGCCCTGTGGCAGCAGGTAGGTGTTTATGAAGCATGTGATACTGTCTCCAGGTCCAGCTCTGTGGCTGCAGGTAGGTGTTTATGAAGCATGTGATACCGTCACCAGGTCCAGCCCTGTGGCTGCGGGTAGGTGTTTATGACAGCATGCGATACTGTCACCAGGTCCAGCTCTGTGGCTGCAGGTAGGTGTTTATGACAGCATGTGATACTGTCACCAGGTCCAGCTCTGTGGCTGCAGGTAGGTGTTTATGAAGCATGTCATACTGTCACCAGGTCCAGCTCTGTGGCTGCAGGTAGGTGTTTATGAAGCATGTGATACTGTCACCAGGTCCAGCCCTGTGGCTGCAGGTAGGTGTTTATGAAGCATGTGATACTGTCACCAGGTCCAGCTCTGTGGCTGCAGGTAGGTGTTTATGAAGCATGTGATACTGTCACCAGGTCCAGCCCTGTGGCTGCAGGTAGGTGTTTATGAAGCATGTGATACTGTCACCAGGTCCAGCTCTGTGGCTGCAGGTAGGTGTTTATGAAGCATGTGATACTGTCACCAGGTCCAGCTCTGTGGCTGCAGGTAGGTGTTTATGAAGCATGCGATACTGTCACCAGGTCCAGCTCTGTGGCTGCAGGTAGGTGTTTATGACAGCATGTGATACTGTCTCCAGGTCCAGCTCTGTGGCTGCAGGTAGGTGTTTATGACAGCATGTGATACTGTCACCAGGTCCAGCTCTGTGGCTGCAGGTAGGTGTTTATGACAGCATGTGATACTGTCACCAGGTCCAGCTCTGTGGCTGCAGGTAGGTGTTTATGACAGCATGTGATACTGTCACCAGGTCCAGCTCTGTGGCTGCAGGTAGGTGTTTATGACAGCATGTGATACTGTCACCAGGTCCAGCTCTGTGGCTGCAGGTAGGTGTTTATGACAGCATGTGATACTGTCACCAGGTCCAGCTCTGTGGCTGCAGGTAGGTGTTTATGACAGCATGTGATACTGTCACCAGGTCCAGCTCTGTGGCTGCAGGTAGGTGTTTATGACAGCATGTGATACTGTCACCAGGTCCAGCTCTGTGGCTGCAGGTAGGTGTTTATGACAGCATGTGATACTGTCACCAGGTCCAGCTCTGTGGCTGCAGGTAGGTGTTTATGACAGCATGTGATACTGTCACCAGGTCCAGCTCTGTGGCTGCAGGTAGGTGTTTATGAAGCATGTGATACCGTCACCAGGTCCAGCCCTGTGGCTGCGGGTAGGTGTTTATGACAGCATGTGATACTGTCACCAGGTCCAGCTCTGTGGCTGCGGGTAGGTGTTTATGACAGCATGTGATACTGTCACCAGGTCCAGCTCTGTGGCTGCAGGTAGGTGTTTATGAAGCATGTGATACTGTCACCAGGTCCGGCTCTGTGGCTGCAGGTAGGTGTTTATGACAGCATGTGATACTGTCACCAGGTCCAGCTCTGTGGCTGCAGGTAGGTGTTTATGACAGCATGTGATACTGTCACCAGGTCCAGCTCTGTGGATGCAGGTAGGTGTTTATGAAGCATGTGATACTGTCACCAGGTCCAGCTCTGTGGCTGCAAGTAGGTGTTTATGAAGCATGTGATACTGTCACCAGGTCCAGCTCTGTGGCTGCAGGTAGGTGTTTATGACAGCATGTGATACTGTCACCAGGTCCAGCCCTGTGGCTGCAGGTAGGTGTTTATGAAGCATGTGATACTGTCTCCAGGTCCAGCTCTGTGGCTGCAGGTAGGTGTTTATGACAGCATGTGATACTGTCTCCAGGTCCAGCTCTGTGGCTGCAGGTAGGTGTTTATGAAGCATGTGATACTGTCACCAGGTCCAGCTCTGTGGCTGCAGGTAGGTGTTTATGACAGCATGTGATACTGTCACCAGGTCCAGCTCTGTGGCTGCAGGTAGGTGTTTATGACAGCATGTGATACTGTCACCAGGTCCAGCTCTGTGGCTGCAGGTAGGTGTTTATGACAGCATGTGATACTGTCACCAGGTCCAGCTCTGTGGCTGCAGGTAGGTGTTTATGAAGCATGTGATACTGTCACCAGGTCCAGCTCTGTGGCTGCAGGTAGGTGTTTATGAAGCATGTGATACTGTCACCAGGTCCAGCTCTGTGGCTGCAGGTAGGTGTTTATGAAGCATGCGATACTGTCACCAGGTCCAGCCCTGTGGCTGCAGGTAGGTGTTTATGAAGCATGTGATACTGTCTCCAGGTCCAGCTCTGTGGCTGCAGGTAGGTGTTTATGACAGCATGTGATACTGTCACCAGGTCCAGCTCTGTGGCTGCAGGTAGGTGTTTATGAAGCATGCGATACTGTCACCAGGTCCAGCCCTGTGGCTGCAGGTAGGTGTTTATGAAGCATGCGATACTGTCACCAGGTCCAGCCCTGTGGCTGCAGGTAGGTGTTTATGAAGCATGTGATACTGTCTCCAGGTCCAGCCCTGTGGCTGCAGGTAGGTGTTTATGAAGCATGTGATACTGTCACCAGGTGCAGCCCTGTGGCTGCAGGTAGGTGTTTATGAAGCATGTGATACTGTCACCAGGTCCAGCTCTGTGGCTGCAGGTAGGTGTTTATGAAGCATGTGATACCGTCACCAGGTCCAGCCCTGTGGCTGCGGGTAGGTGTTTATGACAGCATGTGATACTGTCACCAGGTCCAGCTCTGTGGCTGCGGGTAGGTGTTTATGACAGCATGTGATACTGTCACCAGGTCCAGCTCTGTGGCTGCAGGTAGGTGTTTATGAAGCATGTGATACTGTCACCAGGTCCAGCTCTGTGGCTGCAGGTAGGTGTTTATGACAGCATGTGATACTGTCACCAGGTCCAGCTCTGTGGCTGCAGGTAGGTGTTTATGACAGCATGTGATACTGTCACCAGGTCCAGCTCTGTGGATGCAGGTAGGTGTTTATGAAGCATGTGATACTGTCACCAGGTCCAGCTCTGTGGCTGCAGGTAGGTGTTTATGAAGCATGTGATACTGTCACCAGGTCCAGCTCTGTGGCTGCAGGTAGGTGTTTATGACAGCATGTGATACTGTCACCAGGTCCAGCCCTGTGGCTGCAGGTAGGTGTTTATGAAGCATGTGATACTGTCTCCAGGTCCAGCTCTGTGGCTGCAGGTAGGTGTTTATGACAGCATGTGATACTGTCTCCAGGTCCAGCTCTGTGGCTGCAGGTAGGTGTTTATGAAGCATGTGATACTGTCACCAGGTCCAGCTCTGTGGCTGCAGGTAGGTGTTTATGACAGCATGTGATACTGTCACCAGGTCCAGCTCTGTGGCTGCAGGTAGGTGTTTATGACAGCATGTGATACTGTCACCAGGTCCAGCTCTGTGGCTGCAGGTAGGTGTTTATGACAGCATGTGATACTGTCACCAGGTCCAGCTCTGTGGCTGCAGGTAGGTGTTTATGAAGCATGTGATACTGTCACCAGGTCCAGCTCTGTGGCTGCAGGTAGGTGTTTATGAAGCATGTGATACTGTCACCAGGTCCAGCTCTGTGGCTGCAGGTAGGTGTTTATGAAGCATGCGATACTGTCACCAGGTCCAGCCCTGTGGCTGCAGGTAGGTGTTTATGAAGCATGTGATACTGTCTCCAGGTCCAGCTCTGTGGCTGCAGGTAGGTGTTCATGACAGCATGTGATACTGTCACCAGGTCCAGCTCTGTGGCTGCAGGTAGGTGTTTATGAAGCATGCGATACTGTCACCAGGTCCAGCCCTGTGGCTGCAGGTAGGTGTTTATGAAGCATGCGATACTGTCACCAGGTCCAGCCCTGTGGCTGCAGGTAGGTGTTTATGAAGCATGTGATACTGTCTCCAGGTCCAGCCCTGTGGCTGCAGGTAGGTGTTTATGAAGCATGTGATACTGTCACCAGGTCCAGCTCCGTGGCTGCAGGTAGGTGTTTATGAAGCATGTGATACTGTCACCAGGTCCAGCTCTGTGGCTGCAGGTAGGTGTTTATGACAGCATGTGATACTGTCACCAGGTCCAGCTCTGTGGCTGCAGGTAGGTGTTTATGAAGCATGTGATACTGTCACCAGGTCCAGCTCTGTGGCTGCAGGTAGGTGTTTATGACAGCATGTGATACTGTCACCAGGTCCAGCTCTGTGGCTGCAGGTAGGTGTTTATGACAGCATGTGAAAATGGAACCTTACCGTAATTTTGTACATGGCACTTGGGACAGGCGGTTATTTACTTGGTTCAGGCTGGACATTATCTACAGACTCGTGGCCTTCCCTAAAATTAATGATTGGTCACAGGTATGGCCTTTATGTCCATGCGACAATCATTCTACTCAGTCCACTATTCATCTGGTTTTATTTTTTAAATTGTATGCAGCTTCGAGGACAGCATGGGTTTGACCGATTTTAAAAGTACAGGGAGTGCAGTGATGCTGCCCAGCATTGATTAGGCTACAGTTTTTAGAGAATGAAATAACTGCCTGGTGCGTAACTATGTTCTTCAAGAAGGTACTTGCACAAAGGAAAATCATGACGATGAATAAACTATAGTAGAATTACTTTTGCCATTTTTATGGTTTTTAATACTGTAGTTTTAACAATACTTGATATTTTAATGTCATTATTTTGTTTGCTGTTTTTATGCGTGTAACTTTGTGATAATATGCAATTTTGTTTTTATTCTTGTGCTTTTATGAATGTTATAACAGCAGTCGAATAAAGCTTTCCTTGACTTGACTTGACAGTGTGTGATACTGTCTCCAGGTCTGGCTCTCAGGCTGCAGGAGGGTGTTCATACAGCATGTGATACTGTAACCAGGTCTTGTACTCAGGCTGCAGGTGGGTGTTTATGCAGCATAGGATATTGTCTCCAGGTCTAGCTTTCTCACGAACATATCACAGCGCCCTCCTTCTGAAACTCCGGATATCCATTCGCAGCCTCTTTGCAGACTCCGGACCTCCTTTTCTTCTGTAGGTAGTAAAACCTGTCGCACTCTCCTCTGCACTGTGTCCCTTAACATCTGACATGAACCACAAAATGAGAGATGTGGAGGGCGAGGAGAGCGGTGGAGGGTGAGGGGAGCGGTGGAGGGTGAGGGGAGCGGTGGAGGGAGAGGGGAGCGGTGGAGGGAGAGCTGTGGAGGGTGAGGGGAGCGGTGGAGGGAGAGCTGTGGAGGGTGAGGGGAGCGGTGGAGGGTGAGGGGAGCGGTGGAGGGAGAGGGGAGCGGTGGAGGGAGAGGGGAGCTGTGGAGGGTGAGGGGAGCGGTGGAGGGAGAGCTGTGGAGGGTGAGGGGAGCGGTGGAGGGTGAGGAGAGCTGTGAAGGGTGAGGAGAGCTATGGAGGGTGAGGGGAGCGGTGGAGGGAGAGGGGAGCGGTGGAGGGAGAGGGGAGCTGTGGGTGAGGAGAGCTATGGAGGGTGAGGGGAGCTGTGGAGGGAGAGCTGTGGAGGGTGAGGGGAGTGGTGGAGGGTGAGGTGAGCTGTGGAGGGTGAGGTGAGCTGTGGAGGGAGAGCTGTGAAGGGAGAGCTGTGGAGGGTGAGGGGAGCTGTGGAGGGTGAGGTGAGCTGTGGAGGGAGAGCTGTGAAGGGAGAGCTGTGGAGGGTGAGGTGAGCTGTGGAGGGTGAGGTGAGCTGTGGAGGGAGAGCTGTGAAGGGAGAGCTGTGGAGGGTGAGGGGAGCTGTGGAGTGTGAGGGGAGCTGTGGAGGGAGAGGGGAGCGGTGGAGGGAGAGGGGAGCTGTGGAGGGTGAGGGGAGCGGTGGAGGGTGAGGGGAGCGGTGGAGGGAGAGGGGAGCGGTGGAGGGAGAGGGGAGCTGTGAAGGGTGAGGAGAGCTATGGAGGATGAGGAGAGCTATGGGGTTTGAGGAGAGCTACGGGAGGGCGAGGGAGGGCGAGGAGAGCTGTGCAGGGCTGAGGAGAGCTGTGGAGAGAGAGCTGTGGAGGGTGAGGGGAGTGGTGGAGGGTGAGGTGAGCTGTGGAGGGTGAGGTGAGCTGTGGAGGGAGAGCTGTGAAGGGAGAGCTGTGGAGGGTGAGGGGAGCTGTGGAGGGTGAAGAGAGCTGTGGAGGGTGAGGACAGCTGTGGAGGGTGAGGACAGCTGTGGAGGGAGAGCTGTGGAGGGTGAGGAGAGCTGTGGAGGGTGAGGAGAGCTGTGGAGGGAGAGCTGTGGAGGGTGAGGGGAGCTGTGGAGGGTGAAGAGAGCTGTGGAGGGTGAGGACAGCTGTGGAGGGTGAGGACAGCTGTGGAGGGAGAGCTGTGGAAGGTGAAGAGAGCTGTGGAGGGTGAGGACAGCTGTGGAGGGTGAGGACAGCTGTGGAGGGAGAGCTGTGGAGGGTGAGGAGAGCTGTGGAGGGTGAGGAGAGCTGTGGAGGGTGAGGGGAGCTGTGGAGGGTGAAGAGAGCTGTGGAGGGTGAGGACAGCTGTGGAGGGTGAGGACAGCTGTGGAGGGAGAGCTGTGGAGGGTGAGGAGAGCTGTGGAGGGTGAGGAGAGCTGTGGAGGGTGAGGAGAGCTGTGGAGGGAGAGCTGTGGAGGGTGAGGACAGCTGTGGAGGGAGAGCTGTGGAGGGTGAGGAGAGCGGTGGAGGGTGAGGAGAGCTGTGGAGGGTGAGGAGAGCTGTGGAGGGAGAGCTGTGGAGGGTGAGGAGAGCTGTGGAGGGTGAGGAGAGCTGTGGAGGGTGAGGAGAGCTGTGGAGGGTGAAGAGAGCTGTGGAGGGTGAAGAGAGCTGTGGAGGGTGAGGACAGCTGTGGAGGGTGAGGACAGCTGTGGAGGGTGAGCTGTGGAGGGAGAGCTGTGGAGGGTGAGGAGAGCTGCACAACAAGGTATCCTTAGCCCAGTTCTCTAGACCTCTTGTTCTGTGGTAGTAACTGAAAGCAGCTGCTTATTAACCTCTCCCCAGACAGCATAGGTGTGTGCACCACAAGCACCCCCTGCCTCCCCCCTCCCATCCATCCCCAGCTCTCAGGTATGAGGAAGAACTGCGCCTGCACCCGTCATTACCTGACCTGTCACAGTCGATAATGAACAATACCACAAGCTTGGCTGGGGGAGTTTGGGGGTCGTGTGTGTGATAGCATCAGCCTCCTCTTGCGCAGGCTCTAGGACTAATCTCTGACGTCATGCACTTTATCAGAGTCGGAGACTTACCGGTCAGTGCAGCCAAGGCCACCACCAGCAGGAGTAAAAGTCCACAGACAGCACAGAGCAGCACTCGGAAAGATACAGTCACTGCAAGAGAGGAGACAGAACAAGGGGTCAGAGAAGCTTCTGGTCACAAGATACAAGGAGAGGAACTGTACAGGCGGGGCAGGTACAGGGATTACCTGGGTACCGTTACTCAGAGGATCGGAGGAATACAGCCTATGACCTAGAGCTGTGGGGCCTGACGTCACAAGTGAACTCAGAAACCTCGATGCTTATAGGAGTTCAAGACATGGGCCCCCGGAAGCACAGGGCATGTGGAGGGGGATGCTACAGGATAAGGCAGGGTCAGTATTTTGAATTTCTATCAGTCTGGGACTAGAGTCTTATGTATTTGGCCTTCGTGGTGCTAAAGAGATGGGCCACAAGCTGTCCTCCGTATAACAAGGCACAGGGATCCTACAGGAGGGGTGATGGGTAGGTACATGGCTTAGCTGGCTCGACCACACTCAGAGAGCCTAGAAGCAATCCAGCCAAGGACCTTAACGTCTGACATCACAGTTAGACTCAAAACTCCTTGGTCTTCTTAGCACTAGACGGAAGACACCTTGAATCAAAGTCGTGAGCATGACCCCGGTAAGAATGCCTTCATTTGCATGTGCGTTTAATTAAATTTTTTAATTTAAAAGAATTTATAAAGCGCGCGTATGCCATGCGGCTTCATGGCACTGGTGAACACTAAAACCAGAAACAGGGGAGCAAGAAGATTTTAGGCTGGGAAAGCTTTCAGGAAGAGAAAGGTTTTAAGTGATTTTCGGAACTCCATATAGGAGGCAGCTGAGCGTAAGGCCAGCGGGAGGGAGTTCCAAAAAAAGGGGCCAAGACAGAAAATTTCAGGCCCCCCCATCTGGCTCTTCTTGAAGTGGGGAACTGTCAGAAGGCACATAGAGGAGGAGCGCAACTCCCTAGTAGGGTGATAAGCTTGAATTGCCAAGGAAATATAGGCAGGCGCCGTTGCCGCTCGGGCTTGGAAGGTGGTACAACCTAGTTTGAATAAAGCCCACTCCTTAATCGGCAGCCAGTGAAGGGACTTCAGTAAGGGTGAGGAGTAGTGAAATTTGGGCAGCCCGAAAATCAGTCAGGCCGCGTGGTTCTGAAGTGACTGAAGGCGCTGGAAGGCATAGGCGGGAGCACCGTTATACACGATGTTCCCATAATCTAGCCGAGAAAGAACCATCGCCATCAGAATCAGTTTGAGGGCAGGGACAGAAAAGAAACGGGAGATTTTCCGAATGGTTCAGAGCATAAAAAAGCAGGAAGACACGACAGAACTAATCTGGGAGTGAAGGGTGAGTTGATGATTGATGGTGATACCCAGGGTTTTGACAGAAGGAGAGGGTGAGGGGGGGAACCTAGAGACGGGGGCCAAAAGATGGGGGACCAGGGACTGCCACTGCCGCCGGTCAAAACTAACTCAGTTTTATCCGGGTTGAGTTTCAGATGGTTGTGATTCATCCAATCCCGGATAAATAGCATGACCGACTGAAAGGAGTGAACACCAGATTGGGAAGGGGAAAGGTTAAAGATCAGCTGGAGGTCATCGGCGTAATTGTACACCGCGACCTCCATCTGTTGCAGAGCAAGCACAAGGGGGAGGATGTACAGATTAAATAGTAAGGGAGAAAGGGAGGACCCTTGAGGAACACCACACTGAACTTCTCACGGGGGGGCTGAAAAGTCAGCTAGATGGACAGCCTGAGTGCGGCCGTTGAGGAAGGAACTAATCCAGGCAAGAGTCGAACCCCCCATACCCGCCGCCCTGACACGGGATAATAAGATGGAGTGATCAACCGTGTCAAAGGCAGCGGATAGGTCGAGGAGGACGAGGGCCTGGGAGGTGTTAGTGTCTAGTCCTTCCCTAAGCTGGTCCATGACCGAAATGACCACCTTCTCGGTCGAGTGTAGGGGGCGGAAGCCAGACTGGCAGGGAGCAAGATAGCCGCTGTCCTCCACGAAGGAGCTCAGTGTCTGGGTGACATGAGTCTCAAGGACCTTACCCAAAAAAGGGAGGAGCAAGATCGGATGGTAGTTAGCAGGGGAAGAAGGGTCAGCCCCTGTTTTTTTCAGAATAGGGATAATGGCGGCTGCCTTATGGGGAGCAGGCACTGTGCCTTGACATAGGGACTCGTTCAGAAAAGTCAGAGGTGGCAGGTAGGAGTCAAAGAAAATTTTTTGCAGGACATGGGCCGGGCAGACGTCGGCTGGGGATCCTGACTTAACACGGGCCAGGAGGGGAAGGAGAGACTCCTTGGTTAAAGGGGGTATGATGTTAATTGTCGACCTATTAAGCGGGGGCTGGGGATCAGAGAAAGGGGGGGGGGGATGTTGGATTTAATCAGAGCGACCTTGTCAATGAAATAGTTATTGAGCGAATCACACAACAACTGAGAAGGAGGAATTTTGGGAGATGTCCTGTCAGAGGAGGCCAGCTCACGCACTATGGCAAAGATTTCCCTGGGCTGGCTCTCAGCGGCAAGGATTTTCTCAGAAAAATAGTCAGTCTTGGCCTGTAAGATGGCGTTTTTATATTCCTTACATACAGTTTTGTAGCGGGCATTGCGGGAGGGGCAGTAAGCAAGCCTCCAGGCGCTTTACGCTTGGCGCACCTCCAGCTTTTTTGTCTTAAGGAGGGGGGAGAACCATTTATTTGCCTCATGAGCGCGCCTAACAGTGACACGTCTCAGAGGGGTTCTTGATCACAAGCTCTCGAGAGCCAGCCATTGAGCATGGCTACTTGGGACAATGAAGGGGCGCCCATGAGGTCAGGGCAGGAGGATGACAACGTAGCACAAAGAGCGGAAATGTCTAGCTTGCTCCAGTTACTAGCCCAGGAATTTCTCGGGGAAAAGGGTATCTTTGCCAAGTTAAGGTCTAAGTGAAAAGAAATCAAAAAGTGGTCAGACCACAGACAGGGAATAACAATAGGTGTGGAAATAGGGACGTTTAATGTCCAGATTTGGTCCAGAGTATGGCCACGGGAATGGGTAGGAGAGTGGGCATGGGAGACAAAATTAAGACTAAAAAGGAGCTGAGAGAAATCTCTTGACGGGGCGTCTTCCGCCAGGTCGCCAGGCAAGAAGTTGAAATCCCCTAGAACTGAAACAGCTGTGTTCTTGACTACTAGGGTGGCTAATAAGTCCTGAAGAGCAGGAATAAACCCAGGATTGGGGTGGGGGGACGGTAAACTAAGACATATGTAACGGGGACCTGAAAGGAAGCCGAACGTACCACTAGGCAGTCGGCGGTAGGTAAGGGAGAAGAAGGAAGAACCTGAAAATGAAGTCCAGTGCGGAAGATCAAGGCCACTCCACCCCCCGTCTTCCCCCCTGGCCGATCGGCCCGAAGGATATAGTAGGAGGGGGAGGGCTGCCAGCACATTGGGCAGAGAATCTGATCTGTACCAGGTTTCTGTTAAAAACATAAGGTCAGGTTTATGAGAATCCAAGAAGCTAAAAAGTTCTGTCTGATGCTTGACTGCAGACCTGGTGTTTATCAGAAAAGCCGAAGTTGTGGGGACAGGCGTGTGATTGGGAAGGGAGGGAGGGGGAGCCAATGAAGGCAGAAAAGGGACCGGGAGGAAGTTTGAGGGCCTGGCCCGAGCCAGCCCAAGCTCCGTGATCCGAGTAAGAGTGGGGAAGGGAAGGACCCATGAATCCTGATAAGAACAAAGTTGGGAGGCTGAATAAGACAGGAGAGGGGCATGGTGGAGTGCCCCTGGACCCGGCCGGCCACGGACGGGCGCAGACTGGCTTAACTTCGGCGCGCCTTCGTCGCGCCCGCTGCGCTCGTCCGCTGCGCGTCTGCATGGGGCGGTCCTTATGTGGGGAGAGGTAGCTGCCCTTCCCAAGATGGTGGACTGCAGCCCCGTCAGCCCTCCGAAGACCGGCCCAGTGCCGGAGCGGGGCTAGGGGTGCAGCCAGCTGGAGCAAGGGGGAAGCAGCAGGTAAGCCCGGTTATGGAGCTAAGTGCATGTAAAAAGTCACAGTAATTTTTAAAAGAGGTCCAGATGAAAGTGCTGCCGCAGCGTCCACTGCCCCTCTGCCACCGGGGTTAGTGTTGCTGTGCAGGTGCCTTGAGCAAGCCTTTAGAGGGTCCTGTAGACGCGATGACTTGAGCGCTGACCCGGGATGGCTGCCCTTCCCAAGATGGTGGACTGCAGCCCCATCAGCCCTCCGAAGACCGGCCCAGTGCCGGAGCGGGGCTAGGGGTGCAGCCAGCTGGAGCAAGGGGGAAGCAGCAGGTAAGCCCGGTTATGGATCTAAGTGCACGTAAAAAGTCACAGTAATTTTTAAAAGAGGTCCAGATGAAAGCGCTGCCGCAGCGTCCACCGCCCCTCTGCCACCGGGGTTAGTGGGCATTTTATGAAAATGTATCCTGTTCCTGGAAACCAGCATTCTGGTGTTTTAGTGTCAACATTCTTCATGATGCTAAAACAGTTCAGGCCTTATTTACAAGATTTTGCCGTAGGGCAGCGCCTTAGGCCTTCCTGTTGTTCTACCCAAATGTAATTTAAAGGATGTATAGAGCGCATGGCTGCCCAAGGGCTTCCCAGCGCTAAGTAGTCGAGCTGAGATGGGGCACTGTGTTTATTAAAGTTACTGCGGAAATAGCCATGTCTCTAACTTTTTCCTGAATCTGGAATCCACTTCTATCAGTCTTAATTCGAGGGGCAAGGCTTTCCAAAGCGTAGGTACCATATGTAAAACGGATCTGCCACCTCATCCTGCTCTCTTAATTTTTGTGGTTCTAAGAAGGCGTTCTTGGGAGGATCGTAGATTTCTATTGGGGACATGCGGCACAACCAGGCCTCTGATTTTAAGGGGACCTCTGCTGTTTATTGCTTTATGTGTCAGGCAAAGGGTTTTGAATGTAATCCTCGCATCCGTCGGAAGCCAATGAGGCTGTTTCCGAAGC
The DNA here is from genome assembly GCF_964263255.1 of Lissotriton vulgaris. Taxonomy (NCBI): domain Eukaryota; kingdom Metazoa; phylum Chordata; class Amphibia; order Caudata; family Salamandridae; genus Lissotriton; species Lissotriton vulgaris. Next base: position 146,645 of record NW_028251103.1, on the reverse strand, counting down.
TCCCTTACTGACTCATAAATCGAGTTTTTGCAGAGAAGCCTAGCTGCCGTGTGCTGCACAGAGTGAAATCACTTTATGATGTACTTGGGAGAACCCAGGTATAGGGAGTTACCATAGTCCCTGCGGGAAAACACTATGGAATGGATTACTGTTTCCCTTAAATACTCCGGGATCAGTTCTAAGACCTTCTAGATCATCCTGAGTAGACCAAAACAAATGCCCACCAGCTTTTTTGCTTGTTCTTCCATTGTCAGTTCTTTATCCATGAGTGCCGTAGCAAAGTCAGGTGGCACCCAGTGCGGAAAATTTCTTGTCACTCCCGGCTTGACAATATGTCAAAAATATGTGTTTAAAACACATACTTTTGCCATTTTGTCACCCACCTCAGTGATGACACCCAGGGAAGCCCACACCCAAAGCCTCCCTTCCTACGCTACTGTTATCCATCCATATTCCCAAATTGGTAATTTATTTATTTATTTATTTATTTTTAATATTTATAAAGCGCTGCTTATACCCGTGGGCGTCAAGGCGCTAGTCCATTACCGCTAGGCGGTAATGGAAGAGTTGGGGGCTGGAGAGCTCCCCATACGGCTTGGCCAGTCAGGCAGAGGCCTGAGGACAGAGTTGTTCCCCAGAATCATAAACTCTCGCTTGTCACCATTTGATTTCAAGCAGCAGTTAGCCATCCATGTAAACACTTTTTCCAAACTGGGCGCCAGTTGTTGGCATTGAAGATGTGTTCCATTATCAAAGGAGACCACAAGCTGTGTATCATCTGCGTAGGAAACCATGGATAGGCCGACCACCAGGACAATATCTGCCAAAAAAGCAGATGAGGCAAAAAAGGCAGGAATGCACCGTATCTATGAGATTCGAATCCTGCACCATGTGCAAGGGTGCCTGCATTGTTTATGTGCAGGAAAAAAACCTTCCTGAACAAAAACAATCACAAGAGACTTTTTCCTCTTTCTATGTGTGCTGCAGAATGCAACGCACACAGAACAAGCATTGGTGATGCATTGGTAACGCCTATGTAATGAATAAAGAGCTGTTTTCATCAATCATTGCCCGAAAGAAGGAAAGAGCTCCCTGACAGATAAAAATGGAATCGAGAGGATGTGGCACGTGGCAAGAGCTCCTGACTCAGGACCTGGGGTTCCTGGTTTGAGTCTCGGTGGTGCCCCGCAACATCATGTGATTTAATGCACATCACTACAATTCAATCAACTTCATTTGGTCTTATTACAGTAAAACCGTCACAAAAATAATATAAATTGCAACAGAATACAGGGGGTAGTGTAATAGGATCAATATCATCACATGATTACAAAGCTAAAAAGGAGAGGCCCTTCCAATAACATTAATCACAGGTGGACCTAAACCTGATGGCAGCCCTTAAAAAGCTAAGCGTATGAAACACAGAATCACATGAAATGTAAAAATGTAAATCCAGTATTTGTATAGCGCACAAATCACCCTCAAAAGTGTATCTCGGCGCCGTTGGGAAGATTAAGCAAGCTATTGCCCAGAGTCGCATTTAGCTAGGCAGACCTCTGCCAACAGAGCCGGGGATCGAACCGTGATCCCCAGCGTCCAGCATCAGTCTCCCTGGCCGTGGCGCCACACCTCTCCCCTGCAGTTGTGAAAAGATAAAAGCTATCCTGACGCTCCTAAAACATGCTTTCTTAAGAATAGTAACAATAAAAGACCTTATAGGGACCTTACAAAAACTACAAAACATTAAAAAGTGCATCATATCCAGTAGAGACTGTCCGTCGCAGCCACAGGGTATGACACTGGCATCTATTGGCGCCACGTGGCTGAGCCAAATCACTTAAACTCTCCGGGTGATAAATTGTTATATAAATATGCTGCAAAAGTTTATGAAAATATAGTTCCACCAGAGCGGATGTTAACAGAGTTTTGGCAGTGGGAAACTGATAAGAGAAGCAGATTAAGAACAAGCATTGGTAAATGCAGGAAAATATGCTAACGCCAAAAGAAATGGAGGAAAGATAAGTGGCACGCACAGGAACCAATGAGAAGCCAGGAAAGGGAGGAGGCGGGACATAAGTCCCTTTTACGTTTATATTAATAACAATAGTTTTCTCAAGCACACGTGATCACTGTGTAGGTGAAACCTAAAAATGAAAAACGAGAAGAAATAAAAGTATTTTGCCCAGTTGCACCTCCCTTATGCCTCTCTTGGGATGCACAAGTTTTTGGCGCAGCTTCAGAGTTAGATTTCTCGTAAATCTGGAGCAGTGTCAAAAAGACATGGGTGTTGCTGGGAACGCCCCAAGCAATATCCATTGCATGCCTCTTTAACACATTAAACTGTGTTGAATGGAACAATACTTACAAGTCCGCATTAAGACACACAATGTGGCTTAGTGCTTCCTGGTTAAATGAAGCAGACCCCTGTGCCACCGGAACATTGCAAGAAGGGATGCTCTGGTGGAACAGCCTCACTGTAAATGAGGCCCTTCGTGTATAACAAAGAAACGCAATGGTAACTCTGGACATCACTTCTCTTTACAGTAACATACCACAACAAGAGATCATGCACATCATTCAACAAGTGCTTAATGCACGCCCTAGACCCCATTAAGTGCCTCCCAAGTTTATAAATGACCTTTTGACAATTGCTTTGACAATGTGGCAGGACTAGGATGGGTGCAATTTCTGCCCCAAATCTAGCAAATATTTTCATCAATTCTTTTGAACACCAATATGTGCTGAGGGACAATAATCCATTCAGACCCGCAATTAAGTGTTAGAAGCGTTACATTGATGACGTTTTCTCCATTTGGGAAGATTCCACAGTTTAGCATGAGGAATTCATAAAGGACCTTGATAGGTTTCACTTTCCGATGCCCTCCCATTCACATTTACATATGCAAGTTAGCATCATGTGTCTAACGAAGTATTCACTTGTGCCTTTGCGTTTATTTCACTTTTCTTATGGTTATTCATTTATGCGTGTGATGATATTCAGTTTTCTTAGCTTAGCTTGTGTGCCTCCATTTTGGGTATTCCTCTGTGTCTGCGAGTCGCACTCGCTCATCCCCCCTCCAGTAGGAATAGGAAAAACCCTAATGCAGCAGTTTTTCGTTTCTTAGCTAACTGTGACCGAAACTAACAAGTTCCTTATCTGTAATGTTCTCATGCACCAGAGACGCTGAGGCCCGGCTCCGCGGCCTTGGGCAGAGATAACCAAATGTTGCTTCTACAGGTGCAGATGCCTCTTGTGTGAGGCCATTGTTCCCCTCTCTGGGGTTCAGTACTTTTCCAGAAGGGGCGTGTTTTGCTTTGCTGTACCATGTTATAATGTATTGCTATGATGAGATGAGTTAGTCCTCTCGGCGCACTCTTAGGGGTGAGGTCAGACAGGGCCCTCTCATATGGGAATTTGTGGCCTAATAAAAATACTTTGTTTATTCTTCTCCACTGTCCGGCTGACTTCTTACTGAGTAACTATAGGTGAGTGTGGTAAGTCAATCGGGTGGATTTGAGCCACGCTTATCAGATGGCGCCCGAATAGGTACCCCGCGATTAGGATCTTTCTCACCCGTAAGTGGGTAGCAGAAGACCGGAGACCCTCTGCTTCGCATGGTGGGTCCGGGTACCCACTTTGATGCCGAGCTTGGTTCTCGCAGCGCTGCCCCACCCTGCTGATCAGGCGAGGTTCCGGTTCACGATCCTGCCCCGGGTCCAGAAGGCGGAACTTTGGAGCTGCCCGTGTTGGTCCTGGCAGCCGGAGATGGAGAACGGTAGAGGTCGGTACCGCATATGGAAGGTGAGTGGTCCGACTGTTGTTTGAGGGAGCGGGGATGCTCCGAGAGACTAGTGTATCTTTGAGACCGGTGTGTCTCCAGTGGTAAAGGAGCCGGTGTGCTCCTGGGGCTAGTGTGCTCCGGAGAACTCAAAGTGCGGGTGGCGCTCTGACAGACTTAACGGGAGGTGTGAGGACATTTGTTTGCGGTCATCCGACCGGGTGGCACTGTGGTGGAGGCGTGGCTAATTGCGGGTAGGCTCCGGAACTCACCCCGAACACCTAGGGTGGTGATTCGGTAGGTGTGAGTCCTAGGCCTCCTGTGGTAAAGTGCGCAGCGATCCGTAGTGCCGCTCGGGTGGCAGATGTGTCCTCTAGCCTCAGAACAGTTAGTGTACTGTTCGGATTGCGGTAAGGTCCAGGTTCCCCAGGACTTGGTCGACAGGCCTTGTCCCACTTTTGTAACACGTGTTTGGTGGAGATTCGACGCACAGGATAGGATGTATGGATATATGAGTGTGTGTGTTCAGTAGTGATTGTACGGTTGGTAAGCAGGTGAGTGAGAGTTCACGTCAGTGGGCGATTGTGTGTGCGACGATGCCGTGTTTCAGTAAGCTACAGTGTTTTGGGTGCTGTTGCGGTGACTCAGACACAAGATTGGCCGAGAGCCAACCCGCCCCGGTGGAGGGCTCCCCTAATTTTGATATGTATGTGAAACATGGATTGACCCCGATTTTGTTTAGTACTTTGTGGCACAGATACACTAAGGGCAATGTGGATTTGCAGTGGCCATTGACGGGCTCTTTTGATGTGGCAAAAATAGACTACTTACAAGACAGACTGTTTGCTAGACGTAGTCGCCAGAGCATGTTCGACTCACTAAGGATGTGGCAGAAGGAAGTGAAAGAACGACAGTTGAGGGAGGAGAAGGTAGCTTAGAATAGGGCGGCGCAGATGATGGCGCAGAAAGTGAGAGAACATACAAAGAAAGAGAATGAGCAGCGGATTGAGCGCGCAGATAGGCTTTTCAGGCTGCAGGAAAATAAAAGTTATGTAGTAAGAGAGGATGAACAGGATGAGATGGAGGATGTTTTGAGTGCCCGGCCCCCTCCCCCTGTCATATGGTTACTGCGTTTCTATATATTGTGTTAAGTTAGCATGTGCTTATTAAATGTTTAAACGCCATATTTTCTTTCTGCTTCGGTTTGCACACGACACCTAATTGTTATTGTAGCTTTCAACCTAGACGAAAGATGTGATTTATTTGAGAATAATATGTTATTGCCCTGGTATCAGTCGTGCTTGGTACACTTGGTACAACTGGCTGCACACTGAGAACTGCACACTCTAAGAATAACCTAACACAAGGTTGCTGAAGGCCTGATCCTCGCACCACGTTAGTCATAACACAAATAATGTTGCTGCCAACATTGGGCTCTACGTGGGTTTAAGATAGAGTTACAGGGAATGAAACAACACACTTGATGCTTCGCATGCTGAGAGCTGGTAGCGGTTGATGTGATCTCCTCCTACTGAGAATTAGAGGTATGGGTCCGCCCTGCTAAGAACCCAGATGAGACCTTCTTAGATATAATATAATATGCTAATTAGGGTGCGCGAAATATAGGTGATACATAATTCTATAGATTTTGGCATCATAACATGCTATCACCTTTTGCTTATTATGGATTAGTGACTATGCTGCTAACTCTGATTTTTATAATATGTATGTTGATATTATACAAGATACTGCGTTTGAGAATGTTGCATTGAAAAATAAACATTTCAAACTTGCACGTGTGTTCTCTGCCTCCCAGTTTCGGTTTGTAATGATTATATAACGAAAGAGTGTTCATGTGTTCCACGATACCTGAGGTATTCTAAGTTCATGTTCTGGATTGTCTAAGTCATTGGTAAGTTATTACTACCGATGAGACACTGTAGCTAGCTTGGTAAGGGGATTTCTGAAACAAAGGTGAGTTTTGGGTCACCCTAACTCACTCAGGTTCTAGATCTCTGTGCACAGTTCTGTGGGAGAACGGAAACCCTGCTACATGGCGCCCATACGTTGATTGGCCTTATATCATGACACTCGAGTAGTATATCATTCAAATCTTAACGCCTTCATTCCCGTTTCCGGAAAACGGCAGTGTCGGGAAAACCTACCTATTTTTAAAATAGGTCTTTTTCAAGCTTGAATCTATCTGTAAAAGGTTTCTTTGAATTACTACCCAGTTGTGCTACAAAGTAATCTTTGTGCTTTCACTTTCCTGTGCTGACATGGCACAAGCCGTGGACATCCCGCAGCATAGTCGCATTGCGGTGCGTGACCATTTGCGGATGTATGATGTTCCTGTGGAAGGCTTGGCTGTGGTTCTGGTGGTGAGTGCGGAACATGCTTACCCGTACGAACTGTTTTATTCGTGGGTGACATTTCCGTCAGTGAACGCTAATACTGGTGTGTTCCACTCATACACTGCTTCGGATGTACCAGTTGCGTACGCTCCGTACAGAGCACTGGAGGTTCCTATTGATGCTTGGCAGCATGGAGTTTGGTTTGGTGGCGCCCTACCGCACGCTTTAACCGCTCCGAGGTTGGGTCCTTTGTCCATTCCGGGCACACCTTGGCCCGCTTTGGCTGGATTCACTCCTCACCCTCAACGTGCCACTTGTAACGTGGCTGATCTGCGGCGGCTTCATGAAGTCGCGGTGGGAGTGATTAGAGCGCTTGTTCATTACACTAGCCGTAATGTTCAGGGCGCGGCACCTAGGGGCGCACAGCTTCGTGCAGAACATGCTGGTCTGAAAATCAATCCGGTCATGGTAAACTCCGTGATGGGTAAAAAGCCCCAGGAAAAGGATGATTTTCCGTTCTGGCTTGCTGAGAAATTCGGCCAGCTGGAAGCTGTGTTTCCCAACACGAGTCCGGGTGATAAACACCGGATTCTTACACTAAGTTTGCCGAAAGATTTGGCTCCTGAACTTGTTGACTGTGAGACCTGGGGCAAGACTTTTGCAGCGGTCTATTCGAGGTGCTATGGCTCCCCGTCTGTGACCAATCTAGGTGGGGTCCTTAAACGTGTTCAAGACGAACACGGACCGGAGTCGGCTGTTGAATTGGGTATGCGCCTGTGTGGCTCCTTTGATGTGGTTTGCGATCTGATCCTTGCGAATGTCAAGGGGGATGCAGTGAACTTTCAGGTTGCTAACGCATTGGCGTTGGTTCCAGAGGCCGAACGACCCCGACGGTTAGCAAGGATAATTGTAGCTGCTTACAAAATGGTAGGCCGCAATGCAATGGGGGTTAAAGCTTTTCCTGATAAAGAGAAGAAGCAGCCCCAGGGTCAGACATCGGAAACTAGTGGTCAACAAAAGTCCAAGAAACAAAATTGGCCTAAAAAGCAGAATCAGGGTAAGCAACAACAACGACAAACACAGGTTTCTGCTCCTGCGTCTCCGTTGCCTGCGCAGTCGGATCGTGTTTATGATTTGCGCGACCGCGCGATGATTAAATCGCCTGAGAGGTTTCAGGCTTCTGACCAACGCTCTCCTCGTTCCTTTCAGGAATCATCGGCTCCGTCAACCGGTGGTGGAGGGGGCGGCAGGGGCCGGGGTGGCCAGCAAGGACGTGGTCTGCCCCGCCCGCGAAACAGTGGAGAGCAGCAGGAAGGCTCTACGCCCAAGAGACCACAGTTTGCCACGAAGAAAGTCGCCGCCCTGACAGGGCATCGTTATGCCCCAGATAGTGAGAACGCGGCTTCGGAATCTGACATGGGCTCTGACCTTGCTGGACAGCGCAGCAGAGATTACCATAGTGAGAGAGGCCCTCCGTCCACTGTTGAAGGTGACAGCGACTGATTCTTATGTTGTGATTGAAACTGCTGATACGCATGTTGCTCCCCCTGAACGTCTTTTTGAAATTGTCCTGTTAATTGAAGGTGACATGCAGCGAACTGTAAAAGGGGTATTTTGGGAAAATCTCTCTTCTACGTATGACATTTTGCTTTCGGAGGCTGACTGGCCCCCACCTTTTGTTCTCGCAGCTCCGCGAGGGGAGGAGGTAATCCTGCCCAGCTTCGCGCACACTGTGCCGAGAGTGGAAGCGCTGCATTTTGCAGAAGAGTGGGCTCTGGCGCTTGCGCCGGCTGTGTACCGCAATTAGTGTGGCTGGGATAAATTGTCACCAAGCCACGAGATTCCTTTACGGTCTCAGCCACAGCCTCAACCTCAATATCCCATACGGCGAGAAGCCAAAGCTTCAGTCGCGGCTATCCTTGAACAATTGGAATATCAAGGTGTAATTGAAACGTGTGTGTCACCGATGAATAATCCCCTTTTTACTGTAAACAAGCCAGACGGCTCATATCGTTTGGTTTTGGATTATAGGCATTTGAACTCGCATTGCCGTAACTGCGCAGTACAGAATACTCATGGCTCTGCGTTAGTGAATAGTCTTGAGCGTAAACGGTTCAAAACCACGCTTGACATTTCCAATGGTTTTTATGCCCATAGATTAGACGGTCTAAGTTCCCAATGGACCAGTTTTACATGCGGCGGTGTGCAAAAAATGTTTAGGCGACTCCCAATGGGCTACAAGAACAGTCCTGGAGTGTTCTCCGCCCGCATTGTCTCTCTTCTGGAGAGCTTCGACCCAGTTGCTTGTTCGTATGTGGATGACATTTATCTAACAGACGACGATCTTTGGGAGCATCTGTGTCGAGTAAATAGCATAATTTGTAACTTTGCTGACATAGGTTACAAGTTTAACTTTGCAAAGTCACACATTGCAGAGTACACAGTGTTGTTTCTAGGTTACGAGCTTAACAACGAAGGGAAGGGTTTAGCACCCCACTTCCTGGAGAAGTGCGCACAGTTGCGCTCTCCGACAACACTGAAAAAATTACAATCTCTACTGGGCTTTCTGAATTTCGGAAGGACATACATTCCGGAATATGCCCAGCGTATCAAGCCTTTGTATGCTTTGATACAACCATCTTTTTCCAAATCATGCTGGCTGCCTGAGCATTCGGCCATTCTGCAGTCTTTGATGGCTGATTTGCTCGCTTCTGAATACTTACAGACTCGTGATAACCAGACCAACCTGGTGATAAGGATTATCCCTGGGGCGGTGGGTTTCACGTACCTGACTTTTAATGAAGGAGATACAGTACCTATTGCTTACAAGTCACACTTGTACACTTCGGCTGAACTGCGATTTTCCACTGTAGAAAAAGTTTTAACGGCTGTGCAGATGGCGATTCTTAAGGAACGTGCCCTGTCACAAGGAAAACGCATGTTGGTTGTTACCCCGTGTCCTGCATTAGAGGCGGTTACGAAAGCCAGTGTACCTAATTCCAAAGCTTTGCACCCTCAGTGGATTCAATGGGCTGCATCCTTGACGTCCCAGGATGTCACGTTTATTTTTGACGCCACTTTACGGTCGCAGGAGTATTTACAGTATGAATTTGTTCATCCTGCTCCATTAGCAATGCGGCCGTTGGAGGATTTCCATTGCATCATTTACACTGATGGTTCGGCGCAGGTTGCGCATGGCTCTAAACATGCCTACGTTTCCGCTTGCGCCATTGTGGTCGGTGCCATGGTGAACGATGAGTTCAAGTCCAGTGTCGTGCACACGCAGACGCTTGGGGACTGCACCGCACAATTAGCAGAGCTTCGTGCTCTGATGCTTGCATTGGAGTACGCAGATCCTAGTGTGACGACTTTGATCGTAAGTGACTCTTACTACTGTGTCCAGTCTTACAATGAAAACTTGTTCTTTTGGATTCAGAATGAATTTCGTGATTCCAAAGGTAGCACAATAAAACATAAAATGATCTGGGTCCGAGTGGCGGAACTTAAAGAAAAGTTGCCGCTCGTGTTTGTGATTCATACTCTCGGTCATCAGCGCGTGGGGGTCCACGCTGTTGGCAATTCGCTTGCTGATGAAGCAGCGAAGTCAGCAGTATCGAAATACTTAGTTGCAGCAGTCACAAGGTCCAAAAGCAAAATAGATGATGACATCTTGGCAGCAGTTGCTGCAACAGAGAAGGGAAGTAAATATCCTGCGGGGTTCCCTTCTAAATACACATACCACTTAAGTCCCGATAAGGTTCCTTATGTGAAAATCCCTGATGTTGGCGAACGTCTAGTTCCCAACTCGGATCGCAGGGCTACTTTGATTACAGCGGCTCATGAAGGTGTGGCGTCTGCGCATGCAGGCGTCTCAGCCACTGTAACTCAGCTACAACAGAGGTTCTGGTGGCGGGGACTGTATAAACAGACGCGCGATTATGTCCTTCAATGTGACATTTGCCAGCAGATTAAGCCTTCAACTACTGCGCGTCCGCCTCAGACACAGTTGTACATCTCGAATAAACCACTTGGATGCGTTTATTTGGATCACTGCGGTCCATTTTCTTCTGATACTGCGTATAAGTACATCTTAGTAGCAGTTGATTCATGCACACGCTTTGTGTGGGTATGGCCACATCGGAGCGCTGATTCACGTACTGTCATTAAGGATTTGCGAGTCTTTGTGGGAATTTTTGCCTGTGGTACTTTCCATTCGGATCAGGGTCCGGCTTTCGCCTCTAAGGCGTATAAGGATGCTATGGTTTCGATAGGGGTCCAAGTCAAGTTTTCGAGCCCCTACAGACCTGAGGGTAATAGTGTAGTTGAACGAATGAACCGCGACTTAAAGCAATCTTTGACAGCTCGAGTTATAGGCACTGGCAGAAACTGGTTAGCCCACCTCATGGGCGTGCAGCGTGCGCTTAATAATCTCCCTAGAAGGTCTCTGGGTGGGCGGACCCCATACGAAATGCTCTTTGGTATCAAGATGTATGTACCTGACCTCGATGGGCTAGACAGCAAGGCCCAGGCCACGGCCTTTGACGTAGATGAACATTGCAATGTTTTACAGAATCTACAAAAGACCAGAGACAGTCTTGCAAAGGAACATTTGCCCTCCACATCGGATGATGCGCTGCAGATCCCGGTAGTTGGCTGGCTACCCCAGGTTGGAGAACTGGTTCGAGAGAAGATCGATAACAAGAAAGAGTTTGGTCCCTCATATCGAGCACCGGTTTGAGTTCTCGGAGTGAAGGGCACAAGAACAGTCATTTTACCACCACTTCCAGGTCGTAAGGAAAACAGATTTATTTCTATTGACAATGTCAAGACACACAGGGTGGCCGATTCTTCATAGCATGACACTGGCTGTATCCTGTCCTTCCATGGAGAGGCACTCTGTACTAGCAATAACATCTGGCGCAGAACAGGAGGTGTCCCTCGAGATGCCTGCCATATCCAGTCCTTTATTAAATACTATTCCTGTTACTGACATTGATGAGTTGAACTACACTTATCCTGCTGATTTATCGATGCCTGATTTGCAGACCCGTTTGGCAAACCAGTCCAGATTCTCTTTTGACTCTGTTTCGGAACCTTCAAAGAAACCCTCAAACATTGCAAGATATGCCACGTTGTTTAAAAAACATTTTTTAATTCCCCCTTGGACATACATTTGGTTGATCCTATTTTCATTTTATCTTTTTATGTCAATTGGTTTTGTGTTTTATTTTTTCCGCCTGATTGATGGTCACTACGTTAAAGAAAGAACAGGAATTCGGTACCTTAATGGAACATTGGCCCCTCTTTCCTCTTCACATTCTGCGCACAGACTGAAACGAAACTTAAATACAGTTAACATTACTGCTTGGCCTGTCCTTGATGGGATTGTGTGGGATGCGGTTAGGTTTCAGATACATGGGCCCACTGAAGTAATTAATGTTCCAAATGTGCTTAGAGTAAACATGGGAGATGTAATTAAACAGAATATACGTTCTGATGATTGGGATATTCAGGCCGTAGAAGCATTATTCTCTGATTTGAAGTATTATGCTGCCTTCGATGCTGAGGATCTGTACACAGATTCTATTAATTATGGTGATTTGTTTTGTTTTCAACATTATGGTAATCATTTTTTACATAAGACAAATTCCAGGAGGGTTGCTGTAAATTATACACAATGGGAACATTGCCCTGCTCCATTCGGTGGCAGTTCCAATACGTTTCTGAAAAAATACACCTATTTTACAGACTTTAATCAATCTAATCCCGAGTCATTTTATTTTAAAATGACACAAAAGTCAATGTCCAAAGTTAAACTTACCGATACAAAATTGCTGTATTCGAAGTCCTTTCTAGACAACTTGGCTGTAGATGGCTACGAGTTTTGGAAAGGAACAATTGACCTTAAATCGGTTTGGGGTACCAAAGATTGGCAGGTACAAGGCACTGAGGCTTTGCTCCGTGCATGTCTCATCCCGAATCACATGTTGTTTTTAAATTCAACCATTTTCCAAACAACATGCTTTGGATTGGCTACTTCTAAAAAATTAAATACACCGACCATCCCAGATTTAGAGGAATATACAGGTTGGGGTAATTTTACTGATTTGTCCATTCATGAGTTGCAAGCTCTTTTACACAATTCGTCCTTTAACATTTCCAGTTTGGATTCCAAGGGTTGGCTGGTGTGGCATAGGAGTGCTGATTCTTGCCAACGCCGTTTCCTGGGTTTGGCTGAGGGGTTCACAGAAGTCAGACTCGATCCCCGTTTTGAAGAAGACTATACTGTCACAACTTATTCTGTGGGGAAGCTGTGTCAGAATTGGTTACAACATTCCACATTAGCTGCAGTTAAACTACATCTGTCTCTATTAAATGATAATGTGGATTTGAACGATTTTATAAAAGGCCCGGCTAAAGGTAGATCTAAACGATGGCTGTATGCGATTTACAATGAAATTTGGAAAGTTACCCAGGTTGAGGCTGCTAAACGCCTGAGAGCTATTGATCAAGCAAAGGTGCTTGCAGTTGTTGATAACAGTATTAACACGCTTTCTTCCCGAATTTACACGTTAAACAATATTGTGTCTTCTGTTGTTGACATTGTACATGATGAAGTGTCCGTGTTATATCATGGTCAGAATCAATTACGTTCTGTGATGCAGTTTGCTTGGACACTACAGACTCTTAAGTCTGGTCGAGTGCCTTGGAATTTTATGAACGTCTCATCACTATTTGCCCCATTTAATCTGACTGAAAAACAGCACATGCTATCAATGAGAGATGCGACATTTTCTATGTTACACATTGAAAAATTAGAATCCTTGCCCTTTTCTGTGGCTGAGGTGACCGCTGCTACATGGCTTATCCATGGTGTTATTACCTTACCTTTTGCTTTGTATAAATTTACAAATTGTATGAAATATATAGCTATTGGGCGATATGAACCATTAGGCAGTGCTTTCCTCCATGAGACATGGTCTTTACCATACACTTACAGATGCCTAAAAGAGGGAAATGAAGTGAATCTGAATGGTGAAGAATGTACACAGTCACCTGACCGCTCACTAATATGCAGACACATCCAGTTGCATGGTTCTTGTAATCAGGACAAACCTAATTTGGCCTGTGTTTTGAAAGGGACACCAGTTCCTGCAATAGTTCCCACGTTCACTTTGTTGTCCAACGGTAGTTATTTACTTTTGAATAACGAATTTTGTTGTGGGTTAGAGGCCGGTATCGCTTATGTGGTTACCGTGTCAGAAAGGGTGGTTTGCTGCAAGAATGTGTTATATCCACCCACGCATGGGAATTCAGATGTTTTAATTTGGCCAAGAATACCAACCTTGAGAGCTGAGTTCAATGGTTTAGGCCGTATAAGAGCCCTATTGTCTCAAAAGCAGGTGGCCCTGAGCTCTGCCCGCGAAACTTATGTCCTTCCCATAGCAAACACACGCACAGAAGTACAGGCACTTTTAAGTACTGATTTGCCGTTTCATTTCTGCGAGCTGGTTCATCAAATCTTCAATGCCTCCTCCACAACGAGCCTGGCTCATTTTTTTAAAATGGTTAGCAGTGGTCTCGTGACTACATTTGAAAAAGTATTTGGTATTATCCCTGCGTTCTTTCATTCTATATTCGCTAGCCTGTTTGGCGGATTTCCTGTTTTGCTGGCTTTGGCTGCAGGCTTTCTGGTGATATTTTACTTTATAAAACATGGATGCCCATCCTGCGCAAGGAAACGCTCAGCCCCTACTGATGCAGTTTCGCAACCGGATGCTTGATTACTATGGCTCCTTGCCGCTTGCGACTTTAAGCACGGCTTTTGGATTATCCTTCAGATTTTCCTATTTCACATGTGTCCAGCCCGTGTTTCATTGCCTGAGCTGTGATTTCGACTGGGCCATTGATTTGTGTCTCTGTTTACCGACTTCTCCTGACGTCAACTTTGATCAGCTGATGAACCCCGTAGTGGCTCACGAGCTGGTCTGTTCTGGCGAAAGGGTTATGGCTGTGGCAGCGATGCATGGACTAATGGGTCAGTGGGACATATTCGCAGCGGCGCATGACTTTCTGGCACAGAGCGTTCTCGAGAACCCACTGAGTTGTCCTCTGATGTTGCTAGAGGAATCGGTGTTGGAGGAGCACGTATGTTCTTTCCCATTGCTTAATTGGATGGCTGAACTGTTTTCGGATGATGACAGTGATTTCATGTTGGAGGCTGTAGCTACCTATTTTGCATATTCATTCAACCATGAGTGACTTTGAAGACTTCCATCATTATGGCACGTGACTTTTTAGTAATTCTGAATGGTGCCTTTTTCAATACGAACATTCGATTTTTTCATATGTTCTAGGCCTATTAACTGAGAGTAGGCCTTAAGTTCGACTTTTTATATTTTGTGTGGCCACTATAGGCATTCATACATAAATTTTGTTTTTGAATTTTACATACATTTGCATACATTTAGCTTGGCTCAATATCATTGAACTCTGCTTTCATGTCTTGCCTCTCATAGAGTATTGGCTTATATTTTTTCTTTTTTAACCGTCCTCGGATCATTGGGGGGGTGTCATATGGTTACTGCGTTTCTATATATTGTGTTAAGTAAGCATGTGCTTATTAAATGTTTAAACGCCATATTTTCTTTCTGCTTCGGTTTGCACACGACACCTAATTGTTATTGTAGCTTTCAACCTAGACGAAAGATGTGATTTATTTGAGAATAATATGTTATTGCCCTGGTATCAGTCGTGCTTGGTACACTTGGTACAACTGTCTGCACACTGAGAACTGCACACTCTAAGAATAACCTAACACAAGGTTGCTGAAGGCCTGATCCTTGCACCACGTTAGTCATAACACAAATAATGTTGCTGCCAACATTGGGCTCTACGTGGGTTTAAGATAGAGTTACAGGGAATGAAACAACACACTTGATGCTTCGCATGCTGAGAGCTGGTAGCGGTTGATGTGATCTCCTCCTACTGAGAATTAGAGGTATGGGTCCACCCTGCTAAGAACCCAGATGAGACCTTCTTAGATATAATATAATATGCTAATTAGGGTGCGCGAAATATAGGTGATACATAATTCTATAGATTTTGGCATCATAACATGCTATCACCTTTTGCTTATTATGGATTAGTGACTATGCTGCTAACTCTGATTTTTATAATATGTATGTTGATATTATACAAGATACTGCGTTTGAGAATGTTGCATTGAAAAATAAACATTTCAAACTTGCACGTGTGTTCTCTGCCTCCCAGTTTCGGTTTGTAATGATTATATAACGAAAGAGTGTTCATGTGTTCCAAGATACCTGAGGTATTCTAAGTTCATGTTCTGGATTGTCTAAGTCATTGGTAAGTTATTACTACCGATGAGACACTGTAGCTAGCTTGGTAAGGGGATTTCTGAAACAAAGGTGAGTTTTGGGTCACCCTAACTCACCCAGGTTCTAGATCTCTGTGCACAGTTCTGTGGGAGAACGGAAACCCTGCTACACCCCTTATGCCCCGCAGTCATTGTATCCCACGTTGACTAGTTCGGTTTCTCCAGGTGGGGCTTCGGCTCCACACACGGGTGTTTCTCACTCGTCTGACGCCTCCGCTTCCTCTATTTTAGGGTCTTCTTTGTTGGGGTATGTTGGACAGGTTTTACCTTCTGTCACTTCTGCATTGCCTGCACCCCTGATCTCCCTTCTTGCGGCAAGCTCACCCACCCCCTCTGTGTTTTCCTCTGCACTTCCCGCTGTTTTGGCTGGCGCTACCCCCTGCAGTGGGCAACAGACTCCGTCCCGAGGTATGGGGAGTGGGTTGCTCACTCAGGTGCGAAAATTGCTTATGCGCTCCACAGTTGGGTTGGATGAGAAAACGGTAGTGGCTAACCAAGCTTGTCAGTGGGCCAGGAATAATATTTACTCGTTTGAAGACATCTGGTCCACTATGAAAGATTATGAACCTCTGATGCAGCAGCACGCTTTATGGCACATGTCAACAACATTAATAACGTTATGGGAGCAAGGGTACGGAGGGGCGGTGCCTGCAATTCTTCATGACATAAAGAATGGAGCCTATAGGACTAACACTGGGGTACGGGAAGTAATGCGAAGTTTAAGGTCCTTGTTAGAGTATAGAAATGAATTACCATCTGCGGGTACACCCCATTTTCCTGGGATACATCCAATGCGTGAGGTACATCCTATTTTTCACCCTGAAGCCCCCGAAGTAATAGATCCAGTAACAAATGCTGTCACTAGGGCTCGTATAGATGCCCACTTCCAATAACAGTGGGTATATACGCCATGGAAGAGAAGTGAGGTGTTAGCTTTGAAGGCTCAGTTGCCCGATTCCAGAAAAAATCCGACTGCCTATTATAAAGAATTGACAGAAGCAGCCTCCTCGACGGTTATGACTTTAGCGGACATTGAATTATTTTTTGGATTGTTAGTCCCGGTGGATGTGTGGAGACAGGTGAAGGGCTCTGATCACACAGAGGAACTGGCTGGTACCTGGGTGGAATTGCAGGATTGGGACAAGGAACGAAAGCCGGGGGAGAAGCCGAAAGCAGAGATTTTAGCGCTGCCGGGCGGATTATTAAGTACATGCATTCTCTCATCCCCCGAAGAAGGTGGACTGGGATAAGTGGACGGCCTGTAGACAGAAAAAGGATTAAGCTGTTTCTGATTTTTTCACTCGGTTCGAGGAGACTTTTATGGACTTCAGTGGTCAGGACATTTCACAAGATGGAGGGTTACGACTTTTCGTTAACAGGTTCGTAATGAACTTGGTACCGGAAATATCGGCGAGGTTGCAGGCGTCGGAGAGTACGTGGACGGCATCCACTCCCTCTGGCATTTTAAGCATGGCTCAGTATTATGAACATAGAGAGAATGAGAGTAAGGACAAACAAGAAAAGAAAGCCAAGGATTTGAAGACAAGGGTTTTGTTACAGCAGGTGTCCAAGGGTCGGGGACGAGGTGCCTCACCTACTGTAGCGGGAGGAGGGGGAAGTGGTTACGGAAGGGGTGAGAAGAGAGAGCGATTGGGACAGAATCAGTGTGCAAAATGTAAGCAGGAGGGGCACTGGTGGAGAGATTGTCCGGAATTCCAGTCGAGTACAGGACAAGGGAGAGGACGGGGTTGTGGCGATTTTCGTAGGGATGACAGACAGCCTGATAGGAGACCGGGAGAAAATTGTTTCGATGGCGACAGAGATCGACAACACTTTCAGAGAGGAAACGGACAGTATTACAATGACGACTATGCTATGGATGACTTGACAGGATTTTCTGATAACTAGGACAGCGTAGGACAGAGCGAGGGACCAGTTTCTGTGGATGTTGATCAACGAGGACCCTATGTGACAGCAGATTTGTCAGGGTCCCAGCAGAAATTTATAGTGGATACGGGTGCTATGAAAAGTTCAGTTGCAAAAACAACAGGTGATGGACCGAATGTGGATCAATGTCACACATTCAACCCAGTCAAAAGATCTGGGTCCTAATCCATCGTTTTTATGCACTCCACACCACCCTGGGTTAGACAATGGCGATATGCAAATCAGCTCTGACCCTGTGCCCCATGGGAACAGTCCAGTCCGAACTACAAAAGCCATGTCCTTCCCAGAACGGAATCAAGCATCCGAGGACCGGACCGGTTTCGAGGTAACACCTCTCATCAGCCTGGCTAGCTTGACTCCAGTGGTGTGGAGTGCCTGGGACCCACGTCTGGGCATCCCCAGTACACTTATAGCGGAATTGCAAAAACAACAGGTGATGGACCGAATGTGGATCAATGTCACACATTCAACCCAGTCAAAAGATCTGGGTCCTAATCCATCGTTTTTATGCACTCCACACCACCCTGGGTTAGACAATGGCGATATGCAAATCAGCTCTGACCCTGTGCCCCGTGGGAACAGTCCAGTCCGAACTACAAGTGGCACGTTCTCAGGTCCCAGGGGCGGCTCTGTCTGGCAAGAATAATATCTCCGTAGGGTTCTCAGGCACTCCGGTGATTAGCCCCATCTCTAAACCTCTTGCTCTTACGATTGGCCCTTTTACTGTTGACTCCCCTTTTCCATTGACTTCAAATTGTGGTGAAAACTTGTTGGGTTTAGACTTGTTGAAAAGATTGCATGCCACCATTTATTGTTCTCCAGACGGTGTATACCTCACATTGGGTCCTGCTGTCGCACGTGCGCAGCAGTGTTTTTCAAAATATGAGCCTCTGCCGGCCGAATTTGATGGGATCCCAGAGAGCTTGTGGGCTAATAGCGACACTGATGTGGGAAAAATGGATATTGCCCCTGTGTCCATCAAGGTTAAGGTGGGAGCTCGATTGCCCAGAATACCCAAATATAATATATCTAGGGATGGCGAAAAGGCCCTGTTGCAGATAATACAAGATTTGATTTGATCGGGAGTTGTGGAGGAAACGGACTCTAACAGGTGTAATAGTCCTATTCTTCCGATTCTTAAAAGACAGTCAGCCGACGCCAGGGATGATGCACCTGATGTCTATAGATTCGTGATTGATTTACACCACATTAATCAGGTGGTTGAACCCCACTACCCTTTGGTCTCGGATATTACCACAATTTTGACCATGATCCCTCCATCGGCTAAATATTTTTCTGTCTTGGACATGTTATGTTATGTTATATGTGGATTTATAACGCGCTCCGCTAGTCAAGACTGTCCTGGCGCGGGAAGAAACTGAATCAGAATGGTAAAGGAGTCTGCTATTCATGAACTTGAAAGAGGTGAGTTTTGAGCAGTTTTTTAAAATTGGTCAGATTAGGAGCGTGTCTAAGGGCGTCTGGCAGGGCGTTCCACATTTGAGCTCCCCTTACCGTTAGAGAATGTCCACCCAGGTGGACTCTTCTGAATCTGGGGACGACCACCTGCTTTTTTGGAGGTAGATCGCAACTGACGGGTCGGGAGGTAGAGTGTGAATCTTTTGGCTAGATAGGAAGGGTACGGTCCATTGAGGGCTTTATAAACGATGACCAAAGTTTTAAAGCGCACTCTTTGTGCCACAGGAAGCCAGTGAAGCTCCTTCATCTGTTTACGAACGCTGAGTCTCCTAGGGATGTTAAAAATGAGTCTCACCGTAGCGTTCTGGACTGTGAAGTCCATGAAGAATGCTTTCTTCAGTATTCCTGTGCATGAGGATAGCCGTTACCTCTTCGGATTCTCATTGGCAGGCCGAAGTTTCAGATTTTGTAGAATTCCTCAAGGCTATACAGAGAGTCCCAGTATTTACAGTCAGGCTTTAAAAGCTCAATTGGATGATTTAGAACTTCCCGAAGGTAACATCCTATTACAGTACGTGGATGACATTCTCATTGCATCGGACACTGAGGACGGGTGTCAGGATGCTACAGTTAAATTGTTACATCATTTAGCCAACAAGGGCCACAAAGTGTCCCATCCCAAATTTCAATATTGTCGAAAGGAGGTCACCTACTTAGGTCCTCTCCTATCGAAGGAGGGGAGGAGGTATCACACATTAAAGTTCAACATGGACATCATCAAAGAAGGATCCGCTGTGTGGTGACCACAGCCCCCCGGTATCACTCAATAAAGTTTGGCTCAGACAGCATCTAAGAAGTATTCTCTGTGTGGTGACCACAGTCCCCACTGGTACCACACATTAAAGTTCTGTGTGGTGACCACAGTCCCTCGGTATCATACATTAAAGATTCGCTCAGACAGCATCAAAGAAGGATTCGCTGTGGGGTGTCCACAGCCCCCCTTCCTTGGTATCACAAAGTACAGTTTGGCTCACAGATCATCTTAGAAAGTTCTGCTGTGTGGTGACCATAGCCCCCCGTTCCCCAGAACCACACATTAAAGGTCAGCTCGGACAGCATCAAAGAAGGATTCGCTGTGAGGTGACCCCCATCCCTCACTATTGCACATTAAAGTTCGGCTTGGAAAGCATATTAGAAGGATCTGCCATATGCTGACCACAGCCCCCCTTCCCCAGTATCACACATTAAAATTCGGCTCGGACAGCATCAAAGAAAGATCCACTATCGAGTGACCACAGCCCCCTCCGCTACCACACTATACAGAGTAAAAACATATGCCCGATGATGTCAGATGGCAAGTGCTAGAAGGAACAAGCATGCCCTTGAGAGGAGGGTACTCCTCCCTTGTCCTAAAGAGACTCTAATGCAAATGGGTCAGTATGTGCGATTCCATTAGATGAAGAATATAAACTCACCTGAGGAAGGGGAGCTGTTTGTTTTCCAGCTTCATGAACAATACACTTCATTATCTGACCCTTCCCCTTGCATGAACCTAACAGAGGGCTACTCAACCCTTATTTGACAGGAAACGTGATAGGAGTCCCTTGGTCTCTGACTATGAGTCTAATTAAACTATGGGCTCTACTAAATGACTGTTCTCATGAGCGTCTTGGCCTCTGAGGGAATGTTTACAAATATTACTATATGACGGTGGCTCTGCATGTTTGAAAATTATGAAATGTGATCTCCTGTTCATTGTCACACTGGGGTTTTGTACATGGTGGTCTTTGATATGTTGGTGTTGTTGCCTAAACATATTACATGTCGGCTTTGCCTTATGTTTATTCACTACCAGGCTACAGTGAACCCTGCGGGTTTTCACTCTTCTGTGGAGAATAGGTGTTTTACACAATACCATTGTCCCTCTTAATATTTCTGTTTAAATATTTCCATGTTTCATATATTCTGTACTGTACATTAGATTGTTAAGTATATTGCTAACTACATCACTCTTTTAATTCCTTGTGAGTGTGAATTAGAGTCCTTATTATCTGTTGAAAATGAGGCTTGGAATACAAACAGGAGCAGTTGTGGTGATGTGAGTGCACAAGTGAGGGCCATAGGTGAGGCTCTGTGATTTGGAATAATATATCCGGCAGTTTAGACGTAGGACTGAGGTCGACTAGGTCTCTACCGAATAGATTAAACTTAATTGTGAGTGCCAGCTAGCTCAGAGGTCACTAGAAACTTTCTTGAGTTCATAAGAAGCGATTCGTTTCTGACAACCACATAAACATGACAACTTTGTTTCCCAAGAATAAGAAATCAATCTCTAGAGTCGCAGAAACAATAACTATTTTACTCAGTCAATCGTGCATGCTTCGTTTCACCAGAGGTGCTGAGAAATAGAGAGACGGGTGTTTTCAATAAAAAGTATTTATTGAACAGTCTTCTTTCTCAAGCATAACAAATGTACTGCTACAATCGTAATACTGGTTATAAAGTACAAGGCATATAACACGAAAAGTATTATAAAGTAGTACTGTAAAAGCATGGTATGGTTTCTAAGCCATATAAAATAATATAGAATACATAAAATACATACAGTGATAAATAATGACTAAAAGTACTCAACTGGTGCTTCTAAAATACACCTGCCCCGGTGTACCTAACCTAGGTCTAGTACGAGGGAAGAAGTAAGTGAAATGTAGCTTAGATTTAGTATTTTCTGCCAAGAATGTATTCCAAGAATTCTCTAAGGATCTAATCAGCTCTGTACCTTGGTTTTAGAATGACAGAGGTCCTGTATCTCTCTCGCAGGACTCGATTTCACAGCAACCTGCAAAGGGTAGCCTGGAAACACTGGAGCTGGATTTCTTGGCTGGAGAAAAGACATCGTCTCTCAGTGCGTTCGCTGGAGGGTCGGCTTCCTTCGGCACTTGCAGCAGCAGGGCGTCGGGCAAGTAGATAGTCGATCTGCTCCAAACCACCGTGTGTTTGTCTGGGCAAATGGAGGCATATTTATACCTTGAAGGTGCCGAGTTTGATGTATGATTGGACATAATAACGTCATCAAAGACTTAGTTCTTTGAAAACTCCATGATTTCTTAGATAAATTAGTATTCAGGCAAGGGGAAATCCCTAGCTGCTGAAGACGGGTTTCTCTAAGAAATCGTTGTGGATTCTCTGAACTTAGTGGAAGTAGCCATGCCGTATTTGGGCTGCATAGGCTCTGTCTAAATATGGTAATGATTGCTATGCCTATATAAGGATCGGGTAATCTATACCTATATATGGGCATGAATCGGGAAAATTATACTAGGGTTCTAGATTCCTACACAACATAGGTATACACTAAGTGATATGAGTTAGATAATGTGAGTGCATGAGTGAGGGCCATAGGTGAGCTCATATGAGTGGGTGCACATTATTGATATGAGTGTGATGATACGAGCGAAAGAGTGAGGGCAGTAGCGGAGCTCATATGAGGGGGTGCACATTAATGATATGAGGATGAGGATGTGATGGCACAAGTGAGTGTCAGTGGTGAGCTCATATGAGTAGGTCCACATTATTGATTTGACTGTGATGATATGAGTGCACAAGTAAGGGAAAAACAGAAGCTGATGTGAGTGGGTGCACATTAAAGATCTGAGTGTGATGATGTGAGTGCACAAGTGAGACCCTTAGGTGAGTTCATATGAGTAGATATACATTAAGTGATATGGGTGTGATAATATGAGTGTGATAATATGAATGCATTAGTGACAGTCATAGTTGAGTTAGGCTTAGTGAGTATACAACCAAGTGATATGAATGTGATGATGTGAGAGCATGAGTGAGGGCTATAGGTGAGCTGGTGTGAGGGGGTACACATTAACCACAGCGGTTGCTCCACTCGCGCTTTGCATCCTTACAGACGCTTCGCTTCCAGTCACCTGATTGCCCTGTTTGCTGCCTGACTGTCCAGATTGAGCGGCTCGTGGTGCGCGCAGCGCTTGGTATCGTTAATTGATTTGGTGCCTGCTTGCCTTATTGCAGCGTTTGTATCGCGCCTAACATCGTTCTATTGCATACTTAATTTGTGCTCATTGGCCTGCATTGCGGGGAAGGTTTAAAGTGCCTGCACTGTGTTTGAGATTTTTTAGCATTTGGTGTACCTTGTCTTGCATTCCGGCTTTGCCCCAGTTTCGTTTCTGCTGCCGGGCTGCCATTTTGTGGAGTGTTTGTTTACATTGTATGTGCCCGTGTCTCCTCCCAGCTCGCGCCTCCCAGCTGCCCCGCCCACGCTCCGCCCCCCCACTATCCATTTATGTCAGATGGTCCCACGCGCAGCGTCCACGCGCTACGGCCACGCCGAAGGTGCGCCAAAGGTAAGCCCGTCTACGCCCGTCCGCGCCTGGACCGCGCCCAGCGCCAGAGCCCCTGGTCCTCGTAATGCCCACCCCTCCCGCATTACATACGATGCCACCACCCTCCTAGCCCTTAACCCTGGCCGCTCCCCCATCTGCGTCCAAGCCGCTCCTGGACACACCCATGGACCCTTTTCCTGCTACTCCTGCAAGTTCGACGGCACCAAGAACAACTCCTCATCTACAAACACACAACAGATATCCGATCCCAACCACCTACAATGCATCCTGCTCAACACCCGCTCGGTCCACAGACACGCCATCGACCTCTGGAATCTACTCGACACCATCTCTCCGGACGTCGCCTTCCTAACAGAAACATGGATGAATGCCTCTTCAGCCCCAGACATCACCATTGCCATCCCGGAAGGCTATAAGATCATTCGCAAGGACCGTACCGGACACACAGGAGGAGGCATCGCTATCGTCCATAAGAAATCCATCCGCATCTCAACCAGCTCAGACGTCAATCTCGCCAACTCTGAACACCTTCACTTCCAGATCCACATCGACCCTAAGACCACACTCAGAGGCACCCTCCTTTACAGGCCACCAGGACCCCGCGCACAATTTAGTGAAGACATCACAGACTTCATCACTCCACACGCACTCCCCTCCGAGGACTACATCCTTTTGGGAGACCTCAACTTTCACCTTGAAAAGAACAACGACCGCAACACCACCACCCTTTTGGACAACCTCGCAAACCTCGGACTTAAACAACTTGTCACTACCTCCACCCACATCGCAGGTCACACACTCGACCCTATCTTCACCTCCAGCAAACATGTCTCCTTCAGCCACACCACAGCTCTCCTTTGGACTGACCACAGCTGCGTTCACTTCACCTACAACAAGCCCACATCCAACAACCACCCCCAACCCACTCTGCAAAGAAACTGGAACAAAATCACCATCGACCAGATCTTCTCATCGCTTCTTCAAAACCCCCCCGCCCACTCCTCAAACCCAGACCAAGCAGCCACCAACCTCACCCAATGGTTATCCAACAGCGCCGACATCCTAGCACCACTGAAAAAACGACAAATCAAACTAGGCAGCAAGAAGGCCTCCTGGTTCAACGATGACCTTAAGAAATCCAAGAAACTCTGTCGCTCCCTCGAGATGGCCTGGAAAAAAGACCCAACCACCAGCACCAAGGACGCCTTCAAAAACGCCACCCGCATACACCACCAACTAATCCGAAATGCCAAGAAAGCAGCCTTCAAGGACCGTCTAGATAACAACGCCCACAACAGCAAGGAATTATTCAACATCGTCAAGGAATTTACCAACCCCTCAGCCAACTCCAACGAAATCACCCCCTCTCAAGCCCTCTGCGACTCCCTAGCCTCATTCTTCCACAACAAAATTGCAGACATCCACAACAGCTTCGACAACCAACCCGGAGACCAACCCACCCAATCCCCTGCAGGACCCCCACCCCCCCTGAACATCCTCAATGACTGGAAGCCAATCTCCACTGAGGACACCATCCGTCTGATGAACTCTATCCATTCAGGATCCCCCACAGACCCTTGCCCTCACCACATCTTTAACAAAGCAGACTCCATTATTGCACCGCACCTCCGAGACGTCATCAACTGCTCCCTCAACTCCGCAACCTTCCCGGAAAGCTGGAAACATGCCGAACTCAGCGCCCTCCTGAAGAAACCCACAGCTGACCCCACCGAACTCAAAAACTATCGCCCTATCTCACTCCTTCCATTCCCGGCCAAAGTCATCGAGAAAGCTGTCAACAACCAGCTCGCCGCATTCCTCGAAACCAACAAATCCCTCGACTCCTCACAATCCGGCTTCCGAGCCAAGCACAGCACCGAAACCGCCCTCATCGCAGCAACAGACGACATTCGAACTCTACTGGACAATGGAGACACAGTCACCCTCATCCTCCTCGACCTCTCCGCAGCCTTCGACACAGTCTGCCATAGCACCCTTCTACAGCGCCTCAAAAACATCGTAATCCAAGGGAAAGCACTGGAATGGATCACCTCGTTCCTCTCCGGAAGAACCCAGAGAGTCCGCCTTCCACCATTCAAGTCAGAGGCCACTGAAGTCATCTGCGGCATACCCCAAGGGTCCTCACTCAGTCCCACCCTCTTCAACGTTTACATGAGCCCCCTCGCGGCCATCGCACGCCAACATAACCTCAACATCATCTCCTACGCCGACGACACTCAACTGATCCTATCACTCACCAGAGACCCTAACACGGCCAAAACCAACCTACACGAAGGAATGAAAGAAGTAGCCGAATGGATGAAGCACAGCCGTCTGAAACTGAACTCAGACAAAACAGAAGTCCTCATCTTAGGTACCTCCCCCTCCGCCTGGGACGACTCTTGGTGGCCAGAGGCCCTTGGAAAAGCACCCATCCCGACGGACCACACACGGAACCTGAGCGTCATCCTGGATTCCTCACTCTCGATGAACAGACAAGTCAACGCCGTTTCTTCATCTTGCTTCAACATTCTTCGCATGCTCAAAAAAACATTTCGCTGGATCCCTACCGAAACTAGAAAAACAGTCCCCCACGCTCTGGTCACGAGCCGACTGGACTACGGAAACACCCTCTACGCCTGCACCACCGCAAAACTCCAGAAAAAACTACAACGCATCCAGAACGCCTCAGCCAGGCTCATATTAGACATCCCGCGTAAAGAACACATCTCTGATCACCTGAAAAACCTCCACTGGCTCCCCGTCAATAAGAGGATTACTTTCCGGCTCCTAACCCACGCACACAAAGCACTCTACAAAATCGGACCCGAATGCCTCAACACACGACTATCCTTCTACACCCCCTCCCGCCAGCTACGATCCTCCAACCAAGCCCTTGCCACTGTACCTCGCATCAACAAAACCACCATGGGAGGTAGATCCTTCTCCTACCTAGCAGCTAAAACTTGGAACTCACTTCCCACTCACCTTCGCCTTACTCAGAACCACATAGCATTCAGAAAGCAACTCAAAACGTGGATATTTGACAAGTAACTCCCCACCCTTCTTCAAGCGCCTTGAGACCCTCTGGGTATGTAGCGCGCTATATAAATCTATTGACTTGACTTGACTTGAATCATATGAGTGTGATGATGTGATTACACGAGTGAGGGCCGTAGGTGAGCTCATATGAGTGGGTGCACATTAATGATGTTAGTGTGATGACTGAGGGCATAGTTGAGCTGCTATGAGTGGGTCTACACTAACTGATATGAGTGTGATGATGTGAGTGCATGAGTGAGGGTCATAGGTGAGTTCATATGAGTGAGTGTACAATAATGGTAGGAGTGTGGTTAAGTGACTGCACTAGTGGGGGCCACAGGTGAGCTCATATGAGCGATGCACTTTAATGATCTGAATTTGATGATATGAGTGCATGATTGAGAGTTATAGATGAGCTAATATGAGTGGGTTCACAATAACTATATGAATGACATGATGTGAGTGCATGAATGAGGGTTCACCGGTGAGCTCAAATGAGTGGGTGCACGTTAATATTAGGAGTGTGATGATGTGAGTGCATGAGGGAGGGTCATACATGAACTGTTGTGAGCGGGTGTACAATAAGTGATATGAGTGTGATGATGTGAGTGCACGAGTGAGGGTCACACATGAACTGTTGTGAGTGGTTTACAAAATGAGGGGGATGATGTGAGTGCACAAGCATGGGCTATAGGTGAGCTCATACCAGAGAGTGCACAACCATGGGAAGACCGGGAGGATGTGAGTACACAAGTGAGGGCTATGGGTGAGCTCTGATGAGGGGATGTACAATAAGTGATATGAGTTTGATGATGTGAGTGGATTTACATTGATGATATGAGAGCATAGATGAGCTGCTATGAGTGTGGGTACATTAACTGATACGAGTGTGATGATACGAGCGCACAAGTGAGGGCCATATGTGAGCTCTGATAAGTGGACGTACAATAAGTGACATGGGTGTGATGGTGTGAGTGTAATAGTGAGGGAAATAGGTGAGATGATGTGAGTCAATGTACAATAATGATTTGAGTGTGATTGTGTGACTGTACCAGTAAAGGCCACAGGTGAGCAGGAATTTTGGGTATATCAGCTGTACCAGTCTCATGGAAAGTCTCAATCTTGCCCCCTATTTATAAAATGGGAGACACTTCCAGCCAGGAGAACTAGAGGCTGACTGCCCTGCTGAACCCTGATGGGAAGGCATTCTCAAAAGTGCTCTTTAAAGGCCTGGATAAATAAAATCACATCATACCCCAATATCAGACAGGATTCTTGCCCAACTCATCCACTATTGAACAACGCTATTGCCTTGTTTGTTTGTCAACCAGTGGCACAAAGGTAGCCTCTCCACCGCTTTACACTTGTTTTGTTGATTATAGTGCTGCCTTTGATGGCATTGGCCATTTTTCGGGCTAAACTCACAAAGTGAGTCATCCCGAGGAAACTCCTGGCAGCCATTATGAAGCTTCATACTGGTACATGGGTCCATACCGAGCTGACATGAAACACCCAAGATTTACACAAACAAAGGGTTAAAGCAGCGACTGCTCCCACTGTTTAATTTTTACACTGCATACTAAGACGATTCGCTATTGAAAGCTATCATCTTTCCGCCCAAACAAGGGTGCATATTACCAAGCAGGGGGGCTGAAAAATAATTTTGGGGGGGCCTCAGTGCTTAATTTGTAAAAAATTAAGTGCCAGTGCTAAAAATGCTGCCAAGGATGCTGCAGCCCACTTCTACCTCCGGTGTGCCCAACTTTCAACACCTGCACTGCCTCAGTCTCTATCCTGTAACCATGCTCTGCTGTCTGTCCCCCTAAGACATGCGTTTTACTTCTTTACCCACACCAACAGATGAGTGTGAAAACAAAATGTACAACAAATGAAAATGCTTTTTTTAACATATTAATCAGTGTGGTCTGACTGAGTTTGTTGCAGGTCAGGAGGCTGCTGGAGCACAGCAGGTCATGTCACTGCTAGTGCTGCCTGTAATTAGTTTGGTCCAGTTATGACGACGGCATAGGCATCCACTGCTCAGTTTGCTGTGACCCTGCCTGCTACAGCACAAGCATTGTCCCCAGCCGCAATGCTGCAATGCCTGTGAGATATGCACCTACTGGGCTCAAGCACACACACAGCAATTAGCATGCTTGGGGCAGCGCATGGAAACTACAGGTGATTCCATAGCGCACAAAGGTTACAGTTATGTTATGTTATGTTAAGCAGGATTTATATAGCGCACTGACACCATAAGTTTCCTGGCGCTTGAGAGGTACAGAGATTGCAGAGAGGCGGGCTAACCAGTTTGGGCAAAAAGACGGGTTTTTAGGAGCTTCCTGAAGTTCAGTAGGGAGCAGCTAGACTTGACTGACAGGGGGAGGGGCCAGATGGGCAAACCTGCGACCGCCTAGCTTTTTGAGTTTAATGAAATGATTACGCACTTGTATAGCGCACAACTACCCGTAGGCATCTCCGCGCTTGTACGAATACCGCTGAGGAACCCTTCCTGGCCTTTCCCTGTGAGGAGCCCACTCCTGGGCACCCCCTAGGTGAAGTAAGGCATCCTCAGCGTTGTTGGGGCCATTGTAGAGATTAAGCAAGCTATTGCCCAGAGGTGCAGAGTGGGACTCAAGATTAGAATAGGCACCGAGGCGAGAATTATCAGGTCCGAGGAAATTGAGACCGAGACCCGCCGAGGCGGGAATTGAACCCTGGTCCCGGCCAGACTACTGCATCAGGGTCTGCCGCTCTAATCATTGAGCCACACTTCTCTACAATATAGCGCCCATACGTTGGTGGTCTTATTTCATGGCACTTGAGTAGTACATCATTCAATCCTTAACCCTTTCACTTTTCCAGAAAAACTGTGGTGTCAGAAAAAACCTACCTATTTGTTGAAATAGGTCTTTTCAAGCTTGAATCTTTCTAAACGGTTTCCTTGAATTACATACCCAGTTGTGCTACAAAGTTTCCTTTGTCTTTTTTTCTCCTGTATTATCATGGCCGCTGCCGTGGACATTCCGCAACATAGTCGAATAGCGGTGCGCAGTCATTTGCAGAATTATAATATCCCTGTGGATGGCATGGCCGTGATAATGGTGGTGAGTGCAGAGATAGCTTACCCTTACGAAATCTTTTATTTGTGGGTGACATTCCCGGCAGTGGACGGTACTTCAGGTGTGTTCCACACGTACACTCCCACCCCTGTGCCGCATGAGTACACACCGTAAAGGGCACAGGAAGTACCTATAGATACTTGGCAGCATCGCGTTTGGTTTGGTGGCACCCTCCCCCATTCTTTAACAGCTCTGAGGTTAGGTCCTTTGTCCATTCCCGGTGCAAATTGGCCTGTTTTGGCTGGATTTACTCCTCATCCTCAATATGGCAATTGTACCGTTGTTGAACTTCGCAGATTACATGTAGTCTCCATTAGCGTTATTCGAGCGTTGGTACAATACATAACCCTAATCTTTCGGTTGGGGCCCCGGGAGGTGCGGCGCTTCCTGCGGGACAGGGTGCTATGAAGCTCAGTCCTGTGATGGTAAATGCTGTAATGGGCAAGCGTCCCCAAGATAAGGATGAATTTCCTTTCTGGCTTGCCGAGAAATTTGACCAGCAGGAAGCAGTATTTCCTAACACGACTCCTGGTGAGAAACACAGGATTCTGACAATTAGTTTACCCAAAGACTTGGCCCCTGAAATCGGTGACTGAGACCTGGGGTAGAACATTTGCGGCGGTCTATGCGAGAGGCAACGGCACTCCGTCTATGACTGTCCTGCCTGCGGTCCTTAATTGTGTTCAAGACGAGCTCGGACCTGAGGCTGCGGTTGAATTGGGTATGCGCCTGTGTGGCACCTTTGATGTAGTTTGCGATCTCATTCTTGCTAATGTCAAGGGAGATGCAGTGAACTTTCAGGTGGCCAATGCTTTGCAGGCGCTCCCCGATGCCGAAAAACCCCGTCAGTTAGCGAGGATTATTGTGGCGGCTTATAAGACTGTGTGCCGCAATAGTAGGGGTCTCAAACCTTTTTCTACTAAAGAGAAAACGCAACCCCAAGGGCAGAAGTCTGACACGGACGTTCAGCCCAAGTCCAAGAAACAAATTTGGCCTAAAAAACAAAAAACAGGGAAAGCAACAGAAACAGGAGGCTCGTCCTGTGTCTCCAGTGCCTGCCCCCACAAAACGTTTTTATGACTTGTGCGATTGCGCGAAGATTAAATCACCTGATCGTTTTCAGGTTTCTGATCAACCCTCTCCTCGTTCTTTTCAGGATTCATCGGCCTCGGCCACCGGTGGTGGAGGAGGCGGCAGGGGTCGGGGGGGCCAGCAAGGACGCGACCAGCCCCGCCCAAAAGACGGTGCAGGGAAGCAGGACGGCTCTACGCCAAAGAGACCCCAGTTTCAAAAGAAGAAAGTCGACGCTTTAACAGCGAGATATGCCACAGATAGTGAGAACGCGGCTTCGGAATCTGACATGAAATCTGACCTTGCTGGACAGCGCGGCGGAGATTACCATAGTGCGAGAGTCCCTGCGTCCACTACTGAAGGTGACAGCGACTGACCGTTATGTTGTAGTTGAAACAGCTGACACTAGAGTTGCTCTCCCTGACAGACTTTATTAAATTGTCCTGTTAATCGAAGGTGCCATTCAGGGTACCATAAAAGGGATATTTTGGGAAAATCCTTCGTCTACGTATGACATTTTATTATCGGCGGCTGACTTGCCCCCACCTTTTGTGCTCGCAGCTCCGCGAGGGGAGGAGGTAATCCTCCCTAGTTCCGCGCACACAGTCTCGAAAAAGCATGCGCTGAATTTTGCAGAGGGCTAAGGCTCTAGTGCCAGCTCTGTACCGTACACACTGTGGATGGGATACATTTTCCCCACGCCACGAGATTCCATTGCGGTCTCAGCCACAGCCTCAACCTCAATATCCCCTTCAACGTGAAGCTAAGGCTTCCGTTGCCGAAATCCTTGAACAATTGGAATATCAAGGAGTGATTGGAACATGTGTGTCACCGATGAATAACCCTCTGTTTACTGTGACCAAGCCAGACGGTTCGTATCGTTTGGTATTGTAATACCAGCATTTAAACTTGCATTGCCGTACCTGTGCAGTACAGAATACTCACGGCTCTGCCTTGGTTCATAGTCTAGTGCGTAAGCGTTTTAAGACGACGCTTGACATATCCAACGGTTTTTATGCCCACCACTTGGATGGTCTAAGTTCCCAATGGACCTCCTTTACCTGCGGCGGTGTCCAAAAACAATTTCTGCGTTTAACTATGGGCTATAAGAATAGTCCTGGGATTTTTACTGCCCACATTGTCTCTCTGTTAGAGAGAGTTGACCCTGATGCTTGCTCGTATGTGCATGATATTTATCTCACAGACGACGAACTTTGGGAGCATCTGTGTACCATTGACCGCTTAGTTTGTAGCTTTGCAGACATGGGTTACAAATTCAATTTTGCTAAATCGCACATTGCAGAATATACAGTGTTGTTCCTGGGCTACGAGCTCAACAATGAAGGTAGAGGATTGGCTCCTCACTTCCTGGAGAAATGCGCACAACTGCGCGCTACGACAAATTACAGTCTTTACTGGGTTTTTTTAATTTCGGGAGGACATACCGTCCGGAATATGCCCAGCGTATCAAGCCTTTGTATTCTTTGATAAAACCAACTTTTTCCAAATCATGCTGGCTGCCAGAGCACTCAGCTATTCTGCAATCATTGCAGGCTGATCTGCTCGCTTCTAAATTCTTACTGACTCGTGACAACCACACCAACCTGGTGATAATAATCATCCCAGGGACGGTGGGTTTCGCTTACCTGACTTTTAATGAAGGAGACACAGTACCTATTGCTTACAAGTCACACTTGTACACTTCGGCTGAAATGCGTTATTCTACTGTGGAGAAAGTTTTAACAGCTGTACAGATGGCGATTCTTAAGGAACGTGCTCTGTCACAGGGAAAACGCATGTTGGTTGTTACCTCGTGTCCTGCCTTGGAGGCAGTTACGAAAGCCAGTGTACCAAATTCAAAAGCTTTGCACCTGTGGTGGATACAATGGGTTGCTTCCTTGATGTCCCCGGATGTCACGTTTATTTTTGACGCCTCATTGCGGTCGCAGGAGTACTTACAGTATGAATTCGTTCATCCAGCTCCTTTAGCTATGCGACCTTTGGAGGATTTCCATTGCATCACTAACAGTGATGGTTCGGCGCAGGTTGCGCATGGCTCTAAACATGCCTACGTTTCCGCATGCGCCATTGTGGTCGGTGCCATGGTGAACGATGAGTTCTAGTCCAGAGTTTTGCACACGCAGACTCTAGGGGACTGCACCGCGCAATTGTCAGAGCTTCGGGCTCTGATGCTTGCATTGGAGTACGCAGATCCTAGTGTGACGACTCTTAATGTGAGTGACTCCCATTACTGTGTCCAGTCTTACAATGAAAACTTGTTCTTTTGGATTCAAAATGACTTTCATGATTCCAAGGGTAGCACGATAAAACATAAAATGATCTGGGTTCGGGTGGCTGAGCTTAAAGAGCAGTTGCCACTTGTGTTTGTGATTCATACTCTCGGCCATCAGCGTGTTGGAGTTCACGCTGTTGGTAACTCGCTTGCTGATGAAGCGGCGAAGTCTGCAGTATCGACATATCTAGTTGCAGCGGTTACACGGTCCAAACGTAAGATTGATGATGATATCTTGGAGGCTGTCGCTGCCACTGAGAAGGGAGGTAAATATCCTGCGGGGTTCCCTTCGAAGTACACATACCACTTAAGTCCCGATAAGGTTCCTTATGTGAAAATTCCCGAAGTTGGGGAGAGGTTGATTCCCAACTCGGACCGCAGGAATACGTTGATTACAGCGGCACATGAAGGTGTTGCGTCTGCGCATGCGGGCGTCTCGGCCACTGTATCTCAGTTACAACAGCGTTTCTGGTGGCGGGGACTGTACAAACAGACGCGCGATTATGTCCTTCAATGTGACATTTGCCAGCAGATTAAGCCTTCGACTGCTGCGCGTCCGCCACAGACACAGTTGTACATATCTAATAAACCACTAGGATGCGTTTATTTAGATCACTGCGGTCCTTTTTCTTCTGATACTGAGTATAAGTATATCTTAGTAGCAGTTGATTCATGCACACATTTTGTGAGCGTCTGGCCCCATCGCAGCGCTGATTCACGGACTGTCATAAGAGATTTGCATGTCTTTGTAGGGATTTTTGCCTGTGGTACCTTCCATTTGGATCAGGATCCGGCTTTCGCCTGTAAGGCGTACAAGGATGCCATGATGTCGATGGGGGTCCAACTCAAGTTTTCGTCTCCGTACAGACCTGAGGGTAATAGTGTAGTGGAGCGTATGAACCGTGACTTAAAGAAATCATTGACAGCTCGAGTTATAGGCACTGGCAGAAACTGGCTGGCCCATCTCAATGGCGTGCAGCGTGCTTTTAATAATCTCCCTAGAAGGTCTCTGGGTGGGCGGACCCCATTCGAAATGCTCTTTGGTATCAAGATGTTTGTCCCGGACCTTGACGGTCTAGACTGCGTGGCCCAAGCCACAGCCTTTGACGTAGATGAACATTGCAATGTTTTACAGGAGCTACAAAAGACCAGAGACAGTCTTGCAAAGGAACATTTGCCCTCCACATCCGATGATGCGTTGCTGATCCCGGTAGTTGGCTGGCTACCCCAAGTTGGAGAACTGGTTCGAGAGAAGATCGATAACAAGAAAGAATTTGGTCCTTCCTATCGAGCACCGGTCCCCGTTCTTGGAGTGAAGGGCACAAGAACAGTCATATTACCACCACTTCCAGTTCGTAAGGAAAACAGGTTTATCTCAATTGACAATGTCAAGATACACAGGGTGGCCAATTCTTCTTAGTATGACACTTGCAGTCTCCTGTCCATCATTTGTGAGAAATTCTGTTTTGGCCACTGATTCTAATCGTGAGCCCGAAGTGGCCCTGGAGATGCCTGCAATTTCCAGTCCTTTATTGAGTACTTTGCCTGGTACTAATGTTGATGAACTTGATTACACTTACCCAACTGACCTGTCGATGCCTGATTTGCAAACACGTTTGGCCACAGAATCCAGATTTTCTTTTGACACTGTTTCGAATAACTCAAAAAAGCCCTCACGTTTTGCAGTTTATGCCAATTTATTTAAAAAACACTTTTTGATTCCCCCTTGGACATATATTTGGTTATTGCTTTTTTCAGTTTTCCTTTTTATGTCCGTTGGTTTTGTGTTTTATTTTTTTCGAACTGTCGATGGACACTATGTCGAAGAGAGAACATGCATTCGACATCTAAATGGAACTTTGGCGCCCCTTTCCTCATCACATTCGGCACACAGACTGAAGAAAGACTTGACTTTTGTTAATATCACTGCTTGGCCTGTCCTTGATGGGATTGTATGGGATGCTGTTAAATTTCAAATCCATGGCCCTACTGAGGTTGGTAATGTCCCTAATGTGCTCAGGGTAAACATGGGGGATGAGGTAAAACAAGACATACGTTCTGATGATTGGGATATTCAGCCCGTAGAGACATTGTTTTCTGATTTGAAATATTATGCTGCCTTTAATGCTGAAGATTTGTACTTAGAATCTGCTAATTATGGTGAATTATTTTGCTTCCAACATTTTGGCAACCATTATCTGCATAAAACTAAATCCAGAAGGAGTGCTGTAAATTACACGCAGTGGGAGCATTGCCCGGCTCCTTCACAAGGCAGTTTGAGTATTTTTTTGAAAAAGTACACTTATTTTACTGACTTTAACCAGTCCAATCCCGCATCTTTTTATTTTAAAATGACCCAGAAGTCCATGTCCAAGGTTAGACTTACCGATACTAAGTTATTGTTCTCGAAGTCCTTTCTAGATAAACTGGCTATAGAAGGCTACGAATTATGGAAGGAAACTGTTGACCTTAAATCTGTTTGGGGTTCTAAAAATTTGCAGGTACAAGGCACTGAGGCTTTGCACTGTGCCTGTCTCATTCCAAATCATATGTTGTTTTTAAATTCTACCATTTCTCAAACTACATGCTTTGGATTGGCTACTTCTAAAAGATTAAATTCTCCTTCAATACCTGCTTTAGAAGAATATTCCGGTTGGGGTAATACAACTGAATTTTCGATTAGAGAGTTGCAAACTCTTTTGCAAAATTCGTCCTTTAACATATCCAGTTTGAACCCAAAAGGTTGGCTGATGTGGCACAGAAGTGTTGATTCATGCCAACGTTATTTTCTGGGTTTGGCAGATGGATTTACACAGGTCAGAACTGATCCCCGTTTCGAAACTGACCATTCGGTCACCACTTATTCTGTGGGCAAGTTGTGTCAGAATTGGCTAAAACATTCTACCTTGGCATCGGTTAAACTGCATTTATCCAAGCTAACTGATGATGTGGATTTAAATGATTTCATAAAAGGCCCGGCTAGTGGTAGATCAAAAAGATGGATATATGCGATTTACAATGAAATCTGGAAAACATCACAAATTGAGGCGGCTACACGCCTTAGGGACATTGATCAAGCTAATTTAGAGAAAGTGCTTGCAGTTGTAGATAATAGCATTAACATGCTTTCTTCCCACATTTACACGTTAGATAACATTGTGTCTTCTGTTGTTGATATTGTGCATGATGAAGTGTCTGTGTTATACCATGGTCAAAATCAGTTGCGATCCATAATGCAATTTGCGTGGACCTTGCAGACGCTTAAGTCTGGGAAGGTGCCTTGGAATTACATGAACGTCACCTCCCTCTTTGCCCCTTTTAATTTGACTTACAAGCAGCGCTTACTTTCAATGAGAGATGCCTCTTTTTCTATGTTACACATTGAAAGATTAGAGTCTTTACCGTTTTCGGTGGCAGAAGCCACTGCTGCAACGTGGCTTATCCATGGGTTGATCACGTTACCATTTGCTTTGTTTAAATTTACAAATTGTATGCAATATATTCAAATAGGCAGATACAAACCACTCGGTAGTTCATTTCTACATGAAGCATGGTCGCTTCCGTTTACTTACAGATGCCTGAAAGATGGGAAAGAGGTGTATCTTAAAGGGGAGGAGTGCACAGAAACACCGGATCACTCATTAATGTGTAGACACATTCAATGGCATGGTTCTTGTAACCAAGAACGGCCAAATTTAGCCTGTGTTTTGAAAAGTACTACAGTTCCCGCAATCGTCCCCACTTTTTATATTACTGGCAAACGGCAGTAATTTGCTTTTAAATAATGAAGATTGTTGTTGGTTAATTAGAGGTATTACTTATGTGGTAACAGTAACTGAACGTGTAGTTTGTTGCACAAACGTTCTGTATCCTCCTCCACATGGAAACTCAGATGTTTCCATCTGGCCGCGGATTCCAACCTTGACGGTAGAGTTCAATAGATTGAGTAGAATAAGAGCCCTTTAGTCTCAGAAAGAAGTGGCCCTGAGTTCAGCTCGCGAAACATTTGTCCTTCACGTCGCCAACACCCGCATAGAGGTGCAGGCACTATTAAATACTTACTTGCAATTGCATTTCAGCGAGCTGATTCATACAATCTTTAACGCATCCTCCAATTTCGGCCTCGCACACTTTTTTAAGATAGTTAGCAGTGGTCTTGTAACTTCATTTGAAAAGATATTTGGAGTCATCCCTGCTTTCTTCCATTCGATTTTTTCGAGCTTGTTTGGTGGATTTCCTGTTTTGCTAGCGTTGGCTGCAGGCGTTCTGGTGATGTTTTGTTTTATTAAGAATGGCTGACCATCTTGTGTTTCACGACGCGCAGCACCAGGATGCTTGAATACTATGGCACGCTACTACTTGCCACCTTAAGCGCAGCATATGGATTATCTTTTCAATTTTCCTATTTTACATGTGTCCAGCCTGTGTTTCATTGCCTGAGCTGCGATTTCGAGTGGGCCCTTGATTTGTGTCTCTGCAAGACGGTGTCTCCTAACGTGGATTTTAATCGACTGATGAGTCCCTTAGTTTCTCATGAGTTGGTTTGTTCTAACGAAAGGATTATGGCCTTGGCAGTAATGCATGGACTAATGGGTCGTTGGAACATACTCGCAGCAGCGCAGGATTTCTTGGCACATGGCTTCATTGAGAACCCACTGAGTTGTCCTCTGATGGTGCTAGAGGCTCCGGTAATTGAAGAGCATGAATGTTCTTTCCCCCTATTGAATTGGATGGCTGATTTGTTTTCTGATGATGACAGTGACTTCCTTTTGGAAGCCGTTGCTGCTTATTTTGCATATTCCGTCCTTGGATGAATGGAATTGAAGCTTTTATTAACATTGAACTATTTTCAGAATTTTTTTTGACAGAATTATGACTAAATTTACATGTCCCGGAACTATTGACTTTGACAAGTTAATTTTTTTCAATTTTTAATTTTTTAGGATTTTGTCCGATTTCTTCTTTTCCTAGAACTATTGACGTTGCTCAAATTGTCCAGAGGATACAATTTTGGATTTTTTTAAGTGACAAAATTATTTTTCTCACTTGCTCAAAATTTGAACTGCCTATCATTCTTGAACTCTGCACTTCAACGTTGAAGCCCCTTATAGTAGTATGTCTGGTCCAGGCTCGGATCATGGGGGGATGTCATATTGATACGCATTACCTATATACTGTGTTGAGTTAGCATGAGCTTATTAAATGCTTTAAACGCCATTTTACCTTTTGCTGCTTCTGAACACAACACATAATTGTTAATTTAGCTTTCAGCCCAGTAGAGCGGTGTGATTTACTCGAGAATAATATGTTATTGCTCTGATATCAGCTTTGCTTGGTAAACTGTGTCTGTACAGTGAGTGCTAAAGTCTTCAAGGATAACTCGACACAGTGTTGTTGCGAGGTCTGATCTTTGCAGCTTCCTAGACATAACATACATGCAAGCGGCAGCCAAATTCTTGCTTTAGGCACGTTTTATATTGCTGCACACAGGGCACACGGTACACTTGATGCTGTTTCGCATGCAGAGAGCTGGTGGAAGATGATGTGATCCCTTCACACTAGGATCTTGAGGTATGGGGCCGCCCTGCTAAAACCCAAATGAGACCTTCTTAGATATAATATATTATGCTAGTTAGGGAGGGTGAGAAATAGGTGTTGTTAACCCCTATTCATTTCAGCATATTTAGTATGTTGTCACCTCTTGTATTCTATGGACTAGTAACTATGCTGATAACTTTGCTTCTAATAATATGTTTGCTTGTATTATCTAAGATACTGCGTTTGAGAACACTGCATTAGTAAATAAATATTTCAAATATGCACGCGTCCTCATTTACTCCACGTTGTGGTTTGAAATGATTGTATAACGAAAGAGTGCTCATGTATTCCACGTGACCTGAGGTATTCTAAGTTAATGAAGAGTGTCCGCAGAATAAGCGTTCAGAATGATTATAGCACGTGAGATTGAGGCCAGTTGTAAGTGGTCGTATGGAAAGACCAATTTCAAGAAAAAATGCAAGATTTTTTCAGGAAACCCTCACTCACCCTAGTGGTGACATGCTTCATCATCGGGTCCACCGGGAGAGATCGAATACCTCCCCGGTGTGCTGCGACGCCAGGAGACTGCGGAGCAGGTTTTCATGAGGGTAGGGAGTGAAAAAGTAGTGAATTTAAAAATGTCCAAGGTTGTACCAAAAAATCATTTATTGGTTGGTCAACCTGACATATAAATGATTTTTTGGTACAACCTTGGACATTTTTGCTATAATCATTCTGAACGCTTATTCTACGGACACTCTTCCTTTGTTTATTTACTATTTGACTGGGGACCAAGAGTGCCCGAATCCCTCTCTCTCTTTTTGTTGACTGATTCTAAGTTAATGTTCTGGTTTGTCTAAAACATTGGGAGTTTGTAATGACCAATGAGACACTGTAGCTAGCTCGGTAAGTGGATTTTGGGTACTAAGGTGAGTTTTGGCAGTTTTATTTACTAATCCAATGTTCTCAAACGCAGTTTCTTAGATAATACAAGCAAACATATTATTAGAAGCAAAGTTATCAGCATGGTTACTAGTCAATAGAATACAAAAGGTGATAACTTACTAAATATGCTGAAATGAATAGGGGTTAACAACACCTATTTCTCACCCTCCCTAACTAGCATAATATATTATATCTAAGAAGGTCTCATTGATGGGGGCGACCAGCAGGTGAAGGTGCACCGACCGGAGATTACGCGCTGGACGGTGCTGCGCGATCAAGGTTTTGAGGAAGTAGGGACTGGTGCAGTGGAGAGCTTTGAAAGTCATACAGCCGATCTTAAAGGCTGCCCTTTGTTTGATTGGCAACCAGTGCAGTTTGCGCAGCAGGGGTTTGGCAGATTGCCATTTCAGGGTTTTTTAGATAAGTCTGGCAGCCTGATTTTGTACGATTTGAAGACGGCAAAGCAGTAACTGTGGTAGTCCATAGTAAAGGGAGTTCGAAAAGTCCAGGCAGGATAGTACCAGGGAGATCACGACCTGTACCAGCGTCGCGTGCGAAAGTAGATGAGCAACGTGCTTGATGTGGTGGGCCACCACCACATCATGCACGTTGAGGATAGTAGCAATGCAGGGCTGCAGGCCCCCACTACAATTTTCCAACGGGAGGCTTAGGCTCAGGCAGTGGCAGGGTGCAGCAGACTCCGGGAATAGAATGCAAGCCATTCGTTAATGATGACTTCTTGGATTCATGACAGCCGTGACGACATCATCACTAAAGTGATGATACACAATCATGCATGCCTGAACAGATATATGCCTGCCTATGAAAACATACCAGCCCGTCACCATACAAGGTATGTGGTTCTTTTTATTTTAAATTGGGCAATTAATATTGAGACCACCACCTGCAGGACCAGAAATCGTAGCCCCGGCCCTGTGAAAGAAGTGCCGGTGCTGAGCACCTGATAGCACCTGCTCAAATTAAGCACTGGCCGGGGCCTAATCCTTCCAACCATACACAGAATGACAGGGGGGGTAGGCGGAAGCCCACGTGAGCCCAATGGGTGTTGCGCGCCTCAGTCTGACTCCTAGCACAACTGCTGTGCCAGTGGATCTTGCACAAATTGTCACGTTTTATGCGGAACCAGGAAGGATTATACAAGCATCCCATGAATCGAAGGCAAGAGACGGCAAAGCATATGTTGCTGATCGCTTATTGTTGTTGAAACACTTTCTTGGGGGTACTTTACATGAATTGGCACTGAATAGCTCAACACATGGACCTCGAAGTGCTCATTTGTACGCATGAAGCTTGCACTTCAAGGGACCTGTGCGTGGGTCTAACTTTACATTCTGTGCCTCACTCACCTCTGGCACACTCCCTCTTGTTGTTTTTTTTTTGCACAAATAGGCGTCATACCGATTTACGCACTTTTCCTGAATGTTAGGTTTCAACACCTTATTGTAAATCACTTCGAGAGGAGCCCTACGTTTGATTTAGCTCCACACGCATTCTTGCTCTAATCCGACACCTTAGGATCGGGGCAGCATAAATTTGCACTCACACGCTCGGCACTCTACTGCACGTGGATGCTCCAGCACTTCTCGGTTGTTTGTCAATGCATGCTCGTGTACTTTAGCGCCGCACGTAGGCTTGGCTATGATGTAAAACATCGAGGGCCTCAATGCAACCCTGGAGTGATCCACTGCAACTAGTGGAGGCACACCCACGCACTTTACAATCCCATGCATGCCTGTTCCTGGCATAAAGTTGCACGCTCACGCACATTACAATCCAATGCATAACTGTTCCTGGCATAAAGTTGCACGCCCACGCTCTTTACAATCCCATGCATGCCTGTTCCTGGCATAAAGTTGCATGCCCAGGCACTTTACAATCCCATGCATGCCTGTTCCTGGCATAAAGTTGCACGCCCACGCACTTTACAATCCAATGCATGCCTGTTCCTGGCATAAAGTTGCACGCCTAGGCACTTTACAATCCAATGCATGCCTGTTCATGGCATAAAGTTGCATGCCCACGCACTTTACAATCCCATGAATGCCTGTTACTGACATAAAGTTGCACGCCAGGCACTTTACAACCTCATGCATGCCTGTTCCTGGCCTAAAGTTGCACGCCCATGCACTTTACAATCCTATGCATGCCTGTTCCTGGCAAAAAGTTGCCCGCTCACGCACTTTACAATCCCATGCATGCCTGTTCCTGGTATAAAGTTGCACGCCCACGCACTTTACAATCCCATGCATGCCTGTTCCTGGCATAAAGTTGCACGCCCACGCACTTTACAATCCCATGCATGCCTGTTTCTGGCATAAAGTTGCACGCCCACGCACTTTACATTCCCATGCATACCTGTTCCTGGCATAAAGTTGCACGCCCAGGCACTTTACAATCCCATGCATTCCTGTTCCTGGCATAAAGTTGCACGCCCACACACTTTACAATCCCATGCATGCCTGTTCCTGGCATAAAGTTGCACGCCCATGCACTTTACAATCCCATGCATGCCTGTTCCTGGCATAAAGTTGCACGCCCACGCACTTTACAATCCCATGCATGCCTGTTACTGACATAAAGTTGCACGCCAGGCACTTTACAATCTCATGCATGCCTGTTCCGGGCATAAAGTTGCATGCCCATGCACTTTACAAACCTATGCATGCCTGTTCCTGGCATAAAGTTGCCCGCTCACGCACTTTACAATCCCATGCATGTCTGTTCCTGGCATAAAGTTGCACGCCCACGCACTTTACATTCCCATGCATGCCTGTTCCAGGCATAAAGTTGCACGCCCAGGCACTTTACAATCCCATGCATTCCTGTTCCTGGCATAAAGTTACACGCCCACACACTTTACAATCCCATGCATGCCTGTTCCTGGCATAAAGTTGCACGCCCATGCACTTTACAATCCCATGCATGCCTGTTCCTGGCATAAAGTTGCACGCCCACGCACTTTACAATCCCATGCATGCCTGTTACTGACATAAAGTTGCACGCCAGGCACTTTCCAATCTCATGCATGCCTGTTCCTGGCATAAAGTTGCACGCCCATGCACTTTACAATCCTATGCATGCCTGTTCCTGGCATAAAGTTGCCCGCTCACGCACTTTACAATCCCATGCATGCCTGTTCCTGGCATAAAGTTGAACGCTCACGCACTTTACAATTCCATGCATGCCTGTTCCTGGCATAAAGTTGCACGCCCACGCACTTTACAATCCCATGCATGCCTGTTTCTGGCATAAAGTTGCACGCCCACGCACTTTACATTCCCATGCATGCCTGTTCCTGGCATAAAGTTGCACGCCCAGGCACTTTACAATCCCATGCATTCCTGTTCCTGGCATAATGTTGGACGCCCACACACTTTACAATCCCATGCATGCCTGTTCCTGGCATAAAGTTGCACGCCCATGCACTTTACAATCCCATGCATGCCTGTTCCTGGCATAAAGTTGCACGCCCACGCACTTTACAATCCCATGCATGCCTGTTCCTGGCATAAAGTTGCACGCCCATGAACTTTACAATCCCATGCATGCCTGTTCCTGGCATAAAGTTGCACGCCCACGCACTTTACAATCCCATGCATGCCTGTTCCTGGCATAAAGTTGCACGCCCACGCACTTTACAATCCCATGCATGCCTGTTCATGGCATAAAGTTGCATGCCCACGCACTTTACAATCCCATGC
Source organism: Lissotriton vulgaris (assembly GCF_964263255.1). Taxonomy (NCBI): domain Eukaryota; kingdom Metazoa; phylum Chordata; class Amphibia; order Caudata; family Salamandridae; genus Lissotriton; species Lissotriton vulgaris. Next base: position 103,640 of record NW_028251103.1, on the reverse strand, counting down.
ATGCCTGTTACTTGCATAAAGTTGCACGCCACGCACTTTACAATCCCATGCATGCCTGTTCCTGGCATAAAGTTGCACGCCCATGCACTTTACAATCCCATGCATGCCTGTTCATGGTATAAAGTTGCACGCTCAGGCACTTTACAATCCCATGCATGCCTGTTCCTGGCATAAAGTTGCCTGCTCACGCACTTTACAATCCCATGCATGCCCTGTTCCTGGCATAAAGTTGCACGCCCACGCACTTTACAATCCCATGCATGCCTGTTCCTGGCATAAAGTTGTACGCCCACGCACTTTACATTCCCATGCATGCCTGTTCCTGGCATAAAGTTGCACGCTCAGGCACTTTACAATCTCATGCATTCCTGTTCCTGGCATAAAGTTGCACGCCCCGCACTTTTCAATCCCATGCATGCCTGTTCCTGGCATAAAGTTGCATGCCCATGCACTTTACAAACCCATGCATGCCTGTTCCTGGCATAAAGTTGCACGCCCACGCACTTTACAATCCCATGCATGCCTGTTCCTGGCATAAAGTTGCACGCCCAGGCACTTTACAATCCCATGCATGCCTGTTCCTGGCGTAAATTTGCACGCTCACACACTTTACAATCCCATGCATGCCTGTTCCTGGCATAAAGTTGCACGCCCAGGCACTTTACAAACCCATGCATGCCTGTCCCTGGCATAAAGTTGCACGCCCACGCACGTCACAACTTTGTGCGTGCCTGGTGATGCCTTATTATGGCTTGCCATACAATACAGCTTTATGAGCTATATGTTGCTCCCATAATACTGGGCCCTGGCAGATCCTGATGCTGCTAACCTACTTTGGCCTTCAAATGTTGTGCCTTTTTATATTTCTCTACAGTTGATTTTATAATCCTAATCTATGTTTTATGTTGGGCCTTAAAACATTTTTTTTTAAAACGAGGTTTTATTATAGTCTTAACAAGAGTTCATAAAGGATTTTCGCATAGGTTTCAACTAGCTAGTTAGGTCTCGCGTCAGCGAAAGACCTATTGTTTTCACTTTCCTGGGAATCTGAGACAGCATTCGGCCACGCGCCTCTGCTGACTCAGATTTTTCCTCGAGGGCGCGCATGGCGCTGTGCACATCCCCTGCCTCCGATTCACAGCCTCTCTCAATCACACACAGCCACACTCATGCATGCGCGCACACACACATACACCCATGCAGGCACAATGCATCGGGACACACAGACACACATATACACACGCACAGCTAACAGACACACAGCCACACATATACATACACACGCACTGCTACACACGCGCACACACACAGTTACACCCGCATACACACAGACACACACACACAAGCGCCATGCACGCATGCACATACATACAGAGACACCCCCCCCCCTGCACACATACACACACGAGTGCACTGAGGCCCCCCAGCCCTTTTGAACTTACCGGGCCAATCTCAGGGGACTCCACTCTCAGCACGCGGCAGGGGCAGGCACCGGGCATGTGCCTCGTGCCCCCTCCACAGAGTTCACACTGCGGCTCTTGCCAGCTCCTTTCCCGGGACTCCCACTTGGTCAAGGGAGCCCCGCAACACTTGCGCAACCTCCTGCTGGCGGTCCCGGGGCTCTCCACCGCTCACAGGAGCCCCGGGCCGCAAGACGGATTTACTCCTCCTGCCTCCTCTTCCGGTCCGAACGCGGCCCCGCCCCCATCACAGGCGACCTTGCCTGACTTCCGGTGCAGCCGCGGCGGGATTCCGGGGGCATTTTCTGCCACACAAACCTTGCCAGAAATCGCATTTGTGCTTAGTGGTGAGATGTAGCTAATGGCGACCTGGCAGCAGAGAACAAAACAACTGAAATCTAGTTCACTCTCTAGCTGTACTTTATTGTTTCGTTTCCCCCTTAATGCTTAATATTCAAATTAAACGTCAACGGTATCAATGAGGAAAGTTGACAAGTACCTTGTAGCCGTTTATTTTGCGTGTTTGTAGACTGTTAACCACTACGAACTACAGCTCTAAGATGGCGACCAACCTTACACATGTCATGTTAGCCCGTCTTTTGTTTCTAAAGGGCCACCAAAACTGGTTAGCTGGGAGGAACGGGAGGCCGTGGGTTCAGCCGCCTGGTGTGAGACTGCCGCTAGGAAGCTGCCATGTCCTTCGCTTCCCTCACGCACCAGCAGAAGGTGCTCCGGCTCTACAAGAAAGTTCTCCGCCACCTGGAGTCATGGGTGGTGTTCAGGTACTAGAGAATGCACTAACGCTGCAGCATGAAGATATCCTATAGTCCCCGTCCGTGGTGTCACCTTGAGCGGCTCCTATGTCAGCCAGAGTGCGAGGTGCATCGCCTCAGCATAGGCAAGATCACACTTGCGCTTAGGGACTCCTGGCCAGTAGCGAAAGGTTGTGCAAATTTCATTCATGTGCCCCTATTAACTCGATCATCTATATTTGCTGCAGCACTTCCGGAGTGACTTTTGTGCGGTGCTGCAGACAGACGCACATTAAACCAGTGTTTCTCTGCACGGCCCCGCGTTGTGGGAAGGGGTGCTTACAGAGGTTTTGGTAAGAGGCAGATAGAGGACAGTGGCCTAGATGGGTTGGGGTCGAGCCCCCGAAAAGCTCTGTGCACTTGAAGGGGCAAATACTTTTTTGGGGAGGGAGGGGTGGGGGTATCATGAATAGGTACCTGCCTGCATGTCTGGCGTCACTGAACAGCTTTTGTTTTGTCACCACTGATGAGTGTGTTATTTTTTTGGGGTGGGGGTCTGGAGGCTTTGTAAAAGCCAGAAAGCTGTCTTCTCGGAAGAGCTGCGTTCCTTTCCCAGCACATCTGATCTCATCGCCTTCGACCCCCTGATCAGCACTTTGCAATCTGTTCCCTTGCAGCCCTGGCAGGAGAGGGTCTGTCTCATCGCTTTTTCTCGGGGTGGGAGCTGGTGGTGAGAACAGGGTAGAGGCTAGTTCTGAGCCCTCTTCTCCAGCACAAGTGCATCAGATTTTTCTTAAGAAAGGAAGCGATAAATCAGAGGAGCGGAGGTGCCGCCCTCGTAGGAATTGGCAGCCTACTACAGCACATGTGGATGTGAAGCAAGACATTTTAAGCGATGTGTTTTCTTATGAATGGATATTAGGTAGACGTGACGTTATGGGCATATCAACCACCTGTGTTAATTATAGCACATGTTAGTCTGAAGCCAGACTAGCTCTAGCAGCTTGGTGCAGCCTTTTTGCGCTTCTTATTTCAGGATACGAAGCCATGTTAAGGTGACACGTTAGAGAGTGGTGGCATCTTGGAGAGCCTGGGATGTGTTGCCTTCTTGAGATACTACAACAAAACGAGGCACCAGAACCAGTAAGTGTTACAGTCTTGGGGTACAACAACCAGGAGCTGCCCCAATCCTGTGTTATCCCAACCCAAAAGTGCTGCCTTGGTACGGCATCCCTATTAGCACCATCTTGGGAGTAACCGTGCACAGGCCATACCGCCATCTTGGGATACCTCGTCAAGGAAGCGTCGCCATCCTGGGATATTCTATCGAGGGTATGCACCATCAACAGGCGCTTCTGTCCTTGAAATATCCATTATAATTGTGCTTCCCTCACACAATTCTCATAAACAAAGGTCTGTCTAGTTGACTTTCTCAATTTAGAATACACTTCCATCCCAGCACTTCAATTAGGTAGTGACTAACTATCACACTCTCCCTCTCTCACACTCTCACTAACACTCACAAACTCTCACTCTCTCACTGACACTCTCACTCACACTAACTCTAACTCTCACTGACTCACTCATACTGACTCTCACTCACACTGACTCTCACTCACACTGACTCTCACTCACACTGACTCTCACTCACACTGACTCTCTCACACTGACTCTCACTCGCACTGACTCTCACTCACACTGACTCTCACTCACACTGACTCTCACTCACACTCACACTAACTCTCACTCGCACGGATTCTCTCACTATCACTGACAGACTCTCCCACTCTCTCACTCACTCACTGTCACTACCAGACTCTCACTGACTGACTCTCCGACGCACTAACTCACTCACTCACTGTCCAGACTCTCACTGACAGACTCACCCACTCTCTCTCACTCACTAACTGACTATCTCACTCACTGACTAACTCGCTCACTCGCAACACATATTGCAGTACAAATGCAATAGGTGTCAAATTTGCGAAAGTTATAACTATTGGCATTGACATACACAATGCCAATAACTCAAACTTTAATGCTGCGAGACCTATTGCATTGTAAATGCTTGTTTTATATTTGATTCCTGTTTTTATGTTGCAATTAAGATCATTTTGTAAATAATTGTATCCAATCATACAATAAAGATTTACTTACTTACAAGGCTGAGCTCATATACGTGGGTGTACATTAATCAAATTATTGTGATGATGTGAGGGCATGAATGAGGGTTCATAGGTGACCTCATGTGAGTGGGTGGGTGTTCATTATTGGTATGAGTGTGATGATGTGAGTGCACGAGTGAGGGTCATAGGTGAGGTTACATGAGTGGGTGCACATTAATGATATGAGTGTGATGATGTGAGGGCACGAGTGAGGCTCATAGGTGATCTGATGTGAGTGTACATTAAGTGTGATGTGAGTGTGCAAGTAGGGCTCATAGGTGAGCTGGTGTGAGTGGGTGTTCAATAACTGAATGCATGTGAGTTTTTTTCTGCATGAGGGCATACGTGTTGAGTGAGAGCAGGTGGCTGCTGTTGGAGGGTCCACACCATCACTATAACTTTATGCATTGTCGTGGCAAAATGGCTGTTTTTGTGGCAGTATTGATTAGCTGTTATAGCACATGCATCTATTGCTCATTTGTTAAATTAAATTAATTCCCAGAAAGCACTTGCCTTAAAATAAAAATGCAAGTCGTACTCATTGGTTTTGACAGTGCTTGTTTTTACTTGACTTTGCCATCAAAATACTAGTCGGGTGAACATCCCAACCCTAACTCCCCCTGAAAATCCTGCCTTGGGCCTCAACATTGAAGGTTTGAAACCACAGCTCCGCCTTTCACTGCTGCCCCCCGGTGTGATTGCACCTTCTTACCTGTAGGTGGCAGGAGCGTCCTCTTCCGGCTCTCCTCCTCTCCGGGGGGTGTCTGCGTGGACCCCTCGGGTCCTGTCCTTGGTATCAGACTCGTCTGCTCTGTCCCAGACCCCTCCTCCAGAGCCTCTCTCCTGTCCGGGCTCTCCCTCCAGAGCAGCATCTCACCCCCTGACTCCGCATCTTCTCCCCCTCTCTCTATATCTAGGTGAAGCCCCCATGAGCCCCTCCTGTCTCCATAACCTGGCAGCAGCCCCTCTTCTTCCTGTCCCTCTGTCCCAGCTCCTTCCTCCAGAGCCTCTCTCCTGCCCGGGCTCTCCCCGCCTGGCAGAGTCTCACCTCCTGACTCCGCATCTTCTCCACCTCTCTCTATATCTTGGTGAAGCCCCCATGAGCCCCTCCTGTCTCCGTAACCTGGCAGCAGCCCCTCTTCTTCCTGTCTCTCTGTCCCAGCTCCTTCCTCCCCCCCTGACAGAGTCTCAACTCCTGACTCCGCATCTTCTCCTCCTCTCTCTGCGTCTTGGTGAAGCCCCAGCCCTGAGTCGCTCCTCTCACTCCCGGGTCCTTGATCCGAGAGGAGCCTCTTCCCCCTCTGGCACTCGGACCCAGGCCCCCCTCTGTCTCTAGTCTCTGCAGTGAGGTCTCCTGGGCCCCTGTCTCTGGCAGGGATTCTGGGGTGTTGTTGAATACAGAGTGTGTCCAGAGGGGGCGTCTGACATTCTCATGATAGCCCGAGTCAGCGGTGTCATGGTGGCGGCCCTCTCTACTGAGGTTGAGGTCTTTGTAAGGGGGGGTCCCCGTCTCACAGTCTGTATCACTCCCAGGCGGCATGAACGCGCCCCCCTGACACTGCGGCTTCTCCTCGGCAGGCCTAGGGTCTCGTGGGTGGGGTGGCCCTCCCTTCAGCTCTATCTCTCTCACGGGTGGGGGTGGCCCTCCCTTCAGCTCTATCTCTCTCACACGCCCCCTCACAGCGCCCTCCTGGCCCCCCGGGCCCTCCATCCTCTCAGCTCCGGGCCTCTCTGTTGGAAGTGATGGTGCTGCTCCCCCTCCTGCTGCTCCGCCTCTCTAGGTGTGTGTGGAGCGCCCAGGTGTGTGTGGAGCACCCTCCACCCTTTGCCCTCGGCCTCACCTGGGTTCAGAGTCCTGTGGCCCTCACTGCTGATAAGACGCACTCGGCGCCCGGTGACCTGGAGCTGATTGGTGATAACACTTCATCTCCTCGTCCAGAGTTCCTTCGTTACTCCTTAAGTGCACTTGTGAGGGGGAGAGAGACTGCCCCCCCCCCCCCTTGATTCACCCCTATGTAGCCCCTCCCATCAGAGCTGGAATCGAACCATGGTTACTCCGGGGGCCCATGCATTGGGGAGTCGGGGGGGAGCAGATGAAAGCGGTGCTGGCGTCGGAAAAGCAGAGGCTGACAGACAACTTATACTATGAACTGCCACAAAGAAACTGGCAACAAGTGTATGTGTGGCCGTGAATCGCGTCTAACATGGCCTCAGAGAGGCTGCATTTAAAACCATCTTACAGGGTTAATGCACCAGCTGCTGAAATCCTTATTTATATTATTCGAACAGTTTTACATAGCTCGGGTATCAGAGCGCTTTACAAGTGACAAAAGCAGAGACATATAGAACCTATAATGTCATAACCTCCAGAGTTATCTCCCCCCCATTATTATTATTATTATTACTATTATTATTATTATTATTATTCCCTGAGATTACAGGGCACACAACTCTCTACAGCAGGGGCCTTACCCCCAGAAGATATTTTAAAAAGCAGACTTTTCACCCAATTAAGCAGAACATATATACCGCCACGTTTCTCCTTGATGCAACAAAACCTGTACATTTATAAATGGAGGCTCAGATTTTGCGCCACGTTGCGTCCCTTTTTTGACACAACCCCGATGAACAATCTCATTTGTCAGCCCTCATAATGCCATCAAATGTACTCATCATAGTCTTTTAACGTATTTGTAAGGTGTTGAGATATGATGTCACTTCTTGTGATGTCACTTCCTGTGAGGTCATGGGTTGTGATGACACTTCCTGGGTTGTCTCTTCCCTCGATGCCACTGCGAGGTCACGTGCCATGACGTAATGTACTGTGCTGTCACTTGCATGCATTCTAACTTGGTTTGTCCCCCACTTCTTTATTTACGACTTGTGCCCTGGGGGTATTGGAGTCCTACCTCCCCCTCCCCTTGCGGGAGTACTGGAACTCAGTGCTGAACCCTTGAGACGACACTCAGCTCTCCATCAAAGACTCTACTCTCGAGGAGATTCTCTCCCTGAATGAGGCCCTGAAATTAAACGTCCATTGTCTCACCTCCAATCAACTAAAACTCAATGCTAAGAAAACAGAATTTCTCCTTATCTCCCCTCCAAAAACCAATCTTGAGATGGAGATATGGATCAAGGCTGTCACAGCCTTAGATTGCCCACCGACCATCGTGGACTCAGTAAAATCTCTGGGAATAACCCTTGACTGCAATTTGAACATGCAGGACCACATCAACTCGATGGCCAAATCAGCCAGATTCTACTTGAGATACCTCTGGAAACTGAAACTCTTCCTTGACACTACCGACCCTAAAAGTGCAGTCCAAGCGCTAGTAATCTCCAGACTGGAGTACGGCTGTTATACTCTCTCAGGCTTACCCAAGATCTCCCTGGCACCCTTAAAAGCCTGCCTTAATGCTGCCGCCAGACTCACAAGCTCAAAGAAATTTGAGCATATCTCTCCACACTGGAATGCTGTGAACTGGGTTCCCCTCGAGACAGAATGCAACTCAAACTGGCTTGCAAAACACACAAGGCTTTATACTGAAACTACCCTGCTTATCTCGCTGTGGGAGTGAGGGTTACATAAACAGGCGAGGAGGCTGTATATATTTTCCAAAAGAGCGTGGTTTATTATCAGTGAGTTATCCACTGCGGTAGAGTGTCTCTCCTCTTGGTCTTCTCCAGAATCACTGGGTGGGGAGCTGGAAGGGGTTGTCCTAGAAGATGTTCTGGGCTCCTCTTCGGTCTTGGTGGGGTCTCCCCTGTGGCTCATTGAAGAGGAGATAGAACAGTGTGTCTGACGGCTCCATTTCTAAGTGTAAATTTATAGCTCTACCACTCGCCACACCTGGGAGTGATAGAAATGATGTTTGGGAAGAATGTGCACAGGAGAAAACCCAGTTTAACTAGGGAAACGGGAAAAAAAAGGTACAGAAGGACCACCGTCCAAACTTAACATGCGGCCGAAAATGTGACCATAGGGGGTGGGAACGAAAGAAGATAAAGTTTGTGTTCTTCAATACCAATGTGCTTAGCGACATCTTAATAGTAGAAGCAATGTTAATATCCCCCAAGCAAAATACCCCTACCCTCCACTTAACACACCTCCCTCCTTCTGCTTTCACTTTCCAGTTCCCCCGGAGGCGGTATCACTCACTGACTCCGCCGCAACTCTCCTGAGTTGCGGCCGTTCTCCAGCCTCCTCCGGTGGGCACCACCAGTCCTCGGTCCACCGCTCCCAGGATCCTCGTCTTCTTCCTGACTGACTTCAAGGCTCCGCGTTCTCCTGAATTCCCGTATCGTCCTCCTCAAGTTTTCTCCGTTCTTCATCGTCTCCTCTCTTCACTTGTCCGCTTTCTTCTCTACTGGTCATAGACAACTGCTTCTTGTGTCCTCTGCTTTTCATTGGATTGTTGTATCCACTTCCTGGTTCATCTCCGCCTACTTCCGGGGTGTTTACTGGGCCTCGATGTGGAGAGACATTACACGGGGATAGTGATTGGTACACACACGATTCCTCCTCCAAGTCCCAGGATGCATTAGGCTGTCTCTGAACCACGGAATGTTCGTTCCAGGATGACTTAAAGGTAAGGCTGGCATTCTCTTTATCACACTTGCACAGAAACTTGTGGTATCTGGCAGAATCAGAAACTCCCGGTCCACCAGAGACCGCTTACTCCTACCTGCACGGTTCCGGGGAAAAAAAATGTTCAATCGGGCTTTCTCTGGAGCCGCTCCAAGAATATGGAACTCTCTCCCGCTCGCCATCAGAAGAATCCCTTCTCAGGCACGTTTCAAAAAGGAGGCCAAAACCTTCCTTATGAGTAAATTCATCTCCTAAATGCTGCATCCTACCAACACAGAGACTCTGACCAACTACCGACTAGCGCCTCCCTTCGGAGTACCAAGCTACCTCAGCAAGAAACCTGGGGTCTTATCTACAGTAACTAAAATGTAAACTGTACATACGTGTCCTCTACCCTTAATGTGATTCCTTGCCTATTGTACACTGCCATGATTCCCTGTAAAGCACTCTGATACCCTAACGGGTCAAGGTTGTGCTCTATAAAGCAATAAAATAAATAAATTGAGACCATTGAAGAACAGACAACGCTGCAGCAGCACCATCAGTCGGAGACCTCATTGCTTGCTGTAAGAGACACCCAGGGCCGTAGCCACGCATTTGTGTGCCCAGCAGTGTGAGGGGATTGTAATGGCAGTAAAATGACTCCAGTGGTCTCAGTTCTGGGAGACGTCTGTTTGCCCAGTCACAGTTTTGAATCTTAAAGTAGCATAGAGGGTGAATGTGCATGCTCCTGTGCAAAGCACATTGTGCTTGCTTGCGGATTGAAGGTTTGTATTTTATGTTGATAGGTAAGTGGGCCACTGCTCGTGATTCAGATCATTTTCTTATTTCCAGTCCATAAACTGCAATATAGCGCAGTGATCTATTTACTGGCATCAAGGTGCTGCATGCAAACTGTAAGTCATGGGTTTAGAGCCCCTATACTGTTTTTTCTCAATCTGTTGTTATTCTAAGTTTACAAAAAAGGGCTCCTCTGGGAAGTAATAAAGTATTGATAGTATAGACAATCACTGTGTTATATTTTATAGGAGGACTTTGTATTTAACTTATGTCTACATGTACAGGCTGAACGAGAGTAGGGTCGGCTTCCTATGGTCACTCCCACTTTTTGCTGTGATTCTCTGGTTTTTATCGACTTTAATGTGGCTGTGGACCTGCTAATCAGACCCACATCCAAGCTGTTCTCTCTCTAAATTGATACCATGCACTTTAGGTGCATACCAGATTGGTTACTGGGTCTCCCTTGTGAGCCCCTGTATAGTGTACCATAAGTACCCAGGGCATAGGTGCACCCTAGGTCTACCAGGGGCTGCAGCATGTATTATGCCACCTCTGGTTTGCCTTCCAAACTGACACCACAGGTCTGTTCACACAGCCTGGGTACGGTGGTGTAATCACCCCTTACTTAGATATAGTATACCTATATCTACCTTTACATATAGACACATATACACCTATAAGCCCCTCCTATGGTAGGCCTCCACAATCCTGGAGGCAGAGTGCTTGGTTCTATGTGAAAGGGTGCTCTGGCATGAGCTGAGCCCCTCTGTAGCTTCTAGAACCATCTCCTTATAGCTGTTCTATGATATAGCCATACCATATACTCTGGAGTGCATTATATTCCTTGCGGTTAATGCTAACTTTGGTTTGGCTTTATCGAAACATGTCGTGTAAGGTGTCATACGTTTTGGAATACTACCCCCCGCCAGTCCTGGCGGTGGGGGTAGCATTCCACCCTTCTAGAGGGAGAAGACATGTAAGCTACTGCTTTTCGCAATAAAGTTAAACAGAGCCTCAGCATCACAAAATGGATGCTGCTGCCACAGACACAAGTCTGACCTCCTGCTGCTGGACGAAACCCCGGCAGGGGAGGCCTGGGCAATAGGTTTCCTCCCAGACAGGGGTTTAGTGTATTGGGGCAGGGATGGCTGCATTCAGTGAATGCATCAAGACACTTACTGGGGCACACAAGGTGCTCCATGCATAGCCCGGTTCAACCAGTCGCCAGGGTACTCCAGCTCTGGCGCAAAACTGGACAACGGGAAAGGGGTGTAACCACCACCTTCTCTCACGTCAACCCATAGGAGGGACCTTGGCAAGTAATCCAGCCCCCATCCTTAGTATAAGTATAGAAGCTGTGTCCCCAGGAATTCAGATTATCCTGGGACGAAACTTTGATTCAGAACTCTTGGACCTACAACATTCTATTCTGACTAGAAGACGGAAGACCTCTCCCTTGCAGTCAAGGAGTGACCACCCTGTTCAAACAGGCACCATCAGCAACTTTGCCAGTCTGCAGTTTCAAGGCTCCTGCTGGAACCCGACAACTCTGCATCTCAAGAAATGGACTTTCAGTTTTCACTGACCCCGACCCACATCCACAGCAAAGCTGAGACCCGTGGCGGACACGAGAGACGTGGGATAGGACATCTTGGACATCCTGCATATTGCTAACTGCACTCCTTTCCTGAAATCTCAGTAAATTGTGCATTGGGGTATGAGAATCCTCAGCCCCGAGCATCATTTGCACCGAAGCCCAGTCCCCTACCCTCCGCGAGTCTCCCGTGGGCCCGCCTTCATATTTGTGCTTGATGCATCTTCCCGGCTGCTTGCCCATTTGCTAGTGAACCCCCCAAAGATGCCATATTGAAACTACTTTACTTTCCTGGTTGCTCCAGGCTTGCTCTAGCTTCCCCTAAAATGAAAAGCGCCACAGACCTTGCTGGTCTGCAACAGAGCCAATCTTGATGTCCTGTGTGGGTTGCGGTTACCAAGGCTTGTTGGATCCAATCCGGATACCAACACTGCAATCATCTAGATCCATTGTGGGTCAGCTCGAATCCAGCTCCTGGTCATTGTTGATGCCTCTTGGACCTCATGGCTGAAGAGACAAGCTGACCATCTTTACCTGCAAAGCACCCGACATCGCCTGGTTCCTTCCTGGTTCCTTCCTCCAATCAATCAATCAGGAGTTTGTTAAAGCACAACTACTCACCCGTAAGGGTCTCAAGGCGCTAGGGGTGGGGGGGTGCAGGTTCCATTCCATCAAGGAGGGGTCTGTCGAAGAGCCAGGTTTTGAGGTTTCTTGCAAAGATGGGGAGCGATGTTGTCTGCCTGAGGTGGAGAGGAAGGGCGTTCCATGCTTTGGCTGCGAGGAAGGAGAAGGAGCGGCCTACCGATCTGGTCTTTCTGGTGCGAGGGACGTCGGCGTAGGAGAGCTGGGCTGATCTTAGGGTCCTTTGGGGAGCGTGGATTTTGAGCCGGCATTTCAGGTATGTTGGTCCGGTGCCATGGAGGGCCTTGTGTGCGTGGGTGAGCATCTTAAAGGTGATTCTCGCCTCGAAGGGGAGCCAGTGGAGTGTGCGCAGGTGCTGGGAGATGTGGCAGTGTTTTGGCAGGTAGAGGACCAGTCTTGCGGCGGCGTTCTGGATGTTCTGTAGCTTGCGGATGAGGTTTTTGTTTATTCCGGCGTAGAGTGCATTGCCGTAGTCGAGTCTGCTGGTGACCAGGGCGTGAGTGACTGTCTTTCGGTGTTCGAGGGGGATCCATTTGAAGGTCTTACGAAGGAGGCGGAGGGTGTGGAAGCAGGAAGATGAGACAGAGTTGATCTGGCGTTACATTTTGAGCTCAGAGTCCAGGATGATTCCCAGGTTGCGTGCGTGGTCTGTGGGGGTTGGTGGGTTTCCGAGGGCGGTGGGCCACCAGGTGTCGCTCCAGGCGTCGGGGTTTGGGCCCATGATGCGTACTTCTGTTTTGTTGGTGTTTAGTTGTAGGCAGCTGTTTTTCATCCATTTGGCGACGGCTTCCATGCCTTCTCAAAAGTTGCGTCTGGCGGTGTTGGGCTCGTTGGATAGGGAGAGGATGAGCTGGGTGTCATCTGCGTATGACACAATGTTGAGTCCATAAGTTCTGACGATGGAGGCAAGTGGAGCCATGTAGACGTTGAAGAGCGTCGGGCTGAGGGAGGAGCCCTGGGGGACTCCGCAGGTGGTAGGTGTGGGGTCTGAGAGGAAAGGGGGGAGTCTGACCCGTTGCGTCCTGCCGGAGAGGAAGGAGCAGATCCAGTCGAGGTCCTTGTCCTGGATTCCTGCGTTGTAGAGTCTGCGTATTAGGGTGCAGTGGGAGACTGTGTCGAACGCCGCTGATAGGTCTAGGAGGATGAGGGCTACTGTTTCTCCTTTGTCCAGTAGGGTACGGATGTTGTCTGTTGCGGTGAGGAGGGCGGTTTGGGTACTGTGGTTTTTTCTGAAGCCGGATTGGGAGGAGTCGAGGATATTGTGTTCTTCAATGAATGTGGCGAGTTGGCTGTTGATGGCTTTCTCGATGACTTTCGCTGGGAACGGGAGCAGGGAGATGGGTCTGTAGTTTTTGAGGTTGGTGGGGTCCGCTGAGGGTTTCTTCAGGAGGGGGTTGACCTTGGCGTGTTTCCAGTCGTCGGGGAACGAGGCGGTCACCAGGGAGCGGTTGATGGTGTGGCAGAGCATGGGTGCGATGGTGTCAGCGGCTCTGTTGAAGATGTGGTGGGGCAGGGGTCCGTGGGGGCCCCTGAATGGATTGACTTCATTGTCTTCAGTGTGTCTTTGGTGGTGAGGGCTGTCCAGTCATCAATCGCTGGTTTACGGGTGTCGGGGTGGTTGGTGAGGGTTCAGTGTGTTGGTTGTCTTCATCGAAGTTGTCGTAGATGCTCTTGATTTTGTGGTGGAAAAAGGTGCTGAGTTTGTCGCAGAGGTCTTGTGACGTAGGGATGTCGGTAGACTCGCTGGTGGGTTGGGCGAACTCCTTGATGATGCTGAAGAGTTCCTTGCTGTTGTGTGCGTGGGTGGAGATTCTGTCTTCAATCGCTTTTTTCCTCGTTTCTCTGATGAGTTGATGGTGAGCGTTGGTAGCGGCTCTGAAGTTGATGTGGGCTTCTGTGGATTTGGTGTTTCTCCAGGCCTTTTCGAGGTGGCGGCATGTGCGCCTGGACTCTCGAAGTTCAGTCGTAAACCATCTGGCTTTCTTGGCACGGGTATTGTTGTTTTTCTTGAGGGGGGCTATGGTGTTGGTGCTGTCCGAGATCCATCTATGCAGGGTTCGGGCTGCGCTGTTGGGGTCGTCGTTTTCCATGATGGTTGGGGTCGGAGTTGTTGAGTGAGGAGATAAGCTGGTCGTCGGTGATTGTGGTCCAGTTTCTTTGTGGAGGCAGGTGCTGGTGTCTGTGGATGGTGGGTGATCTGAAGGTGAAGTGGACGCAACGATGGTCGGTCCATGGGAGTTCGGTGGTGTGGCTGAAGTTGATGGAGTTTCCTGTAGTGAAGAGGGGGTCGAGGGTGTGTCCTGCTGAGTGTTTTTTTGGCTCGGTCACGATCTGGCAGAGTCCAATGTTGTGGAGGTTGTCCAGGAGGCATGTGGTGTTGGGATCCAGTTGATTGTCGAGGTGGAAGTTGAGGTCTCCCAGCAGGGTGTAGTTGGTGGATGCGATGGCCTGCGGGGAGATAATGTCCGTGATGGCATTGGTGAAGGGTCCGCGGAGTCCAGGGGTTCGGTAGATGAGGGTTCCTCGGAGGGCGGCAGTGGGGCTGGCCAGCATCTTGAAGTGAAGGTGTTCCATCAGTTCTGTGGACTCATCAGGGAGTGTGCTCAGGAGGAGGCTAGATTTGTGGACGATGGCGATTCTTCCTCCTGGGTGGGTGGGGCGGTCCTTCCTGTAGATCTTGTATCCTTGGGGGATGGCGATGGCGATGTCCTGTCCTGAGGTGGCGTTGGTCCAGGTTTCGGTGAAGAATGCTACGTCCGGGGTGGTTCTGTCGAGGAGGTCCCAGATTTCTGTGGCGTGTTTGTGGAGGGATCGGACGTTGAGGAGGATGCATTGCAGGGTCTTTGGTTCGGTTGTGTTCTTGTGGGCGGGTTGTACTGGATCCGTGTTCTTGGCGGTGCTGCAGGTGTGCCGGCAGCGGTGACAGCTGAAGGGTCCATGAGTGTCGGCTGGTGATGCTAGCTTGTAGTTGTTGTTGCAGCCTGGGTTCAGTGCGTGGAGTGCTGGTGGGTCGAAGTGTTGGCGGGGCGGAGGTCCAGCGTTCCAGGTGCTGGTCGCGGACGGGTTGCGGACGGGCACAGACTTGCTTGCCTTTGACGCGCCTTCGGTGCACCAGCGGCGCGCCCGCAGCCCGCGGCCGGGCCGCCATTGAGTAGGGGTCGGGGAGGGCTGGACAGCTGGGAGGCGGGAGCAGGGAGAGGAGCTGGATTGGGCCGGTTGCGCTGGGGGGGGGGGAGGCCACGGGGGCAGCAGCGGCGGGGAAAGGTAAAGAGAGGAAAGAGGGGATAAAGAAAAAAAGGAAAATAAGCAGAAATAAGGCACAAAAGAGCAGAGATGCAGAAAAGGGCAGAAAGGTGAAAGATGGAAAGGGTAGAAAAACAAGTGAAAACGAGTGAAGGAGCATAGGGAGAGAAAGGGAAAATGGGCAAAAATAAGGCAAAAAAGAGCAGAGGTGCAGAAAGGTGAAAGATAGAAAGGGTAGAAAAACGAGTGAAGGAGCAGAGGGAGAGAAAAGGAAAATGGGCAGAAATAAGGCACAAAAGAGCAGAGATGCAGAAAGGTGCAGAAGGGTGAAAGATAGAAAGGGTAGAAAAATGAGTGAAGGAGCAGAGTGAGAGAAAGGAGACAGAGGTCCACTGGATCACTAGGCATGAGGCGCAGGGAAACCTGCAGGTGGAGGAGGGCCTCGATCACTAACACTCAAGAGTGCAGGGGCAGGGGCACCTCACTTAATGGTGGATCTGCGAGGGTGGGAGAGCAATTTCACTGACAATGAGTCAGTGGTCTTGCTAGTCACTGTTTGGTGACCCAGATTCTGTCCCCTCTGCTTTCAGGTTCTTCTCATCTTTGATCCACTCTTGGATCCACCCCGACACTTTTCCTCTAGTCGCCTGCAGCACTTCTTTGCAGCTTTCCATAGAAAACGACAACGAAACCCGACACGAAAAGGCTCCTGTGCACCCGGTGATGTAACACGAGTGCTCCGGTGCTCCCATGGGTCTTGATTCTCGAAGTGTCCTAGTTTAAAAGGGTTCCATCCAAGTCCTTCCGGAAGTGTCCTTAATCTTTAACTTTGTAACTTTTACGAACACCATAGAAAGTCAATGGGAACCCGCACCTGTGTTTAGACACTGCACGCAGCTCCTGTGGGTCTCTTACTTCCTAACAACTGGTTGATTAGTGTAGCCCCAATGATTCTACAGGCCCTAGGCCTGCTTTCTAACTCTCTAGTCTTCTTATACCACTTTCTAAGTATATGGTTAGTGAGGCCCCTAGGGCATAACGTATGCTGTGCAACTTATTATGTATTAACTGTGTGACTTGTATTGTATTTTTACCTCTGACCTCATAAATAGTGCAGGGGGTTGTGTTTAGATTATATACATATATATCTGATATATACCTTGTGTGGTGTCCTTTCATTTGGTATTCAAGGGATTATATATGGTAAAACAACTTGCTTAACTGGCCTACTGCAGTCTTAGCCTGATGCCTGCTGGTTCATGCTACCACTAGGATAGCTTTCTATAAGGTTGACTTTACAACCACCATCAATAAGGGTCGATTAGACTGGTGCAAGGTGCCCACTAGAACTAGTGGACATCATATGCCAGGCTAACTTCTCACACAGGCAATTTGTGACTCCTACAACTTATAACCCTCATCGACTCGTTTTATGTTTTATGTTTTATGTTTTATGTTTTATGTTTTATGTTTTATGTTTTATGTTTTGTTTTGTTTTGTTTTGTTTTGTTTTGTTTTGTTTTGTTTTGTTTTGTTTTGTTTTGTTTTGTTATGTTATGTTATGTTATGTTATGTTATGTTATGTTATGTTATCCGGATTTGTAGAGCACACAGATGCCCCAGCAAAGGGGCGTCCTGGCGCTGACAGAACAGAAAACCGGGCAAAAGCAATAACAGGAGCCCAAAACACAACAGCACTAGGGGTCTAAGGGAAAAAGGAAAGTTTTAACAGCCTTCCTGAACGACAAGAGTCCGTCAATCGCACGGATATGGACAGGAAGGGCGTTCCATAACTTGGCAGCGAGCACTCTAAAAGAGCGGCTGCCAATCCTAGACCTCTTGAAACGCGTTACTATAGCCAAGTGAAGACCAGAGACCTCAGAGACCGTGATGGAACATATGAAGAGATGAGATGCTTCAAAATCTGAGGAGACGAGTGTTTCAGGATTTTGAAAGAGAGACAAAGAGACTTGAACTTAATTCTCTGAGCAACAGGAAGCCAGTGGAGCTTGTGAATATTTTTTTTGGCTGAACAGAATCTTGGTAAGCCAACCAGAGCCCTGGTGGCAGCGTTCTGAACGCGTTGAAGTCTAGAGAGTTCAGCCTGATTAGCTCCCAATAGAAGAGAACTGGGGTAATCTAACTTCGACAGAATCATAGCTTGTACAATAAGCTGTCTAGTAGGTGCATCAAAGAATTTAAAAATAGATCTGAGCTTACGCAAGGTCCCGAAACACATGGCAGCAACCTTTTTAGTATGTGTGGTAAAGCTGAGTTTAGAGTCGAACCAGACCCCTGGACTTTTAACCTCAGTAACAGAGATAGGAGTAGGACCGAGCTCTGATGGCCACCAATTGTCGCCCCATAGGTGACTCTGTTTCTCAACAATGAGCACCTCGGTTTTCCTGGCGTTCAATTGAAGGTAATTATCAGTCATCCAACGAGCCACAGAAATAAGCCCCTCACGGAACTTAGCAGCCTCAAGATCGGAAGCCCCACTTGCTGCAACCGCCAGCTGCGTGTCGTCAGTGTAGGACACCATAGTCAGGTTCCCACACTTGGTGACAGCAGCCAGCGGCTGCACATAGAGGTTGAACAAAGTGGGGCTAAGAGCCGATCCCTGCGGGACTCCCTGGGCAATCACATAAGGTTTAGATTCAAAAGGTGGAGTGGCAACCTTGAAGGTACGACCAGATAGAAAAGATCGAAACCATTCAAGTGCCATATTGTCGACACCCCCCTCAACCAAACACTGAAGTAAAATATCGTGGGAGACCGTGTCGAACGCGGCACTGAGATCAAGAAGAACCATTGCCGCAGTGTAATCAGAATCAACCAACATGCGAAGGTGTTCAGCCATAGAGAGTAGCGCAGTCTCGGTACTATGACTGGGCCGAAACCCATTCTGCGATGGATCTAGTATATTGGCAGAATGGAGATGATTAGATAAGATGGTGTTAACATGGGCCTCGGTCAGTTTAGCTGCCCACGGGAGGAGGGAGATAGGATTATAAATCTCCAATTTTAGTGGGTCCAGGGCAGGTTTTTTAAAGATAGGAATCACCTGGGCCTGTTTCCAGGTGCCAGGGACGGAGCCTAAGGATAGGGACAGATTGATGAGCTCACATAAAGGAGGGAGGCAGAGGGAGGCAGATTCTCTAAATTGAGCGGGTCGTAGCGGATCCTTCGGAGAACCTGATTTAACTTTCACTACAAGTTTGTTAAAATCCTCCATTGAAAGCTCTGGGAGGTGAGATAAAGATGAAGTAGTTTTCGAAGCAGGTATCAGTTTCTGCGAAGACCCTGTGGAGCTGGGAAAGGCACAGTAAATACCCTCCACCTTACCAATAAAAAAAGCAGCCAAATCCTCACAATGGGAGGAGGAGCAAATCTCAGCAGCTGATGAACTGCTAGTAGTAAGATCCTTAAGCACTTTAAAAATAAGTTTGGTCGGGTTAGTACTGGTACTAAATTCACGAGAAAAGTAGGCGGCACGAGCCCTGCAGATCGCTCTATGATACTTCTTGATACCAGCAAGGTACTGAGTTTTTCTTTCAGGCTGATATGATTTACGCCAGGCTCTTTCGGCTTGTTTGGAAGATTGTTTTAGGAGCCGAAGCGAATCATCATACCAGGGGCTGGAATCGGTACGCCGCTGTTTGCTCTCAGCGATGGGAATCAGCCTATCCAAGGCTTTAGTCAGCCAGTTGCAATAAAGATCACAGCCAGACTCCACATCAGTAAAAGTGCCCAAGGGGAGAGCGCCGAGAAGCTGATGGAAGTCGTTCAATTTCAGTTTTTTCCAAGGGCGTCTGAGAATAGTAGGAGTTGAGGCTTTGAGGACTGGATCATTAAGCGTAAGATGTAATTCAATTAAATGATGGTCAGTCCAGGCCATGGGCCTCGGAGGCATCACCTTAACCATTGTAAGGTTAATGAAAAAGGGGTCCAAAATATGACCGCCAACATGTGTGTGGTGTTCAACTAATTGAAATAACTGGAGCGCCTCCAGATCGGCAAGAGTGCTGCTGGCCGCCGGTGGGCATGGAGAGTCAAAGTGGAGATTTAGATCAGCGACAATGCTAAAGTTAGCAGCTTTTAGGGCCAGAGAACTAACTACGTCAGGAAGAGCAGCCCTGAAAGCAGCATCCGGACCCGGCCAGAAAAAGTGGGCGCTTTCGCAGCCAGCTATATCTATGGCCTTCCAGATACACGGATAACAAGATTTAACAGCCGCCGCAAGGCCACCACCTCTAGAGTAAATTGTGTACTCAGGAGGGAGTGCCAGTTTAACCGGTGCCAAAGCATCGTCATGAAGCCATGTTTCTGACATGAAAAGAATGTCAGGAGTCTCCTCCATTAGTAGGTCATGGATATCCAAATGATGCTTAACCAAAGATCTAACATTGAGATGGCATACCTTAAAAACAGAGGAATCTTGATGTTTCACCTGAGAAGAGCTAATGTTGTTAAGACGCTCTTAAAAAGACTAAGCTATGTGCAGAAATCGGAACAGGGGATGTAAGAGAAAAAGCACACCCAGGGCAACGAAAAGGGCCGCACAGAGGATGTAAAGAAACATCAGAGCACGGGGACAAAGTCGGACGTAGGCAGAGCAACTCAGCTCTGGAATACCTACTTATAAAGGGAGAGGAGAGCGACGTGTACATGTACATTGATTACACATTTGTATGATTTATTGTGTCTATGTGTGTGATAAAAAGCGGCCTGATGCCCTACTCTGAGACGAGTAGAACTATAAGACACCTAAATAAAAAAGAAATGCATGAAATGCGCAGGCGCGCGTGCATGCACAGTTTTCTCAAGGATTACCCAGATGTCGAGGAAGAGGAGGAGGAGGGCAGCCCGGGGATGCCACAGTTCAGGTAAGTGGGTTTAATTTACTTTTAAGTAATGTGGAATTACTTGTTAATATTGGGTGCGGAGGCGGGTGGCGTAGCGAAGCAGAGTTTCACAGAGTTTGTTCACAATGCCCACTACACCCAGGGTTCTTTTTTCTTAGTTTTGTCCTCTGTTACTCTGTGCCTGTGCTTGCATGTTAATGCATCATTTGTCCCTTCCATTTGTGTTTTGGCAACTGCATGGTTATTTTTGGGGTCCGGTACTCCGAAGATATTGGAGCGCAAAATGCCTTTCGAAGCTTCAAAGTCGCCCGCTCTAGCCATTATTAGTGTTTGTTTCTGCAATTTTAGATGTCGCCCATCATTTGGGCTATTTTTGGCAGGATACTGGTTTTGTTGTGGATTTCTTTGTATGGGGGATTGGACTTGTTTCGCTTTGGTACCGATGACGCTCTACCAATGGTACCAATGACGCACTGTACAGTGCACAACCGTGGAAAGTTTCTATGGAGCTAAAAATAAACTGCTAATGACAGAAATAAATTGTAGATAAGCATTGCGAAAGCACTTTCTGCGCTTCTTGTCTTGTTTCATTGCAGTGAATTAAAACACTGAGAGTTCCCATTGGGAGATGGGTTTGCGTCTCATGTACTCCATAGCTGTCAAGGTTTCAGATTGCTATGTGTGACATTTCATTAACTTCAGGGAAATTATAAGTGACATTTCAACGACAATGAGAGACACTTTCTCGCGAGCAGAATCAAGCAATGGAGATGATGGAAACAGATACATATCAGAAATACACCCATTTGATCAGCAAGAAACTCTTTGAAGATCTTAAAACTGCTAAAAGCACCAGAAATGGTCGCTCAGTCCACGTGGGACCGGGCCCAACAGGAAGGTTGTGTAAGGGCCCAACATGAACAAGTTACACACTGAGTCATCTCTGCTGCCAAAGTGTCCCACAGAATTAAAAAAACAAGATGAGAGGCAATATGATCACAAATGAAGATACATTTCAGATTAATATATTTCAATATTTCACATTATCTTCAGATATTCAGTAGAGATGGGTGTGTAAGTAAAGGCACAGCCATAGTTTGAAAGTTCAAGTCCAAGTGTTTGTATCGGGTTTCCTCTTGTTGTCTGAGTCTCAATATTCATCTGAAATACACTTTTACAGGACTTCAGAATTGGTAATACTCATATGAATTGAAGAACTGTGACAGTAATCTGGCTTGCTTTACTGTCTTCTACAATCATTGATATTACTTTACAGTGTCCTGAAGAAGCCCTTGTTGTAGGGCGAAACATGTTGGCCGGCTGCACTCGTATGAATTATATACATTTGAAATAAAGAATCTCCTGTTCACATTGGGAACTGTGGATTGAAATCATTGAAATTTGGACTCTTCATTTGTGATCATATTGCCTCTCATCTTGTTGTTATAGTTGTATTCGATTCATGGCCATGTGGTGACTGTTCATTTGAGGTGGGCAGTATTATTCTTGTGACTCAAGAGTAACTATACTGGGGCGTGCAGTAAGTCGTGCCTTGCTGACATCTTTTGTTCACATGTCCCACAGACTCTGCCCACGTCAGCATCGGAGTGTCTAAATCCGATGCTGACGAACATAAAGGGACTGCACTAGTGCTCCCTATTTTCATTGTGTTTTGTTTTGTGAATGTACTGTTATTTCTTCTGCTTTAAAACTGCTGCAAATAGCCTTTTGTACTGTAACTTTGTGGTTGGTGCTTTGAATATGCACCATACCATGCATGCTTTTTAGGTCTCGACCTGATAAAGCGCATGCACTGGTCTGGACGAGAAATTTAGTAGCTGCTTTTAAAAGTGCTACCAAAGCGCCCCCAGCTTGCTATCACGTGCACAAGAGCGCGCGTGACGTGCACAGCTGGCATTTGGCTTCTTTTATCGCCTGCATGCCCCGTCACTCTGCTGGCCTTTATGCCCGTCCGTCCTTCCTCCCTCTCACACTCGGCGACGGCACTTTGCCCTTCTCCCTCCCACACCGCAGAGCAGTCCTTTTACAAATGATTTGTAAATTAGAATTCTGTGCTTTGGCATGTGGGCTTCCAGTAACAGTAGAAAATCCTGGGCTTTACTAAGTTACTTTTGTCATAGTAGAATCCTTTTCGCGTTTGAGTTCAAGTAGATGAGGCACTGGAAACTTTGGATTTATACCAGCAATTTACGATTTGAGCTGCAAAAAAACAGGTGCTAGAGTCCCACACTTGCGCTCCCTGAAAGATTATTAAAAGCACAGAAACTTGTGGTTGTTTAAAGTGCAGAAAAGATTGTTCATGCCTCTTCACTGGCACTTCTTCTGCTTGTCATAGAGGTTACTGCGTGTTTCCAGGTTTGTGCTTCACTGGAGGAGAATTAGCAGCGCAAAGGTGAAGAGTTAGCAATAAAACCAGAGGGCGCTGTGCGGACTGGCCTGCACACTCAGGGGCTTGCACGGTTAGTGGCTCTTCCTCATAACAAAGCTGTTTCAAAATCCTGCTTTAAATTTGGCTCTAATTAAACCAGGCGTGTGCATGCAGGCCTTTGTTCTCCACATACAGCTCGTGCCCGTGCTCCGCCCATTGCATTGCAAGCTACATTGGTGAGGGTTTGTTGACCCTTAAGTATAGACTAAAAGTCTACCATTGTCACCTTTGTTTAAGGAATGTGTTGATTACTGGATTTTAGGTTCTCTACTGGTTGTACATGAGTAATCAAGCCTGGCCGGAAGTTGTCTCAGCTTCAGCCAATTATTCGTGAGACCGACTGTGCAGCAGCAGGCTCTGAAAATCAAAGGAAATCATTTAATCCACGTCAGCACGTCACACTGGTCGTTCAGGCAAAGCCATTGTTCCTGTTTCCTTCAGCAGCTCTTTACCTCTGTTCATCACTAAGGATGTCCAGCTAACACCGGTACAGGACAGGGCACTATTGAGGGTTTCGGCTTAAAATCACAGAAAGGTACATACCGGTGAGCGTGTCTGCATGAGCATGTGTGCACGTGTGTGCGTGAGCGAGAGTGCACTTTGAAGTTTCAAAATGTCCAGTACTAAATCACATGCTACAAAATGGCCATATATGTACTTAATGACCATATAAGTACTTTGACGATATGT
This sequence comes from Lissotriton vulgaris, assembly GCF_964263255.1. Classification (NCBI taxonomy): domain Eukaryota; kingdom Metazoa; phylum Chordata; class Amphibia; order Caudata; family Salamandridae; genus Lissotriton; species Lissotriton vulgaris. The sequence continues at coordinate 80,412 of NW_028251103.1, read as the reverse complement.
ATATTTCTAACGTACGCAGATATTAAGTGTTGTACACAATAGTTTTGTGATTGATATTTTTACTGACAGCCTTCTGTGTATACACACACGTTTAGGGAGTCCTTTACAGTCAGCAGTAGCAGTGCATCATCTCCTCACACACACAGACCAAGTGGTACAATGCTAAAAGCAGAGAAAGTTGACCATCGCACACGAAACACATTCAGGACAAGCAGCTGTAATGTAAGCTTCTTTCACACCCAGGAGATACACTTAGCTGAGGAGTAAATTGCGAAACTTTGCACCTCTCCATGTTTCTTCAGCTTTCTAAAACTCTTCATAAAGATTACAGACTTCCAAAAACTGCTGTTTTGCAAAATGAAACATCGAAAAAATGTCTAAAGGTAGATTTCTACTGCAGAAGAATTATTTCCTTGAGTAATTTGGCAAAACAAAAAGAGGTGATTTACTTACACTGTAATAAATCATTCTTCACCAATGCTGTTTCATCAAACTCAACAGTTTGCCTTTGGTTTTCCTCTCGCTTGCTCCCTGCCTCTGCACCTCCCCCCACTCCTCGCTCACTTTTTCTCTTGCTTCCTTGCCTCCTCCGACGATCCACACTAGCTGCGCGGAGATCACAACAGCAACCTCGCTAATACTTTTGATGATTGCCAACGTAGAGCGACACAACCACACACACACACAACCACACACACACACAACCACACATACACAACACACAACCACACACACCCACAACCACACACACCCACAACCACACACACAACTATACACACAACCACACACACTCACTCAACCACACCTACAACAAAACACACAACCACAACCACACCCACAACTACACAACCAAACACAACCAAACAAAACCACACACAACCACACCCACAAACACAACTACCCACAACCACACACACGCACAACCACACCCACAACCACACACATAACCAAACACACAACCACACACACACAACCATGGATGGCACTAGGAGCTGGACATCATGTTTTGAAAGGGGTACTCCTAGCCAAAGGGAGCCAGTATAGAGACTGAAGAGCAAGGAAAATGCATGAACTTATATGAAGGTTGATGAGTTGTTTTGAAGTTGCATTGCCGGTTCTTTTTGATCACTTAGTTGGCTGCTGTGCGTTCTAAACCATTGTCAAAGTCCAGACGGATGAGGACTAGACTAAAGGTGGCTTGTATCTTTTGTTGGAATCCTAAATAAAGGGAGTTTTTGCCTATGCATCGGATTATGTAAAAGCACCATTTCGTGATTTGCCTCACTTGACGTGTCAGGGACATGCTTGAGTCCCAGTGCTTAATATGTGCCAGTGTTAGTCAGTGCTCGACACCTGTACTCATTTCTTCACATCACACACAATTATGAGAACCCACTACATGGTGGCCCAATCAGTCTATTAAACAAGCATTGGCATAGCCAATAGGTCTTGCTTTGGGACCTTATAAGTATTTACTTAAGCAGCACAATATCCTTAGTGCAACAACATCAACTGTTGCATGGCTAAACACTTATAAGGTCCCAAAGGCGAGACCTATTGGTTATGACAATGCTTGTTTTCTGCATGTTATTACAATGCAGTTGTTACAACGACTGCGTTGCAACAACACATGCCATTACTCCGCAAGACAGAACAACGACTTGCTCTGGGGGGGGGCTGGATGTTGGAATAATATAATTCCCTATTTCAACTCCAGTCTGTGCAACAGTAGGGAAGGTATTGGATTTTAAAACCAACACCTTCTGACCCCTCCACAATTGGTTGTTCCTACTTGTGGAGTAATGGTATGCGTTGTTACAACGCAGTTGTTGTAACTACCGTGTTGTAATTGCACGCGGTGTTCCGGATTCGGGGTAAACAATGTTTACCTGGTGCTTTCATATCCCATTGTTTATAGGAATGTTGATCGGGTTCGGTCTACCCACAGGCATCACAACAAACCTATGGGGTACGGTTATATTATGAGCTCGGCTCACTCCTTCATCAAACTGTTTATATCCTAGCTGTGAGTAGTTATTTTCACATGGCGATGACTGTACCCTCTATTGAGGCTGCCAGAAAGTTACGTTTTGTTTGCAGCAAAGGCAGATTACGTTTTAAGGGCCAATAATTAGTTTTTGGTGCTAAAAAAACACCACCCAAAGGGAAGGACAATTGTATTGAAGAATGCAACTGAATAACGCATCAAAGGTTTAGGCAGCAGTTTCTGTGGTAATCTTTGCACCCTGCAGTTCATTCAATGATAACCATCTGTTTCCCAAAAACATCAAGTACTATTTAAACCAGTCCAGACTCCTTGGCCTGCTGCTTTTTCTGGAAAAAATGGAAGCACTATAACATGACGTCATTGCTGCTTGCAACACTACTTCACACCATAATTCGCACATGTGCAAAATAATACATGTTTTTTGATGCTTTAATCACACTTTATTTAACACCTTTCTACGCATTGGTGGTGGAGTTGGTCTCCCTGAAACTTTTGCTTTGTGCTTTAAATACCCGTAAATAACAGTGGGAAAGTTTCACTAACACATTTTACAGGCTGTAAATAATGCCAGTACAACATAGGCAACTGGGACACTGTTTGTAGTCTGTTTCTTCACGAAACTGTAGCGTATAGGTAATACATTTACAGGCCAGTACTGTGTTATCATATCAATACACTAGGAGTCACAGCGGGAAAGAGAGGTGAGGCCGCCCCCCACTCACAACATTATAAACAACAAGAGCCTCACCTGAATTACACCTAATCCCAACAGGAATGACAATACGAGGGTTTTCAATATCCTTCTCAATTCCCTTGAGTGTTATTACTTGCACTACTCTAATTGTCAGGGTGTACCAAACACTACTTTAAAAAAAAGATCCAAGCTAGGTTCCACCTCCCACCAATAACTATAAAGAAAAGTGTGAAGGGAGAGAGAGAGTACCTCACGGTAGAAACACCAAAGGGGTTGCTGACTAGTACTCGCCAGCTTACCCACTTATCATCATCGGCCACTCTCTCTCTTTGTGCGGAGAAAAAGAAAAGAAAAAGTGTATGCTCTCCTTTTAAAAGAACCGTAACATAGATGTAGTGCAAAGTGACAGTCAAACTCAAATATAAGTAAATTGACCGTGCCCACTATTTATTATAAGTGCCCATTGAACCCCTGTGAGAATTAGTGAACATAATTGTCACCATTAAAAACTGGGAAAGCCTGCTGGCCAAACAATTGTATTCGATGCTGCAAGCTTTCCCAATTGAAAATGGTTTCTGTCAAACCATGATCAATTCAATGTTGCCAACATGTTTCGTTGATACAAGGTTGCTACACCATCTCAAAACTTCTTCAGGGATAATAGGGGTTCAAATTCTCAGTCTTCACTTAAAATTTGCCTGAAACCTGTGATGGTACCAAAGAACAATGTGAAGCCAGTTGTGAATATCCATCCGCCTTCCACAAAAGCACGATGAATTACAATGTAATTTAAGCACACAGTTTACTGCAATTACTGTACACATTCTTTACCTGACGGTTGCAGAGCCACGGCGTACATGCATCGTCTTTAACCTGGACAATATGGGCAAGATGTAGGTAATTCATATTTACCGACTCTTAAATACCGAATTTTACCGATTCGGTATTTAAGAGTCGGTAAATAGGAAGGGGGGAGATGTAGGTAATTCGAATTTAAGAATTACCGAATCGGTAGGATTCGGTATTTACCGATTCGGTAAATACCGAATCGGTATTGCCCATTGATTCCTATGGGCCATGAAGCCCTTAGGAATCAATGGGCAATACCGATTCGGTAAATCTACAGAATCGGTAAAATATAGGCCCCCTACATCTGAAAACCCTAATACAGTTCGGTAACGGCCGGTACCGACCGGTATTAGGGCTCCTACATCTGGCCCTTGGTCTTTTGATCATGTGTCCTCGGGGTGACTACACACTGTCAAACCCCCTGTTGAAATATAAAGAAGGCATCACAAGTTATTTACTTATTTTTCTTTATTGTCCAGACCTCTCACCATCAGCGCATGGTATGCACTCACTTGAGTATTTCTTAGCGTTATACTGTTGTATGTACTTTATTCGATAAGATTTTTATCATAAATGTATGTACATCCTCCATTTATAAGAACAACCATTTATACATACAACCAATATACAAAACAGTAAAATTTACTTGAAAAAGTTAAATACAATAAAAACAAGAACATCAAAAAAGCCGTAGCAGCCTGATAGAGGAACAGTAATCTGTAATGACTCATCATTTTCTAGCAGTTTTCCTTTACCAGCTTTGTAAGGGTCTACCAGCCACTACCCAGGTACTTTGCTACCCCGCAAACAGTGGTCAGAGATGTAGTATCAGTTGTTAAAATACGTTGGGCCATCCTATGTTGTCTAAACCCAGTTCTCTACAAATTGGTTTCAGCCAGGTTTTTCTCGCCACTTTATATGCTTTGCATGCAAAAAGGAAATGGGCTACTGACTCCGTAGGAGCTGTGCACCCTGGGCAGGGAGCTGGAGGAGAACCACACCTTTTCCATCCTGCTGTGACGACATTAATCGGGAGGGTCCCAAATCTCAGCATTAAATAAAGTGACCTGTCTCTGGGGATTTGAATGAAATCAAGAAATGGTTCAATCTTCCTAAAAGGTTTATGCTCCAGAAACAGCTCAGTAAGAGGCCCCCACTTGGCACTATGAAGCTCCTCCACCTGGACCCAATCCCAATATAATTTCTTAATTGCTTGTTTGGGCGTCGGGGACTGGTTTGCCCATGATTCGTCTAGCCCTATATTAAAAACGAACTGTCTCAGTTTATTAATTCACTTGATCTTGTTACCGGTATTCAATTTAATAGGTTCCTCCAGGGCAGCCGCATAATTTGCCAATGCAGGTGTTCTTCTCAAACGTGCCCAGAATAATAATGGTCGAAGACGAACTATGTCCTTAATCGAGCGTTTGCCCATGTCGTGGTAGAGGGGTTTTAGGGGAAAAGAGACTGGGAGGGAAACCAGATCTCGCACAAACTTATTCTCAGATTTAACCAAATCAATGGTGCTCTCGAACCCCCAAAGCTCAGACCCATATACTGCCGCTGACAGTGCTTTTCCTTCATACACCACCAGGGCCGGAGCTATCGGTTTGCTAGTAGACCCCTGCTGTTCTCTCAAAATTGCTCCCGATAAGCGCTTGTGATTGAGCAACATTTTGGCTATATGGGAGTTCCAGCACATCGTGTTGTTAACTCTGACTCCCAGATAAGTGAAGTAGTGTGGCTCACTGGTTAGAGGCGGCAGACCCGAGAGCAGAGGACGGCCCGGGACCAGGGTTCGATTCCCGGCGCGGCAGGTTTCTGGACCAGGGCCAGCGGACTCGATAATTCTCTCGCCTCGGTGCCCACTCTGATCAGCGATCACACTCGGCAACTCTGGGCATTAGCTTGCCTCATCTTCACTAACGGCCCCACCAGACCGCCGGGGATGCCTGGTCTCACCCTGGAGATACCCATTAAGGGACCATCTCTCAGGGAAGCCAGTAAGGGTTTCGCAGCGGTCGAAGAGCCTTGGGACCCTTCGGGTAAGTAGTGCGCTATATAAATGCCTATACATTTACATTTACATTTACAGATAGTCAAAGGAATCCAAAACCACGTCTAGCAGAGTGCCATTAAGGGAGATGTTATTCCTGAATCTTTTTGGAGGTGACAGGATAATCAGCTTTGTCTTGGATGTATTGATGGATAAACCCCTTTCCACACAGAATAAGCTAAACCTATCAAGCAATTTTTGGAGGCCTGCCGAGGTTTTCGACATCAGGAGGATGTTGTCGGCAAAGAGCAGGGTGGGTGTTTTCTCACCCGCCAGGACTGGGGCATCGTCTGGGTCCTCTCGCAGATGGTCTACCACCCCATTAACAAAGAGGGAGAACAAAGTCGGGGCCATCACGCAGCCCTGGCAAACCCCCCCTTTTCACCGCCACCCTCTCTGTGAGTTGTCCCTGCTTTCCCCATCTGATTTTGGCATAGTTCCCCTCGTGAAGTCTCTTAATAAAATCAAGAAGAGAAATGGGGAGACCAAGATCTTGTAGCACCTGCCAACGTTTCTTGTGGGGCACCAGGTCGAAGGCAGTCTTTAGGTCTATAAAGGCCAAATATAGACTGCCTTTCCCGATGGTCAGGATTTTCTAGTAGACCGCAAAGAATCTAAATACCTGATCTATTGTGCCCACCTTCTGCCTGAAGCCCACCTGGAAGTGGGAAAGAATGTGCTCTTCTTCCATCCAATACCAAATCCTAGAGACAATGACCCTGCCATCTACTTTCTGGATTACATCGATTAAACTAATCGGCCTGTAGTTGGCAGGGTCCTCTCTTGCCACCTTCTTGTATACTGTTACCACTTCAGCTCCCTTCCACCAGTCAGGGATGGCGTGACCCCTTGCAATCAGATTCATTAGGAGGGAGATGAACTTGGCCCAGAGCATGGGATCATGTAAAAATAGATCCCCTGGGAGACCATCAGGGCCCCCAGCCTTTCCTGGTACTATGTTCTTAATGGCCAAATGTACCTCTTTAATAGAGAAGGGGTCCGCTAATGGAATGATCTCTGGTCCAGGTCCTATAGGGGTACTTTGGAGAGACTGCTATTCACCCACATCACAGTACAAATTACAAAAGTGGGTGTACCATTGTTCTGTGATGTGGTTTGGGATGAGATCTGCTCCCCTTCTATTCGCTTTGTTAATTAGATCCCAAAAAATAGTTGAATCCTTCATCTGGGCAGCAGATTTAAGCTCCTGCCAATGCTGTTTCTCTCAATCGGCTTCGCTAAAGCTATGGCTCTTGAGTACCCTTTTCTGGCTATTCTAACTAATGTCAGGTCTTTTTTGTGCAGGGCCGTAGTTAAAGCCTTTCTTTTATGTCTGCACAATTCAGTATACTAGGGGTTACTCGATTTTGCTGGATTTTGTTTCAGCATTCGCCGCACTTTAACAATAAAAAACGATCCCAGCCTCTCTACTACGGTACTGTAAAATTTGGTTAGGGGGAGGGCCAATGATTTTTCCTGTACCGCATTAAGTAGTTCCAATTCTACAGTCTTCTGCATTATAAGCTCCTTAATACTAGACAACTTATCCTCCTGACATGCTACCTTGTGCCATTTCAATCGGCGGTTACAATTCGATGGCACAACCTCCTTTGTTTGCATTAGTGGGGCATTAGTTGACTTTACATTGGTCAATCCCCACCTAATCTTCATACATAAGGGATTATGATCACTGTCCTGGGAATAAGCATGGGGGGAAAATCCGTTCCGCTCGCGGATTTTGCGGATTTTCGATAAATCTGCAATCCGCGAACGCTCGCGAATTTACCGAAAATCCGCAAATTCGCACGCAGCGGATTTTTTTTTCTTGGTGATACAATTTTGCGGCGCGCGGCGTTCACTTACCGTCATTCAGCGTTTGCCGAGTAGTTTTTCTCGATATTTTGCGAGTGCTGCGCCATTTTGGATCTTGCTGCGGGATCCCGCGGGAGTTTGGCGACCGCGATTACGTCATCGCGGCTTGCCACCTTGCACAGCGAGAGTTTGTCAACGCGAGTACGCCGTGATCACGTATCGCGGGAGTTCGCAATTGCGACCACGTAGATGCGGCGGGCAGCAACAATCTTGCACTCGCGAAAATACTAAATTTGCAATTCTGCACAAGAAATCCACCAGAAAGCAGAATAAACCTTCTGGAAATGATGATTTTTATCAGAATAACTTGTCAGGTTGACATTTGCCTGCACTTTTCTTTTCCAAGGAGTCCATTTTGGGGAGGGAGGGAGGAAGGAAGTGCCCCAGAGTCTCCAAATTCCTGTTCCTGTCCAGTAGGCTCCTCCCAGTGCTTTCTTCATGTGCTGGTCACTTTAATTCGGATTCTTCACCTGGAAGGATTACTTTTTTGGATGCTGCTGGATATTTGGATTTGAGGCCTTTTTGACTTTCTTTGGATCACTTTTGGATTAGAAATTTCACAAGTAAGTTTGTTTGGGGCATTACAGTTGCTGCAACTACAATTTTGGAATTTTCGATTTTTGGGCTGTCGTTGGGGCCTTTTGCCCAGGGGTACTCAGTGGTGGGTGGACTGATTCTTTCTGTGGGGTCTCTTTAATAAAAACATCATGGAGGGCCTGGATGGCTTGGTATTGTGCTGATTTTTCTGTGATTTTTGTTTTTTTGGGCTGTTGTTGTGGCCTTTTCACCAGGGGTAGTGAGTGGTGCATGGGCCTAGTCTTTCTGTGGGGTGTCTTGAATTTAAACATCACAGAGGGCATGGATGGCATGGGATTGTGCTGATTTTTCTGTGTTTTTCGATTTTTTGGGGTGTTCATGGGGACAGGCCATGTGGGTGGGGCCCATTTTGAGCGCTGCTACAGGCAGGCCCTGGCCATGTGCTGAGAGGCAGGGGGCCATTTTGAATGCAGGCAGTGTTCTTAGGTCTGCAACCATTTTGCCTAGCTTTCAACCTTTATGCCCATGGGTAGTGAGTGTTGCATGGGCCTAGTCTTTCTGTGGGGTGTCTTGAATTTAAACATCATGGAGGGCATGGATGGCATGGGATTGTGCTGATTTTTCTGTGTTTTTTGATTTTTTGGGGTGTTCATGGGGACAGGCCATGTGGGTGGGGGCCATTTTGAGTGCTGCTACAGGCAGGCCCTGGCCATAGGCTGGGAGGCAGGGGGCCATTTTGAATGCAGGCAGTGTTCTTAGGTCTGCAACCATTTTGCCTAGCTTTCAACCTTTACGTCCAGGGGTAGTGAGTGTTGCATGGGCCTAGTCTTTCTGTGGGGTGTCTTGAATTTAAACATCATGGAGGGCTTGGGATTGTGCTGATTTTTCTGTGATTTTCGATTTTTTGGGGTGTATAACTGAACTGATGTTCCTCTGTCTTCGATTGCTTTTAGGTGCACAAGACTCAAGAGAACCACCAGTGCCAGGCAGAAGTCCTGCAGCGGTGTGTGTGTGCAACATAACGTCTCGCGACGTCACGTCTGGCCACAGACAACTCTGCAACTCGTGCAACTGCGGCCTGCTGTTCTGACCTGCTCTGAAGAAGATGGCCCCAAAAAAAGTTCCCCGTAGCTCCTCTACCAAGAAAGTTGCCTGTAAGGAGCAGAAGAAGCAAGTTACCAAGGAGACTGGTGTGCCGCCCGCCACATTTTTTGGGAGTAAAAAAAAAAGTACGCCTGCAGCAGCAGCGGGATCTGCTGGGGACCAAGCTGGGAGCAGCACCCCCGCTCCATTGCGCTCAGTGCCACCACCACCACGCCAACTTAAGTCCAAGCCCTTGAGTGCTGCAGAGGCACTTAGTCTAGTTGTTCAATCACCATCGACCAGTGATGTTGGCTCATCGCAAGAAAGTAGCAGCAATGTCCCTCAATCAACACAGGTTGTTGTAACTCATCTGACGAGTGTTGAACAACCACAGCCGCAACAACAACCACATGTGCAAGTACAAGCCCAAGTACAATTGGAAGGAGAGGCAGCGCAAGGAGATGTGCAAGCAGAGGTGCATGGAGGGTCACAAGTGCCCACAATAGTTGTTCCTCCCGAAGTAGGGGCACATCAGGAAATCGACAATCAAGGCGAGGTATCATTTGAGGAAGCCACTCCTCCTGATGATCATTCATTGTCTTCCACACCCCTAGCAAGGAAGAGATCAAGGGTGGTGTCTACATCTTCTTCAAGCACACCTCCTTCTGATGATATGGATCAAAATTGGGAACCAGCACCACTGCTGTCTGAGAGTGAGGCACACCATGATCTGACAAAGGTAGTTAAGCATAAAAGGAAGCTCGCCCAAAGTCTCATACTTATGGAGTGTGATGAGGCTCAACAAAAAGTGGCGGATACTGCTGCTGATGAAGACTCTCACGACGACGACGACGCACTTAGGCTTCACTCCAGCCTCAGCGGGCATGCAGCAAACAGACATTTTGACCCTAGCCCGAGAAGCTGCTGAGCGTGATGATGATGTTGTCGACGAGGAGGCAATGGAAACACCACAATCATTGGAGTTAACTAGTACACCAACACCTACCGCTTCCATATTTCTTCCTCGCCAGAAGGGACCTCCATCCACCTCGACCTCAATTAGTGGTGGTGAAAGTGCACAATGTAGTAAAGTTCGGCAATCCACATCCTCCACTTCATCTGGCATTAGCAGCATGACCACCACCAGTATCGCCGCCTCCTCCGGCCCCCACAGACAATTCAAGTCCCCAGTTTGGGACTTCTTTAGTGTTTGCCCAAAAAGGGAAAACTTCGCCATTTGTAGCATTTGTAAGCATGCAGTTAGTCGTGGTATGTTTGGTACCAACTATGGTTCCGGAGGCCAGAGAGGTCATCTTAGGAGACAGCACGCTGTCCAATGGTTTGCGCACCTAAAGGAGATCAAGGAAGCCCGAATTGCAAGTCAAGAAAACGTTGATGTTTCATCTGATGATGACGAGGAGGAAGAAGACGTGTCAAACACTTCACTTACACCCAGTACCCCTGTCACCAGCACACCCCATGTGAGCCACACTAAGTGTGTGGGAGAGAGTGAGACACCAATGCGAAAAAGTTCATCAGCGAGCGTAACAGGGTCAAAGAAATCATCATCATCATCCCGTAAATGCTTGGTCCAGGGCAACATTAGAAAAATGCTTTTTTCAGACGCGCCATATGAACGCAACCACCCACTGACGCGTCTGTATAACACTAAGCTGGCTAAAATGCTAGCTCTGGACCTTCTCCCTTTTTCTTTTCTAGAAGGGGTTGGTTTTCTAGAATTAGTGGCAGCACTCTGCCCTAAATGGAAGGTTCCTAGCCGGTTCTATTTTGCCAGAGTTGCGGTTCCAGCACTACATGAAGATGTGCTGGAGGTGATTGGGGCAGCTTTGCAGAAGAGTGCTGTTCACACTATACATCTGACAACAGACATGTGGACCAGTGGCGCAGGCGCTGATTACATGTGCATCACTGCACACTGGGTCTCTTTTTCAGGGGTTAAAGCAAAGCTAAACGCAGGTGTTGACCCGGACCAAGTTTTTAAAGCTGCTCGGAAACATGCAACACTAGCCATGTTTGGCTTGGAGAAACGTCACACAGCAGAAAACATTTTGGATGAGTTTAACACAAAGGTCTTTCACTGGCTGTCCCCAAAAAAACGCCAGATTGGTTATGTTTCCACGGATAATGGCGCCAAAGTAGTTAAGGCCATGGAGCTGGGTGAGTATTTCAGAGTGCCGTGTTTGGCGCACTGTATAAACCTGGTTGTTAAAAAATTCTTGAGTGATGAAGACAGTCCAGCGTGCGAGTTAGTGGCCACCAGCCGAAGAATGTGCAACCATTTCAGCCATTCTTTTAAGGCCCGGAAGCATCCGAGGAGCCTGCTACATGAACATTGAATGCCAGTGAAAGGACTCATCCAGGAGTTGGCAACACGTTGGAACTCAACCTTCTACATGCTTGAGCGTCTGTATGAGCAGTATACGGTACTCGATCACTATTTCTTAACAGTGGGTCCAGCTCGGAAGGACCTGAGGCTAGATGCGGCGCAATGGAACCTAGTTAAAAGCCTGACAGACATGCTTCGTCCTTTTGAGGTCTTCACGTGTTCAGTCAGCAAGTAGGACTGTAATTTGGGAAAAGCTATCCCATTGTTGCGCATGCTGGAGCACCAACTGAAGGCGGTGTCTTCTAAGTTTGAAAAAGATGAAGAAAAGAAAGAGGCTTTTCTTTTGGCGGAGAAATTATTAGAGCGCCTACTTGGTGATGAACGTCTTAAAATGATCCACTCAGAACAGCATTGCATTTGTGCTACTATTCTGGATCCACGCTACAAAAAGGCGCTGGCAGGCCAAGCATTCTTTCCTTTTGGTGATCAAGATGTTACAAAGTACAAACGTTGGCTAGCCTTGTCAGCCAAGAGGTTTGAAAGAGAACGGCAGCAAATTGAAGGAAAAGGCAGTACATCAGCATCAGCAGGCCATCCCAAGTTAAAAGAATCCACTTCTGCACCTGTGACTGTGGCACAAGTGACCTCTCAGCCGTTAAAGACACCGGCAACCGGATCATCTGCACCAGACACAACAGTAACATTGGATGCAGAAGAGGATTGGCTAACTTGGCTTGGGTTTGGTTCTCAAAAGGTCACAGCAAAAAGTAAGCAAAGTGGAGGAACCTTGGAGGACTTTGAGTCGATGGTGCAGGACTATCTGAATGACTCAACAGAGGTCTAGGTTAATGCTGACCCATTGGCCTATTGGCATGGGATAAAAGAATTGTGGGCACAGCTCTCCAACCTGGCTATAAACTACTTGTCTTGCCCACTCACAAGCGTGTCTTCTGAACGTGTTTTCAGTGCTGCTGGTGGCATTGTAACTTCCAAACGGAGCCCCATCTCGCCCAAAAATGTGGAGAGGTTAACAATGATCAAGATGAATCAGCACCGCATACCACCAGATTACAAAGTACGAGAAAGCACGCCGGATGAAGACGAGGTGGACAGCAACGTAAATGAAGGAATTTCTTCTCTGTTAGGTGACACTGACCTCACCCTGCCTGAATTCGCAGAGTATGATGACAAAGCCTTATTCTTATTCCCTGACACCGAGCCCTGAAAATGAGACAATGAATCAATAACTTTATTTTTCGTCCTTATTCACTTTTATTCCTGTGTGTCTGTCTTTCTTTGTTGTGCACAGTTAATATAATTCAAACTTTAATCACCTAATCACAAAAACAAGCCCATAAGCAGAACTGTCTTCACTTGTTTGCTTATTGATTTGAACGTGCCGCAGTCTGCATTCCTCAGGTTCACAAGTTCACAAGAACATGCTCCTCTATCCTCCTCCTCCAGACTCCTATTTCCCTCAAAGCAGAGGGCTGGATTACGCCCAATGAAGAAAGACTCTGCACTTGTGGGGGTGTTCTACTTCTTTGCGGGTGAGTTGACGGCTCTGGGGCCATTGCTGGGAAGCTCTAATACCGGATAAAAGTGGTTTGGACCAAATCAGAGGCGAACATTTTTTGGCGTTTTTGCTGACTTGCTTGCCTATGAGGTGCTCTTTGGGGGGTTCTGGGTGTTTGTGCGTGAGTTTTGGGGTCTGGGAGCACTGCTGGGACACTCTAATTTTGATTGCATTTGCTTTTCAGGAAATCCGTGGTGGAAAACGGGAGTTATGACCTAGCTGCACAGCGTGTTTGGACCGAAGGCCGATAAATATTGTAAGTATGAGATTTTCCTTTTTGGCTGTTTAGGGGTGTTGGGCTTTTTTGCGGGTGGGTTGGCGGGTCTTGGGGCATTGCTGGGAAGGTCTAATACCGGATAGAAGTGGGTTGGACAAAATCCATGCAGATTTTTTTTTTGCTATTTCTGACATTTTGCTCAATGTAGCGTTTTCGGGGGCCTGTTTGGGGGGCTTCCTGGTGTTTGTGGGTGGGTTTCGGGGTCTGGGAGCACTGCTGGCTATGGATACTTTAGATTGCAAGAGGTTTGAAGCAAATCCATGGTGGCATAGGGGAGTTAGGGCCTAGCTGCAGAGCGCGCGCGGAGTGATTTTGGAAATTGCCAAAAAAATGACTAAGTCCCCATTTTTGTACTTTTGCTTTTTGGCTGTTTGGGGGTCTTCTACTAGTTTTCGCCTGGGTTGACGGCTCTGGGGCCATTGCTGGAAAGCTCTAATTACCGGATAAAAGTGGTTTGGGCCAAATCGGAGGCAATTTTTTTTTTGCGTTTTTGCTGACTTGCTTGCCTTTGAGGTGCTCTTTGGGGGGGTTCCGGGTGTTTGTGCGTGAGTTTTGGGGTCTGGGAGCACTGCTGGGACAGTCTAATTTTGATTGCATTTGCTTTTCAGGAAATCCGTGGTGGAAAACGGGAGTTATGACCTAGCTGCACAGCGCGTTTGGACCGAAGGCCGATAAATATTGTAAGCATGAGATTTTCCTTTTTGGCTGTTTGGGGATGTTGTGCTTTTTTTGCAGGTGGGTTGGTTGGTCTTGGGGCATTGCTGGGAAGGTCTAATACCGGATAGAAGTGGTTTGGACAAAATCCATGCTAAATTTTTTTGGGGTATTTCTGACATTTTGCTCAATGTAGCATTTTCGGGGGCCTGTTTGGGGGCCTCCTGCTGTTTGTGGGTTGGTTTCGGGGTCTGGGAGCACTGCTGGCTATGGATACTTTAGATTGCAAGAGGTTTGAAGCGCATCCATGGTGGCAGAGGGGAGTTAAGGCCTAGCTGCAGAGCGCGCGCGGAGTGATTTTAGAAATTGCCAAGAAAATGACTAAGTCCCCACTTTTGAACTTTTGCTTTTTGGCTGTTTGGGGGTCTTCTACTAGTTTTCGCCTGGGTTGACGGCTCTGGGGCCATTGCTGGGAAGCTCTAATACCGGATAAAAGTGCTTTGGGCCAAATCGGAGGCGAAATTTATTTTGCGTTTTTGCTGACTTGCTTGCCTTTGAGGTGCTCTTTGGGGGGGTTCCGGGTGTTTGTGCGTGAGTTTTGGGGTCTGGGAGCACTGCTGGGACAGTCTAATTTTGATTGCATTTGCTTTTCAGGAAATCCGTGCTGGAAAACGGGAGTTATGACCTAGCTGCACAGCGCTTTTGGACCGAAGGCCGATAAATATTGTATGAGATTTTCCTTTTTGGCTGTTTGGGGATGTTGTGCTTTTTTTGCGGGTGGGTTGGTTGGTCTTGGGGCATTGCTGGGAGGGTCTAATACCGTATAGAAGTGGTTTGGACAAAATCCATAAGGAAAAGCCTTTTGGCACTTTTTGTAACTTAGGGTTCGTTAGGGTTAGCCCTAGCAGCAGGATTGCATGTGTTTCGGGGTGTTCTAGATTTTTGCAACTGAGTTCTGGGGTCTTAGAGCACTTGTGGGAATGTGTAATTTTGGTTGCAAGTGATTTGAAGAAAATCCATGGTGGGAAAGGGAGAATTTGGCATAGTTAAAGAAAGCCTTTGCCACTATTCTTAACTTAGGGCTCGTTAGGGTTAGCAGTATTTGTATTGCATGTGTTTGGGTGGGGGGGTTTGCGAGTCTTGGAGCGATGCTGGGTATGGATACTTTTGCTTGCTTGCAAGTGGTTTTAATACAATCCACGGTGGGTAAAGGGGTATTTGGGCCTACTTTTACTTTCAAAGTATGTTTTGTCACCAGTTTTCTACTAGGCCTTGTTTTTTGAGATCTGATTGGGGGTCTTCTACATTTTTGCGATTGGCTTTAGTAAGGGTCTGGGTGGGAGCACTGCTGGGAAGGTCTAATTTTGTTCTAAAACACAGTTTACAGTACACGTAGCTTGAGGGGAAAGATCCGCTAAATTAATTTGCCCATACTTATTTATCCTTCAAAAGGAGACTCAGACAGAGTACGCACTTTCAAAAATATTGTACTGTCTATTAGGAAACTCAAAGTGTGACTTTTTGCACTACACAGCGTACATACCTTATATTTATTTATCAGTGGTGTTCTAATATCACTTCCTGTTTTTCCGTCAATAATTACAGGCCGGGTTTCAGTCTGTGCAATGGGAAAAAAAGGATGGCGTCAGGCTTCACATTAGCGAGCCGCAATTCAGCATCCGCCAGGCAGCCAGTGGGCAGGTTGTCTTCTGGTCACCAACATTGATGGACGAAGCGTCAGCTGGAATGGAGGAGTGCTGCTAATAAGAGGAATTGTTTGATGCGTGCAACTTACTTACCAAATTCAACAGGACAACTACAACAACATACAGATACAGTATCCATTGTTTTCTTCTATGAGTGTGACTGCATTTCTTGGATCTCTCTCTGCTTCTAAATTGATCCCTACAGCCATTCTATAGGTTTTACTTCGGCTATTTTTTAAACCTAATTTAATGTAAGAAGTGTTTCTCTGAGTGCAGATATAGGCAAGTGAAAACGCTACAGCCCTGTACTGTTGCATTCTGTCATTCACGGTTGTCGAAAGTACTACTTACTTTTCAGTAACAATGCATGTAGTAGTGCATGCACTTCCTTTATGTCACTTAAAAGATTTATGGTTAGCTGTGTACCCAAAGATTTCTTTATCTTCAATTATTGTTTGTGCATGCTGAGCTTTTTTTTTCTTCTCTCTATAAAACCTACCCAAAAAGAAACCCCAATTCCCATCCATTTTACAAACCCTAACCCTCTTCCCCCGGGCTGTGTGGTTTTGATTGATGTGTGACTAAATGACATCAATAATTCCACACACTTGCTGGGGAGGATAAGGTCATAGCAACAGGCTGGTGAAGGGAGCCGAGGATATATTCTAGACTTACTCAGCTTCAGTACTATTTCTTGTAGTAGTAGCCAATGTCAAAGAAATTCAACGCAAGTAGTAGTTATACTTTCAATACTTTACCATTTGTTAGGCTACATTGTGGCACTGTTCTAGTGTACTGTCACCTGCTATATTCTCTATCGTACCGTTGTAATGCTACAGTAAGGACAAACCAGGTTTCATTTTCTTTTTTTCCATAGGCATGGAACTGCCACTGTGTCACACCACTAGTACCACCACAATGAGGACATTTCATCCGCCCAGGATTGCCAACCTTAATCGCCATTTCCCGTGGAGCCAGCCCTGGGCCTAGCCCTACTTTCAAACACAAATTACAGATAAGATAAGCGTTTGGTGGGAGGTATTATAATGGAGTATTAGGACTAGACGAGAGATTGACGGTAGTACTACTAAAGTCCTAGGACTCTTCAGGAAAACAAACTTACTGTTAAACTCCCACCCACCAGACTCAAAAGCAGTAAAAAACAGGTATGGTCAGATAAAGTTTCAAAAAGTATATTTTTGTAGCCCTAACAAAATAATCTCCCGCAAGACCCTCCCTAACCCCAACGATTGTCCTTCAAAAGTCCCAAAAACAACCCAACTCCCAATTCCCACCCCCCAAAAGTCTCTAAAAAAGGGGCAAGGGACACTACGGCAGGGTGCTGTTGACTTTAGCGGCCAGGGCATCATACTCCTTGCGGAGGGCGGCATGGTCGAAGCGGAGGCCCTCCACCAAGTTCTTATAGGTTAGGACCTCCTGCTCCAGGTAGGACACTTTGAGGCATAAGCGGCGCTGGCGTGCCTTGCAACTCCTGTGGGGGGCAGCTGCTGTCTTTGCTGCTCGGCGGTGGCAGTTGGCTTTGGTAGCCCGGCTCTGTACCGCTGGAGCACTGCGCTGGCTGGCAGCCCGTGGGGGCACGGAGGAGGATGCAGCTGTCCCAGTGGATGTTGTACCGGTAGACTGCGTGTCCTCCTCCTTGTGGTAATTAATTAAATTACTCTTCGGAATTTCTATATAGATAATCAATAATCAATAATAACTCAATCGATATGAAAAAAAGACAGAGTCCGTGGTGTAGAGTTTCTAAAGGGGTTTATTCCTATAAAAGGAATGTTATGGTCATGACCAGGATATCAGATTATCAGGTTCCTGCGACCACAGGGGTCCAGGAAGGGATAGTGATAGAGCCAACTGTTATTGACATTACATAGCTTATATACTTTTACATACATTACGGAAACCAATGCAGTAGGCGTAACAGCTGAGAGAGACAAGATAGCAGTATACACGTGATACAATACGTAAGCAGAAGGCGTAAACTAGGCGTGAACATAGAGAAACGTCACAGATAGGTGTAACAAGTAGGTGGATACTTGGCATAATTGTGCAATGTCAGCAGAAATCGGAAACTTGGATGCGCGCGCAGCTGCATGACGTGTAACTAAGAGTGACAGGGAACTTTGACATTTACACTAGCGGAAAGAGACAGAAGTCTGGCATGTCAGATCAACTCGTACCTCGATCATATCTAGTATCTGATGTTTGGGAACCATACTATCGGCAGTGAAAGGTCTCTGGGACAGAGGCTATTCTATACTGACTATGAGTGCGTGCACAAGCGCCTGAATGTCTGTATGTGAAGGGTGGGGCATGGGCCTTCCATGGCAACAGAGTCTATGAATTACTTGAGCATGACAGCATGGCCGGGCCCTTTGCTCTGCAGCTGGGAGAATGTTTACTTAACTAGTAGGTAAGAATGCATCTTCGGGAGCAGACAGATAATTTCGAAGGTCGGATTCAGTCTTGGCAGGCAGCAGGCTAAGCCGAACGCCATGGGGCCGCACAGGAAGTAAGGCAGAGTTCAGAGATGCAGGTGGGGGCTGCTTGCTTCGGAGTCAGAGTCAGAGAACAGAATGAAGCTCGATGGCAGAATTTGGGCCTAGTGTGCCAGAGCTGGAAAATCTTGTAGAGTGTGCCACAAAAAGACGTTGGCAAGGCATATTTAGGAACTGAATATCCAATCCATTCATGGTGGATCTGAAAGAGGACATGTTAACGGTGGACGCAAATGTGTTTGCGTCTTCATAGCTGGTACAGGAGGGAAGTTACATGTACTTAAAACTGATACATGGAGACGGTGGGGTACACGCCAGGGAACATTTACTGACCATAAAATTATATTTCCTCATTCCCTCCTTGTTCCCTGCGGACCCTTCATGATATATCTATTCTCATAAACCGATCAGTCTGATCTCGTAACATCATTTGTTCTTCTTTCTTCTTTTCACGTTTTGAGAGAAAACTGGAATGTTCAATACATGAGGTGGCACATAGTCCACAGATCGCTGGCCCACACTGTAGGCACAGACAGCAACTGAATACTATGACAAGGCCAATACCTAGGAGGGATAGAAGCTTCCATCCCCAAGCTGTTAACGTTTCCCAGAACCAACCGGACCAAGTCCAGGTGCCTGGATCCTGATGTATCAGATTTGCAATTTTGTGTAGACGAGTAATAGCTTTATATACTGAAGGCGCGTTTTCTGGAATGAAAACACAGCAACTTGACCCGATGACCTTACAAGCTCCGCCTCTGTCTGCCAAGATGACGTCAACTACAAGACGATTCTGAAGGACCACAACCCGCATGGCGGACTGCTCCTCTGTTAAGTTACCTAGGGCGGAGGCCGTTTCATTTACTACTGCCTCGAGTGTTCTCGTTAATCTTCGTATCAGTTTACTATTGAAGACAGTCCCTAAGAAGGGAAAGAAACCTTTATTGGCATCTGTGTATTTCTCCCATGCCGTTTCAGTGTAATCGACAATCGGAAGATCTCTTCTGAGTCTATTCTTTACTAGATTTGAGTTTCTGTGATAATCGGGGGGAGCTAGAAAAACAGGTGGGAGAAGGAATGCAATGTAACAGGTACCATCCCAATCTGGAGGTAAGCATATGTATGCGGTATGGCCACAAACAAAGTAAGAATGACGAGTTGCTTTGAAGGAGGATTTACCTTGATCACTGAAGTCTACTATAGTTTTACATTTACTATGACCTAATGGTACTGAACCTTTCTTTCTAATACATAGATCGCCGGTGACTGGTAATACTAGCATGATGGGAAGGACTGGAGTATCTTCAGATTCAACAGTAAGAATCATAAGGCTAATTGTGTAATTACCTAATCCATAAACTTCATTTTCTAGGTCAGTTCCTACTCTTACAGGAAGTCCGTTCTTGTCAGGATAACAGACGTTGAGCAAAACTAAGTTCAGGTTACCCCAAACCCAATTTCCTTGAAAAACGGCAATATCAGAATCTAGTGAATTCATTATTCGGAACCATGCTCCACAGGAGCCATTGTGAGTGAATGGGTACGGAAAGAGGGGCAGAACTCCCTTAGACTTCTGATAGGGAGGGAGTCGGCCACATACCCAACAATTAGTAGTATTGCTGGTCTGATGAGAATGATGTAACATACTAATGAATGTATTGTTGCGCAGCGCCAATCTGTAAGATAACTCGTGTGGGGGTAACTCACTAAAAGTGTGTTCAGCAGTAACATTATAAACATATTGTTCACGCTTAAAGATAGGGTGGTATATGGAAAGCAGTATACTGGCAATAATAATCAATAAACTTAGAAAAAACATAATTAATAAGGTCACAATACAGCGACTGTGCAGTACTTTGCAATAGGTACGTTTTTTCATTTTCCTCTCTCTCTCTCTATCTTGATCTAGGGGATACATGTCAGAAACTATTTAACCGATTCACCTAGGGGAGGACTTAAACAATTAAACTGTCTGACTTTCTAGATCGGAGTTTCTTTTTATACTCCTCTTGGGGAGTTAACTCTCGTTTCGGGATATCAAAGTCACTGGAATCAAGGCAGTCTTTGGATGGGGCAACTGAGTCAGTTTTTAGCGGAAGTCCGGGCCACTTTTTTATGTGGCTACAATGAACCCATCCCTTGCGGCCTTCAAGTTTGACCGCGGTCCTTGTAGTCAGCAAAACGATCTTGGGCTCCTTCCAGCGGGGCTCCAGCGGACTTGTCCTGTCAAAATTCCTCACCAGAACGGTATCACCAGGGCGGACATCGTGAGGCTTTACATCAGTGTTGTCAGGGAAAGCGGCAGCAACCTGTGAACGACATGATTGGAGTGCAGACATCAAGGAGGCAAGGTAATCTGTCAGCATATTACAATCGACATCGGTGATCTTTCTTGGCATAGGGGTTCCCCACATATTAGGTGGCCTGCCAAAAACAATTTCATAAGGAGACAATCCTGATCTCGAATGGGGAACCATGCGCATATAGAATAATGCAACAGGGAGGGCGACTATCCAGTCGACCCCTTTCTCTTCACATATTTTGGCAAGTCTTGTTTTGAGTGTCTGATTGTGCCTCTCTACGAGACCTGCAGCCTCAGGGTGTCGGACGCAGTGGAATTTCCACTGGTACCCTAGCAGAAGGGAAACTTGCTTCATTAGTTCGGACGAGAATGGCTGTCCGTTATCTGAGTACACGATACGAGGCAAGCCGTACCGTGGGAAGAATTCACGAACCAGCTGCTTGGCAGTGGTCGGGGCAGTGTAATCTGAGACTGGGTAAGCTTCGGTCCAGCGGGAAAGTGCACAAACAACTACGAGGACATACTTGAATCCTCGACATCGGTCCATCTGGATATAATCCATCTGGAGTATTTCAAAAGGGTGGTCGGGAGGATGGAATCCACCTTGCTCTATCGGGACGCTTTTACCTGGGTTGAACTGACAACAGATCATGCAAGTACGCACTTTCTGTTTTGCTGCTGCTCGTAAGTGTTTGTTGTACCAGAGATTCTGTAAACTGTCTAACATCGCTTTTTCTCCCAGATGTGCTGGGCTATGTACTGTATTTATCATGACTTGAACCATTGAGTCGGGGAGAAACCATATAGATTTTCCCTTCGTCATCCAACCTTGATCTGTCTGGACCCCTCCTAGTTCGGTCCATTTCTTAATTTCTTCAGGAGTGGCATGTGTCTGAATATCAATTACATCTAGTGTGGGATCTCTAACTGTCATACAATGTGTTAGTACTGTTGTCTTTGTCATGTCTGTTGTCTGCATATGAGTTAGTGCTGTATGTTTTGCTGTTTGATCTGCCAGGTCGTTACCCTGGGAAACGGAATCAGTAACTTTAGTATGAGCTTTACATTTCATGATAGATATACCTAAAGGCAGGTGTATTGCTTCTAACAGTGCTTGAATGAGGGGACCATGCTGAATCTTGGCCCCATGTGAGGTCAGAAAACCTCGTTCTTGCCAAAGTACACCGAAGTTGTGAACGACTCCAAAGGCATAACGTGAATCTGTGTATATGTTAACATTTTTGTTCTTGGCTAACACGCAGGCTCGGGTCAGAGCGACGAGCTCCGCTGCTTGAGCAGACAGTATGTCAATACGGTATGTTTCTTT
This sequence comes from Lissotriton vulgaris, assembly GCF_964263255.1. NCBI lineage: Eukaryota > Metazoa > Chordata > Amphibia > Caudata > Salamandridae > Lissotriton > Lissotriton vulgaris. Next base: position 58,608 of record NW_028251103.1, on the reverse strand, counting down.
TATTTCGGTTTCAGTGGTCACTGCATAGGCGGCCACTAACTCTCCTGTTTCTGTTCTCATACATGAACCGTCCACATAAAGTGTCAGGTCTGGATTTGTCAATGGTACATCTGTTAAGTCTTGTCGTGGTTTCGTTACTGTATTAACTATTTCTATGCAATCATGTGGGACTGACTCTGTCGGAATTGTAGGTAACAGTGTTGCGGGATTCAGAGTGCTGCAGCGTCTGATTTCTATGTGTGGCTGCAATAGTGTTAGTTCATAACCTGTTAATCTTGCTATGGTCAGATGTTGAGTCTGTGTTCTGTTCAAAAGGACCTCTACAGAGTGTGGAACTTGTACTGTTAACTGATGTCCTAAAACAATTGAATCACTTTGTCTAATTGCTAACGCTGTTGCAGCTACTGACTTTAAGCACGCAGGGAGTGCCTGAGCTACTGAATCGAGTGTACTTGAAAAATAAGCGCAAGGCTTATGTGAACCTGCTTGATCTTGAGTGAGGACAGACAACGCTGTACCATCACGTTCTGTAACAAAAAGTGTAAACGGTTTGCTGTAACATGGTGTTGCTAGAACTGGTGCTTGACATAAAGCTTTCTTTAAATCCTCAAAGGCTTGTGTATGTTCCTGAGTCCAGGGAAGGACAGTCGAAGTCGCTGCCTCCTGCGTTGTTAACTGAATAAGTGGTTTGGCTAGAAATGCATATTGAGGAATCCATTGTCTGCAGTATGAGGTGAGGCCTATAAAGGCCCGCACTTCCTTTTGTGTCTGGGGTCGTGGCATATTTACAATTAACTGAATGCGATCGGGAGTGAGCTGTCTCCCCACTTTGGACAGCAAGTGACCCAAGTACACAACTTGCTGAACACAGAATTGAAGCTTCGAAGGGGACACTTTGTGCCCCTTGTCGGCCAGGTAATGCAGAACTGTCAATGATGCATGCTCACATTCGTGTTCACTTCGTGCGGTGATCAGCAGATCATCCACGTATTGCAGTAAAGCGGTGTTAACTGGCATTTGAATACAATCTAGTTGTCTTTTCAGTGCTTGACTATAGATGCTGGGGCTTTCTGTGAATCCTTGAGGTGCGCGTGAAAATATGAAACTTCGTCCATTTAAACTGAAGCCAAAAAGATATTGGCTCTCTGGGTCAATTGGTACACTGAAGAAGGCGTTCTTGAGATCAATTACAGTAAAGAACGTTGCTTCGGAATCAATAGCAGTCAATAATGATGAGATATCAGGAACCACAGGGAATTGTGGAACTATGCACTTATTAAGTTCGCGCAAATCAATAACCAGACGATATACTGGCGGTGCATTGGGATCAGTACGTTTCAGAATCGGAATTATTGGGGAATTACAGACGTTGGAGTCGGTCTCTATGACCACTCCTTGGGCAATAAGCTCTTCAGTTATTTCCAGTAAAGCCACTACAGCATCAGGTGGTAACTTGTATTGTCTGATTCGGGGCAGAACAACTCCTGGCCGGAGTGTCACACGGTATGGTGTAATGTGCATGCAGCCTACATCGGTTGGGCCTTGTGCCCACAAGTGTTTTGGTACATTTTCTAATCTGACATCGAATTCTCGTACAATATAGTGACCTTTGAAATCGCGCAGAAAGAGTCTAACTCCCTCCGGCGAACAGCATATCACTGCACCTAGTGCCTTCAATGTTTTAATTCCTAACAAATTCTCGGGACAAGATTTCGTAAGCAACAAATCTGTAACACGTGACAATGGTCCCACTGCTAGCGGGACTGGTGCTGAAACTTCATTTACAATAGGCTGTCCTGAAAAACCAAGGGAAACATTCTGTAAGCCTGAGAGGGGTGCCCCTGGGACCTCGTTGTGACTTATTGTTGTGCGGCTTGCCCCTGTGTCAATTAAGAATTTTCTGTCTTTTCCCAATACCTGACTGTGTACATAAGGACCTTCTTGATCTACAGGAACTTCAATAAGAGGCAAGCCAATTTCCCTCTCTAGGCTGTTTCATGTGTATCGCTGATACTCGGGATAATCTGATTGAGCATACTGGCTCATCTGTCGTGAAACTTGCTGTGTTGCGGCTACGGACTGTGACTGAAGTGGAGGAGGTACAAGTTGGGCTGTATGTTGTGCATACGGAGGCCCCGAATTCTGGGCCGTTGTTCGGGAATGCGGTTGCTGCTGTGGTGACTGTAAGTGCTGTGTATTCTGTTGATGACCCTGTTGTTGAACCTGATCTTGTCTCGGTGGATGCGGTCTTTCCTTAGTTTTACCTGTTGCTATATTATACTGTAGGACTGGACATTCGTGTACGTAGTGACCCGGCTTCTTGCAATAATTGCATGTCCCTTTAACGGGAGCTGCTGAATTTCCTGTGTGCTGTGTACCTTTCCTTTGACCCTCGGCTGGAACCGACTGGGCCACTAACATTTTCAGTTTTGTGTCCTTTATACGCTTCTGTTCACTCTCTTGTTCTTCTCTAATTCTGTTCTGGTGATACTGTAACATTTGTAACATCTGAGATGGCGAGTTTGCTTGCCATGTACTTTCAACTTTATATACACGATTTTTAACTGCAGTCAGGGAGTTGTCAACTAACTTAGTCACAAAAAGATGTGGGTATGACTCGCTACCTGGTTTCAGGCCACTGTTAATAATAAAACATTTCTCAAATCTGGAATAAAAGTCACTAGTATCTTCATCATGTTTCTGTTTACAGGCTGAGATCGCGTCCCAGTCTTCCTTTTTCGTTGTCAATAATCTTGGTAAAACTTGCACTATTAAACCTGGTAATTCTTTTTCTTTGTCCCCAAGTGGTTTCCCGGGGGTACGAGTTGTATCCTGGTTCTCTATTTCAGTCCATACAATCTTTTTATCTCCCACCTCCCAGTCTTTTTCCCTTAATTTCTCATAAATGCCCGTAGGCAGCAGTACTTTTAACAATTTCATAATATCAGCATACGTGTAATCACCCATCAGTAACATATCTTTTAATTCACGGTGGAAACCTGCAGGGTCTTTATCATGGCTTGGCAACAGTTTCTTCATTTCTAACAATTCTAACTTCGTTAAAGGTGTATAAACATACACGCGTTCCAATACATTATCTGCATTCAAGACTGGGTGTACTTCTCGTAAGGGATTCTGACTCTCAATAGGATGTATGCGTCCCATGTGGAACGTTTTTCTTTCTGGGCATAAGGGATCAATTGAATAAGGAACACACATATTTTTCTGGAAATTTTTATATCGCTGTCGTGGATCTAGAATTAAGTGTATTAAACCTGAACTTAAACCTCTCCATTTGCCCCTAATTAATCCGTCTAATGTTTCTGGTAAGAGTCCTGCATCGGAATGTTGGCTTTCGAATAACGTAATAAGGTGCTGAATCATGTAAACACCTGCTAGTTTTTGTTCTTCGGGGGCTAGATTCAGAAAAGTCTGTACTACGATTTCATCTTTATATACACTGGGATTGTCAGCCCATAAAACTGCTGACCGGGCTATTTCTTGTTCATCCATAGAGTTGAGTACATGGTACCCCAATCGTTCTCGAAGTTTTCGGTCTGTCTCCTGGAACTGGTGTTCCGGAGAATTCGGATGGTTAATGCCAGAGAAAAAGACTCTCTTACTTTCTGGACGGATGCCTTGCCTAAGGTAAGCTCCCTTACCTACATACGCTATTGTTTCTGCAGCTGTTGTTTCTGGCTCGTCGCCCTCCTCTGAGGACTCTTGTTTCTTGTCCTTTGCATGTGCCGTTAATACGGCCTTCCTCATTTTTCGGTACATTGTTGTTATACTACCCTCTGAATCATGCTTTCCATCGGCTATGTTTTGACCCCACTTTGTTAATACTTCCATTTCTTCCTCGCTTGTGTCTGGTCTATCTCGGTCTCTTATTAGGCAGTTTATGAAAAAACGTAATATGTTTGCTTGAGTAGTTTGTTTCTGATGTTGCATTGCGTCTTTAACGCTTTCGGGGTCTTTACCTGTCTGAACGAAATGGTATATTCTGTCTAGGCTGTCTTTCATTCCTGGGAATGTCATTAAGTAATCTGTAGCAACTCGTAAACGTAACGATGCTAACTTCATTGTTCCCTCTGTTCCGGCCTCTGGATCGTATCTACAGATTGCAATCGATCTTTTAAGTGCTTCTTGGAAGGGTGACTCGGGCCGGGAATCCCTGAACTGAAATTTACGTGGTGGTGGAGTTTGAGAACCCCCTTGTGCCCCCTCTAAAACTGAATCTGAAACTGAATCTTGGTCCACATGTCTTTGTGGAGTACGTGCGTGTACTAGAGTTTGTCTAGCAGTGTCAAGTATAGTCTGTTTCGGTACATCCCGCTGATGGGCGGGAAGGTTCAGAGGTGGTGGAGGTGGAGGTGTAGGTATAGAAGATTTATGATCAGAATGGTCTTGTTTCGGGGACTGCAGAATAGAATCTGGAAGCCGATTACCATCTCCGGCACCGCCGGTGGGCGGGACCTGGGCAGGACGCGGACGGGTGTACGTCGGAGCGTCACCGTCTAAATAGGAATTCAGGAATATGTCTTTAACGGTTCTGTGATTTACTTTAGTCGGAATTAATGGTGACGGCAGATTTTTCGGTATTTCAGATGTGGCTTCGGGTGAACCCTCGGCCACCAGATACATATTATTTAAGAGACTGTGTCGAGCACGGTCTACTTGTTCTGATTTGACTCTAATTCCTTCGCTTACTAATTCATTTTCTTGGGCTTTTTCTGATTCTTTAAGTCTGTCTTCGTGACGGAGTGCTTTCTCAGCACGCTTATGTGATTCTTTACGCCAAAATTCTATGGCGTCTTTCTGAGATTGTCTAGCTTTCTTTTTCCATAATGCTTCCTCTACCTTCATGATGCACTCGGCATCCCAAGTTCCTGTACTGGGCCATCGGTATCTCTCTTCTAGATGCTTTGTATAGTCGGCCCATAAATCTAGATACAATATGGCGTCTATGCCATGTTTATGGTACATAAAGTTACCAGGCGTATCCCTAGGGGGGATAGGAATTTCTTCCTCTAGTATCCCTTTCCTAGTTCCTAACTGCTTGAGTTTACTGAAGAGCGGCATTTTATTACTCGATACTGAATACTGAATACGGGACACAGTTTAACAAGACACAGTAATACTTTAAACAATCATTCGCACCACAACATTGAACACAAAAACATTTAAAACATTTAGAACATGTCTCTACCCTCGCTAACTGATATACTGATATGCTGCTAAACAGCACAGATACACTGTCTAAAACAATGCAGACCGCACTTGTGTACCCAAGCACGTCTTTACCGGATACATAATAATGCACCCGTCTAGATACTCCCAGCAACGGTACTCACCGGGAAGCACAGAAAACTGAAGGCCTCGGAAAACACGGACCGGACTGGACTCGGATTCGGACTGGATTCGGCTTCGGACTGGACTCGGCACGTGGTACTTCGGATAACTGGTGGGCCTCTGACACCTCGGACCTTGCTTCTTTCGGCTAGGCTCTGGTCGGGATCCTCCGCACTCCTTACCGCCTCGTGTGGGTGCTAATCGCAGTCTTCGTCGCCTCCGTGAGCCAGAGGGAGATTACAGGAAATCCTGCCAGTACGCGTAGGTTCCGTCTAACTGATGGCAGGGGACTGAGTATGCAACGCACCATCCGGCGCGTAAGGTGGGGGAGGGGTCCCTGTTCGGGCGCCAAAATGTGGTAATTAATTAAATTACTCTTCGGAATTTCTATATAGATAATCAATAATCAATAATAACTCAATCGATATGAAAAAAAGACAGAGTCCGTGGTGTAGAGTTTCTAAAGGGGTTTATTCCTATAAAAGGAATGTTATGGTCATGACCAGGATATCAGATTATCAGGTTCCTGCGACCACAGGGGTCCAGGAAGGGATAGTGATAGAGCCAACTGTTATTGACATTACATAGCTTATATACTTTTTCATACATTACGGAAACCAATGCAGTAGGCGTAACAGCTGAGAGAGACAAGATAGCAGTATACACGTGATACAATACGTAAGCAGAAGGCGTAAACTAGGCGTGAACATAGAGAAACGTCACAGATAGGTGTAACAAGTAGGTGGATACTTGGCATAATTGTGCAATGTCAGCAGAAATCGGAAACTTGGATGCGCGCGCAGCTGCATGACGTGTAACTAAGAGTGACAGGGAACTTTGACATTTACACTAGCGGAAAGAGACAGAAGTCTGGCATGTCAGATCAACTCGTACCTCGATCATATCTAGTATCTGATGTTTGGGAACCATACTATCGGCAGTGAAAGGTCTCTGGGACAGAGGCTATTCTATACTGACTATGAGTGCGTGCACAAGCGCCTGAATGTCTGTATGTGAAGCGTGGGGCATGGGCCTTCCATGGCAACAGAGTCTATGAATTACTTGAGCATGACAGCATGGCCGGGCCCTTTGCTCTGCAGCTGGGAGAATGTTTACTTAACTAGTAGGTAAGAATGCATCTTCGGGAGCAGACAGATAATTTCGAAGGTCGGATTCAGTCTTGGCAGGCAGCAGGCTAAGCCGAACGCCATGGGGCCGCACAGGAAGTAAGGCAGAGTTCAGAGATGCAGGTGGGGGCTGCTTGCTTCGGAGTCAGAGTCAGAGAACAGAATGAAGCTCGATGGCAGAATTTGGGCCTAGTGTGCCAGAGCTGGAAAATCTTGTAGAGTGTGCCACAAAAAGACGTTGGCAAGGCATATTTAGGAACTGAATATCCAATCCATTCATGGTGGATCTGAAAGAGGACTTGTTAACGGTGGACGCAAATGTGTTTGCGTCTTCATAGCTGGTACAGGAGGGAAGTTACATGTACTTAAAACTGATACATGGAGACGGTGGGGTACACGCCAGGGAACATTTACTGACCATAAAATTATATTTCCTCATCCTCCAGGGCCACCAGCCGCCGATATTCGGCGACAGTGGCATCCAGCCTCCGTTGCCGGGCCATTCGAGCCAGCTCCCTCCTTGATGGTCTGTTTGATTTGGAAGGAGCAACTATATGAAGAAAGAAAGACATAGTCTGTAACCAATGCTCCTTAAGATTAACACAAAATGATTGAGCAGAAAGTTGTGTCACAGTACAAGTAGCAAATTGAAAGCACAGTACATAACTATTGAGGACAGTATCTATCTAACCTCCCACTTCTTCATCCTTGCTCTAACATTAGTGGGAGTTTAAGGAACAAATTCTACCAGCACTATGGACTTCCATTACAGTCGACTATGACAGTACACCAGTCTTATTCTTCTTCTTCTCTCTTGTTTAGGAAAATTGGTACGTTATCTTATGCAAGCCGGCATAATGCCAGCGCAGTGAACTTGCACCCTAGAAAAACAGACGCACACCATGATGAGTGAGACAGACTTGCGTTACTGTACCGGTCCAGTACATGCAGGTGGTGAAGCTCTTACTTTTCTATTACGGGTGGCACTGAGAATACTCTGTTAAAAGGGCTACTGCTTAATTAATTTAGCTTTCACCCTACAGTGCAAATGAGTACTAGAAAAGGAAAATGAAGAAGCTAAATAATTTGATTATCTATCACTTCACATGGGATGTATTTGATTACATATGGGATGACTTTAGGTGCTTTGCTTATTATTGAGTGAATAGTGATGCACCCACACATGAATGGCTTACTACTACTAAACTAAAGTTATTAAGAGAGGTAGGGAGTGTCCACCATAAGAACCGGATATATAAGGAGGAGCTTCGCGGGTAAGCAAGATGGCCGCGTAAGCTCAGAGCTCCGGAGACCCTCCGATCCTCCACATAAATCCTGATGAGAATCCTGATCCATGATAGTGGAATATTGTGGGTGAACGGTTGCTGAGGCGGGACTCGTTGTCCGATTCAAAATCCGACACTCTTAGGTGGAGTTACACCGTGTAGAAGACTCGTGCCAGGGACGTGCTACTGCCCGTGCGGTGGTTGACGACGGCGGCATTGTCGCACGGAAGCGGTGTGATGTGTGAGTGACTACTCCGCTGGCCCAACGAAGCACGCGGAGTTGCGGAGTGGGACGGTGCTGATCAGCAACGGTGTTCGCGGCGCCCGATAGTCGCATCGAAGAGCCGGTTTGGCCCCAGTGTGTGATCCATTGTGCTGGTCCCCAAAATCATCATGGCGGGCAGAAGCGAGTCGGACAAGGCAGGGTCCGTGGGAGTAGGAAAACTACGTATTCCCAATCGAACAATATGGATCGATAAGCCCAGCAGAAGAGCTCGCCGGGTGCAGCTGCCCGGCCTAAGGACTCAAATCGGGACGAGTCGCCAGACACGTCGGACCCGACACTCCGGGACGTCATTGCGGGCATCAAAACGGAGATGCATAAACAACATGAGGTCCTGACGCATAAAGTCAACACCCTAGTGATTGAGGTCAACTTGATTAGAGCCGATCTGGGCAAGACCAACGATAGGGTCAAATCGTTGGACATTAAAACCGCGAGCCTCACAACTGATGTATCGGACCTACAAACAGAGGTCCGAGACTTGAGATCGGCCAACGATCTTTTCGCGAGACGGCTGGATGATTTTGAAGGACGTGCCAGGTGACAGAACGTCCGAATCATCGACGTACCAGAAGGGGCAGAGGACTCAGCCACCGATCTTTTCGTGGAAGACCTGATACAAACTCATCTGGCCCCTGCGGGCCTCAGCCGTTTCTTCTCAGTGGAAAGAGCTCATAGACTGCCAGGGGGACGCCCGAAAGTGGGTGCCCCGCCGAGGCCCATTATAGCACGGTTGTTTAACTTCAGGGATCGGGATGCTATCCTGCAGGCTTCAAGAAGAGACGGGCCGCTCAAGTTCCAAAATGCGGACATAAACTTCTATCCGGACTTTACTCGGTCTGTACAGCGGCGGCGACAAAGCTTCACGAGGGTGAAGAGGCGACTCAGAGAACTGGGGATGAAGTACTCGATGATGTTCCCCGCGAAACTGCGCATTGAACATGATGGCCGTGCCATATTCTTCGATTTGCCTGAAGTGGTGAGCGAGTGGTTGGACACTTTGCCGCAGGGACACGATGAACGCGAGGAACAATCGGAGGGCACCTCAGGAGGAACTGAGCAACAGGAGTAGAGTCTATCTTTGGAACATTGTCGGACGATGGGACTGCTGGTGACAACCGGTATCACATTCTTGCACTTTATAATGAATATCCTTCACTTGGTTATGGAGGGTGGAGGGGGGGCCTGCGTGATCTCCATTCTCCTCTAGGGTCTTTCTGTAGCGTAGTTTTCTGGGGCGACAGGCACACTGCTAGTTGGGGGGGCTACTTAGTCTGATGCATGGGTGCAGGGTGGGGGGTGGTTTGGTTGTTGGTTGTATGTTTTTTCCTTTTTTCCCTTTCTCTTCTTCAAGGCAATGTAAAAACTGTAATTCTTCTGGTTCTGTGACTATTATAATGCCTGCCGGGACTGGCGAAGGCCCACAATTCGACGATGGGGGGTAGGAACCTAAAAGTATTGTGTTGGAATGTCAATGGGCTGGGGGATCGCATAAAGAGAGGTGTGATTTTGCAACTGTTTAAAAGATGTATGCCCGACGTTATTTTGCTACAAGAGACGCACTTGGTGGGGAACACGTGCCAAGCGCTTAACAGGAAGGGTTTCAAGATGGTGGCGCACTCCGGGTTCTCTTCGGGATCCCGGGGGCTGGGAATCATGGTGCGCATGTCTCTCCCATTTGAGATTGACTCTAGTGTTGCCGATGAAAGTGGGCGGTACGTCGCCGTCTCGGGGAGATGGGAGGGACGGTCCCTGGTTCTGGTTTCGGTTTATGTTCCCCCTGGGTTGCAAAACAACACGTTTCAGGACATTGGGGGCGCCATTTTAGGTCTCCCTGAGGGTCTGCTTATTATAGGAGGGGATTTCAACGCAGTTTGTTCGGGGACCCTAGACAGACAGCCATCCAGAGAACTCCGAGGTTCGCAATCCTGGCTTCCCGACTTCCTGGACACTATGGGACTTATTGACAGCTGGCGGCTCATGCACCCTACCCAGAGTCAATACTCATTCCACTCAGGGGCACACGGAAGCCTCTCCAGAATCGATTATGTTCTGGCTCTAGCGGCCCACGCGTCGGCAGTCTCTGAGGCCCGACTACTGGCGAGGGGCATCTTAGACCATTCTCCGGTCTGGGTGTCCTTTGACTTCGACATCGTGGCGACCGAGAGGGTAGTACCGGTTAATCCGTGGTACTTCCGCAGCCCCAAGACTCGTGAACTCATGGCTAAGGCTATTGAGCTCTATTTCTCTGAAAATTCGGGGTCAGTTACATCGGCTATCTCCCTATGGGAGGCCTTTAAGACGGTCTTGAGGGGTGAGGCGTTCTCCCTTATAGCTGAGGTTCGGAGACGCAGGGATGCGGATGTGGTGCGGATTGAATCTGAAATTAAAGATCTGGACTCTCAATTGGAAGTCGACCCGACACCGGACCTACTCCATGTTCTCTCACTTAAACAGTCAGAGTATCGAGCTACTGTTACCGAGGCTGCCAAGGTCATGGGTAGAGAGCAACAGGGTAGGATCTATGATGTCGGGGACAAGGCGGGCAAACTCATCGCCTGGCTGGATAAAAAGGAGAGAGCCAGTCGTGTGGTCCCGGAGGTGCTGGGGGAGGACAGCGTGACTGTCACCGACCCGAGTGCCATAGTCATGGCATTTGCAGACTATTTCGAGACCGTTTACACCTCGGTCCCTGACATGTCCGAGACTGACTATGGGGAGCTCTTGGCTGAAATGGAGCTCCCATGCATTTCGGAAGGGAGCGGGACGACATGGATAAGGATATTACCGCCGATGAGATTGCCCTCGCAATACGTTCCCTGAGATCTGGCAAAGCGCCCGGCCCCAATGGTATACCAGTGGAGCTTTACAAGATTAAGCCTGATGCCATCTCCCCGCCCCTGCGGAACATGTTCCTGGAGGCGCGGGAGACGGGCATGCTTCCCTTGAACCAGAGACTGGCCACCATTGTGGTTATTCATAAGGAAGGGAAGCCCAGAGACCTGTGTCGATCGTATCGTCCCATCTCTATGTTGAATGCTGAACCCAAGATTCTGGCTAAACTGCTTGCCAACCGTTTGGTTGGAGCGATTAGCGACTTGGTTCACCCGGACCAGTCGGGCTTTATTCCACACCGCAACACTGCCCTTAACCTCAGGAGACTACATGGGGCCCTCGCGAGGGTCCACACGCTCAGGGAGCCTGCCGTCTTGGCGTCTTTGGATGCTACGATGGCGTTTGACTCCCTCGAGTGGAACTATCTGTGGGCAGTGTTGGCAAAGTTCGGATTTGGTCCGGAATTCATAGGATGGATCAAGCTCCTGTACGCTAGCCCGCTTGCCAACGTAACGGTTAATGGTCGTGTATCTGCGTCTTTTGCTCTCCGCAGAGGCACCAGGCAGGGTTGCCCCCTGTCGCCCCAGTTGTTTGCATTGGTGCTTGAACCGCTGGCGGCGTGGCTGCGACGCCACCCGGATATAAACGGAATACGCTGGTCCCCTGGATTCGAGGACCGGGTGTCGCTGTATGCAGACGACATCTTGCTATATCTCACCTCTCCTTGTAAGTCACTCATCGTTGTGTGTGATGTGCTAAGTCTTTTTGGTCGGCATTGGCCTGGTTATTAATTGGTCGAAGTCACACCTATACGCGCTGAGAGGTGGGACACCTCGGCTTCCAAGGGAATGCAACATACAGGTCGCGCGGCAGGGATTCAAATACTTGGGGATCTATATTTCAAAGGATCCCAAGGTACGCTACACGAATAACTTGCTCCCCCCTCTCGCACGTCTCCGACGTGAAGTAGAGGGATGGCGGAAGCTCCCGCTTTCCCTGCCCGGGCGTGCAGCACTGTTTAAAATGATGTCCCTGCCCAGATTCCTGTATGCTCTTCAAAATACCCAGGATCCGGTCCCATCCAGTTACTTTAGGGAGGTCGAGGGTTTGCAGCGGGCACTTCTCAGGGATGGCAGGCCACGCATCGCTATTACGAAGCTTACGCTCCCATGGTATGACGGAGGCATAGCGTTGCCTGACATCCGGAGATATTATTGGGCTTCTCAGCTAGTGGCCTCTACGGTCCAGCAGTAAGCCCAGGTTATGCCATGGATCGGTGGCTCCTGGACGACGGGAAGTATCATAGAGCGCTATACTCGAGATCTCTGGATGGTAGGATGTCGGGGCCGATGAAGACAGCTGTACATATATGGCGGGCAATCACAAAGTCACAGGGGTGGAAGGGTAGGCTTACGATGGCAACTCCTCTCTTTGAATCTGAAATACTGGGCAAATTATGGCACACGAAGGGATTCGACAGGTGGGACATGATAGGCATATCCAAGATGGAAGATATGATTGTGAAAGGGGAGATAAAGTCCTTTACTCTTTTACAGTCAGAGTTCCAGTTGGGTGAAACGGAATATTTCCGGTACGCCCAACTGCGTCATGCCATTCTGGCAGTGATGCCGGAGGGCGAGAAGATTCCTGAGTCTTCCCCGTTGGAGGACAGGGTGCTGGACGGTCATATGCCGGACAGTGCCATTTCCTTAATATACAAAAAACTCATCAACGTCCGTACGGACCTCCTCCTTGGGGTGAGAGACCAGTGGGTGCGTGATGGGATAGAGCTGGATGATGAAGACTGGCAATATGCAGTCTCCTCCCCCAAGGAGGTGGCGATCCCGGCCAGGTTGCGGCTGGTTCAATTAAAGATTCTCCATAGAGTGTACGTGACGGGTCCCAGGCTGATACACATGGGTCATTCAGTGGACGGCCTCTTCAGGCGTGGCTGTGGCGCATTGGCCACCTTCATGCATATTATCTGGGAGTGCCAGGTGGTCGCCTCCTACTGGAGGCATGTACATATGATCATGAGTGAGGTGACGAGGGTAGACGTGATGGCAGAGGCCCGGCGCTGCCTTCTGAATGTGTGCGTCCTACTGATTATAATAGTGCACAAACACAATGGGTCACCTTGGGGAACATGGTCGCGAAACGAGATATTGCTCAGATGTGGGGTGCTGTTACAGCCCCAAAGGTGGTACAGTGGAAGGCCAACATGGATTGGTGCATGTTCCGAGAAAAGACGGTGTACATGGCCAGGGGTAAACCCAAAAAGTGGCAAAAGATATGGGGGGCCTGGAACGAGTATAGGGGTGATATTTGCCTGCCGCCTGACACCGCCCCCCTGGAAGAACGAATGACCCCGTAGCCTATGGCTCCAACATACGTCCTATTAGCTGATGTCTCCTGTATCCTCCCCCCCTCCATGATCTTGCAATTGGTGCTGTTCACATTGTTTTTATGTTATTGGGCCTAGCTTTTCCTATGATCGGGCTCTGTTACACAAATCTTTAATTGCCTGGTTTCCTAGCACTAGTTTGGTGCTCTTCCCTTTTTCATATTAGTTATTTTTCAAAAAAGTTTAAAAAAAACGTTTGTACGATTTGGTAATATGTTCATTGTACACCAGCCGATTGACCGATAATATGCTGCCTAGCCTCCGGGATGTAAGGCTAAATAGCTGTATGCACTGATTTGGAAATAAAGGTTTTCCAAAAATTAAAAAATAAAGAACCGGATATATGCTGTGCTTGCAGTTGCAATACAAACTACTGCTACTATTCATGGTAGTATTTGGACAAAATTACAACTTCTTTTCCTTGCCTTTCCTACACTGGAACGGACGTGCGGGTGCGGTGTTACATGCTCTTCAAAGTAACACTTAGTTCATCCAGTGACCGTCTACTCTCTCTAGATACACATATGCTATCTAAGAGTCAGATAGTACCATGATCCAGGCATCCATCCATTCAAAGTATATGCACACATACAGTTTCTGTTTCACCCACCCAGGCTGTTCTCCTTCCACCCATCCTTGCTTCATCGTTCACCCAGCCGTGCACCATAACATATTCTTTCCTTCCCAGCCACCTCGGGGACCAAGCAAACACATATCATTATTCCTTGCCAGTCATCATTAAATTTCTCGTCCATCCACACTTACTTACACCCTTCTTTTGCTTTTCGTTCATCCCATCCATCAAGTTCATCTCAGATCTGATTGGGATTCTTCTCGCCAAAAACTTTACAGCTAAGTCGAAGTACATTTAGAGGAGGCTACTACCTGGTTGATTTATAATACACCCGTGCAGAAAGCACACTCTGCAGTCTTCAATCTCAATAAGTAAGGAATATATAGCCACCGTGTGAACCCTCACAGGCACATTGGTGTCCTCCGGCACTTGCACCGCCCCCTCCCCAGAATTGTTCCCCTCGTCCAATACCACCACCTCTGCGCTGGCCCCGCCTCCAGATGTTCCACCTACAAAGTACATTTAATAATGTTAGAATACACCACTCACTACTATATAATATTTGGTCTAGGAGGAATAAAGAAATGTGAAAAAAACAGAAAACAATGTAACAATTTGTGACTGTCTACCTTAAAGTAAAAATGTCCCTTTTTCCAGGGAAGGCTGTTGTCTTGCTGCACTTTTTGGCACAACTGATGAATGCTTGCTTTTTATTTTTAACACGCACCACTTTTTCTCCTAACAGACAGAAGCTTGACTTCTAAGAACACGAGCAGGATCAAGTTCAAACCAGGTGAGAGCTCGGCGCGACCACAAGAAATGTGTCCAATTAATCGTCAGCACTAAGCAATTTTCCATTTTCAGTTAAACGTTTAGTTTTATGACAAACTTGATTTTAATAAACGTGTTTAATTTTAATAAAGCTTTTAAACTTAAATAGACTCTGTGGTTTTTGGTCCTCCAGACTAGAGTGGCTGAGCTAAAGGTTTTGTAATTTTTCCAAGCATGAGTCTGTGCCTCTGACACTTCTTGTCTCTGACTCCGTACTCTTGTCCTGCTTTGGATAATCTAATCATCATTTGGGATCAATCATCGGTGACTTTGGGAGCTAAATGACTCTGCCACACTATCTAATCAGTAAGGAGATTGGGGGTTCAACTACAAAGTCTGTTATCACTGAGGTATGTGGAAAGTCTACAAGCGCCTATTATAATTGATAAGCTAAGCAATGCATTATTTAGTCTCCATAGTTCTGTTTGTGCAGATTTGTCCCTGCAACAGTAGTAGAATGGATTGTCCTCCTATCCAAACCAAAAGTAAAGTAGTATCTTATTCCTTCTTTTTTTTTTTAAATTTTTTTTAAAACCTTTATTTGAAAAAAGTGCACACAGCTATTCAGCCTGACATCCCGGAGGCAAGGCAGCATAACGAATCAGGAGAACAATAGTGCAAGAATCAATGTAGCAGAACAGTGAAGGTTGATTTTATTTTTTATAAAGGAACATAGAGAAAAGAAAAAGAAAAAGGAGCGCCAGAATGGGCGCGAAGAGAGTGGCAATGGAGTACAAGAAACCAGTGAGGCGTTGTTGGGGGAGCAGGGGGGGGGACATAGGGAACACAAGCATGAAAACAGGATAAAAGGCCAGGAGCGAGGAGGGGAGAGAGGAAAACACAGGAAAATATTTACAACGTATTACAGTTGGTGTCGCAGGCTACGGCGACAGATGTTCCTCCAGCGAGACAGGTTCCGGGGGTATGCAGATGTCTCCCCTGTACGTATTCCATGCCCCCCACAATTTCTGCCACTTTTTGGGCTTACCCCTAGCAACATAAACCGTCTTCTCCCTAAACATACACCAATCCATATTGGCTTTCCACTGTACAACCTTGGGAGCTACTGAAGCTCCCCACTTCTAAGCGATATCACGTTTAGCCACCATGTTGCCAAGGGTCACCCACTGCGTCTGAGTCACGTTGTGGTCCGTCGGATCCCAAATGTTGAGGAGGCACCTCCTAGCTTCCGCATTCACCGCTACCCCAGTCACCTCGCCCATAATCAGGTGCACACGTCTCCAGTAAGAGGCTATGGCGAGGCATTCCCAGAGGATGTGCATAAAAGTGGCAAGGGCACCACAGCCGCGGCGACAAAGCCCATCGCCCGAGTAGCCCATATGCACAAGTCTGGGCCAGTTACGTAAACCCTATGCAGGATCTTAAACTGCACCAGTCTGAGACGGGAAGAGATGGCAACCTCCTTAGGGGAGAACACCGCACTCTGCCAGTCCTTGTCATCGATTCCCAACCCATCACGCACCCACTGATCCCTCGCACCCAGGAGGAGGTCGGTGCGAACATTTATAAGCTTCTTATAGGACAGTGAAATGGCGCTGTCCGGCATATGGCCGTCCAGCACCCTATCTTCCAACGGGGAGCTTTCTGGGATCGCCCCCTCCTCCGGCCTAGCAGAGAGCAATGCGTGTCGTAACTGGGCATACCGGAAAAATTCCGAGGTACCCAACTGATATTCATCCTGTAGCTGGGAAAAGGTCTTAATCTCACCTCTCGATAACATATCATCCACCCTGGAGATACCTATAAGGTCCCACTTATCGAAACCTCTGGTGTGCCACAACCTGCCCAGGATGTCTGAATCGTAAAGTGGGGTCAGCCTAGTCAGTTTACCTTGCCAGCCCTGCGCCTTGGTAATTGCCCTCCAAATATGGACCGCCGTTTTCGTTGGGCCCGACATCCGCCCATCTAGAGACCTCGAGTAGAGCGCCCTATAGTAATTACCGTCACCCAGGAGCCACTTATCCATGGCGTATCCAGGGTTGTTCTCCGGACCATAGAGACCGTGATTGATGGCCGCTAACTGGGAGGCCCAGTAGTATCTACGTACATCCGGTAGCGCTATTCCCCCATCGTACCACGGAAGCGTGAGCTTCGTGATAGCGATGCGGGCCGGCCGTCCCAAAGCAAGGCACATTGAAGGCCCTCGATCTCCCGGAAGTACCGGGCGGGAACCGGATCTTGAGTATTCTGCAGGGCGTACAGGAACCTGGGCAGGGACATCATTTTAAATAATGCCGCGCGCCCAAGCAAGGAGAGCGGAAGTTTGCGCCAACCCTCCACATCTCGCCGGAGGCGGAGAAGAGGGGGAAGCAGATTGTGTTCATAGCGCGCCTTCGCATTGCTGGAGATATAGATCCCCAAGTACCTAAAGCCCTGGCTGGCCACCTGGATGCCGCAGCCTCTAGGGAGGCGCGGTGTTCCCCCTTTCAGTACATACAGATAAGACTTGGCCCAGTTGATAACAAGGCCAAAAAGTCTCAGTACATCACATGCCACTATAAGTGACGTGCAGGGGGAAGTGAGGTAAAGCAGAATATCGTCTGCGTAGAGGGAGACTCTGTCCTCAAAAGCAGGGGCCCATCTGATACCATGCAGATCCGGGTGAGTCCGCAACAAGGCCGCGAGTGGCTCGAGTGCAAGCGCAAACAGAAGAGGCGGCAAAGGACAGCCCTGTCTGGTGCCCCTGTGAAGAGCAAAAGTCGCCGAAACACGGCCATTTACGGCAACATTAGCCAGCGGGTCAGCGTACAGGAGCTTAACCCATCCCACAAACACCGGGCCAAAACCGAGCTTCGCCAACACTGCCCAAAGGTAACTCCACTCGAGAGAGTCAAAAGCCATTGTGGCGTCCAAAGACGCCAGGACAGCCGGCTCCTCAAGGGTATGGGCCCTGGCCAGGGCACCGTGAAGCCTACGCAAGTTAAGGGCAGTGTTGCGGTGTGGAATAAAGCCCGACTGGTCCGGATGCACTAAGTCACCGATAACACCAACCAGACGATTGGCGAGCATCTTGGCGAGAATCTTAGGCTCAGCGTTCAGGAGGGAGATGGGACGGTACGACCGGCACAGATCCCTCGGCTTCCCTTCCTTATGGATGACCACAATCGTGGCCAACCTCTGGTCAAGGGGAAGTAGACCATTCTCCCGTGCCTCCAGGAACATGTTGCGCAGGTGTGGGGATACCATATCCGGCCTGATCTTATACAACTCGACCGGGATACCATTGGGACCAGGCGCTTTGCCCGATCGCAGTGAGCGGATCGCAAGTGCGACCTCATCTACAGAGATGTCCCTGTCCAGGTCATTGCGTTCTTCGTCCGACAGGCACGGGAGATCGATAGTTGAAAGAAATACTGTCGAATTGGTCTCAGACCGGTCCGAGACAGAGGAGTAGACACCTCGAAAATAATCAGCGAAGGACTCAGCAATGGCACTTGGGTCAGTGACCACCACTCCGTCCTCCCCCAATATCTCAGGTACGACACGGCTGGCCCTCTCCCTCCTATCCAGCCTGGCCAGCAACTTCCCGGCCTTGTCGCCGATGTCGTAAATCCGACCCTGCTGTTCTTTAGCTAGGACGAGGGCGGCGTTAGTGGCGAGATCGCGGTACTCCGACTGTTTAAGGGAGAGATCATGTAAGAGAACAGGATCGGGCTCTGCCTCCAACCGGGAGTCCATCTCCATGATCTCCGCCTCGATGCGCACCAAATCGGCATCTCTAGCTCTACGGGCTTCTGCTATAAGAGCAAAAGCCTCGTCCCTCAAAACTGTCTTAAAAGCCTCCCATAAAGTGGCGGCCGACGTGACCGACCCCTCATTTTCGGTGAAATAGAGATCGATGGCCTTGGCCAGGAGATTACGAGTTTTGGGGTTGCGGAAGTACCACGGGTTGACAACCACCGGCCGTTCCGACATGACAATATCAAAGTCAAAAGAGACCCACAGCGGGGAATGATCAGAAATACCCCGTGCCAAAAAACGAGCCTCAGAAACCGCAGGCGCATGAGCCGCCAAAGTAAGGACGTAGTCGATTCTAGAAAGACTACCGTGGGCGCCAGAGTGGAAGGAATAGTGACATTGAGTGGGATGCAGGAGTCGCCAACTGTCTACCAACCCCAGCGTCTCAAGGAAAGTTGGCAGCCACAATTGGGAGCTACTGAGGTCTCTAGGCGGATGTCGGTCCAAGGAACCGGAGCAGACCGAGTTGAAATCACCCCCCACAATCAACAACCCAGCGGGCAAATTCAAAATGGCGCCACCAAGGTCCTGGAAAGTACTAGTATGTAGGCCCGGGGGAGTGTAAACTGAAAGCAATGTCAGGGCACGCCCTTCCCATCGTCCCGCAGCTGCGGCATACCGCCCCCTCTCATCAATCACAGTACTGTCAATCTCAAGCGGAAGGGACGTACGCACAAGAACACACGCCCCCCGAGATCCCGAAGAGAACCCCGAATGGGCCACCATTTTAAACCATTTACGGTTAAGCGCTTTACATGTATTGCCAACCAGGTGTGTCTCCTGCAAGAGAACAATATCCGGCATATGTCGTTTAAGCAACTGAAGCACAACCCCTCTCTTAATACGGTCACCCAACCCGTTGACATTCCAACTGAGAACTTGCAATTTCCTACCCCCCATCCTCATGACCCAGGTCCCGCCCAACCCCGGAAAGCCTCAACAACAAGTGAAACAGAACAGTACACATAACCCATTGCCTAAAAGATAGAAAGAGAGAATAAAGAAAGAACAAACAAACTTCCCCACCACCACCCCCCACCCTGCACCCCTGCACCCCTGCATCAGACTAAAAAGCCCCCCCAACCAGCAGTGTGCCTGTCGCCCCATAAACTAATCTACAAGAAAGACCCTGGAGGAGTGAGGAATGTCCGCAACCCCCTCCCGCCACCCTCCATGTAAAAAACAGAAGAAAAAAAAAATGGAAAAGCTTTGGCATTAGCAGTCACAGACATTAGGAACACCAACCGCCATAATCGGCGAAACAGAACCTAGTCCTGGAGATCAAGGCCACCAGTTGCGCCTCCGGAGCGCTCGTCATGCTCTTCTCGACATTGCGGCAAAGTGTCCAGCCAATCGCTCGCATTCTCGGGCATATCGAAGAACAGGGCTCGACCCTCGTACTCGATCCGTAGTTTAGCAGGGAATAGCATAGAGTACTTGAAACCCATGTCTCTAAGGCGCCGTTTCACCCCCGAAAAGCTCAGACGTTGTCTCTGAACGGCCCTAGTGAAGTCCGTGTAGAAGTGCACCTCAGAGTTCTGAAATTTAAGTGGCCCATGTCTCCTGGAGGCTTGAAGGATCACATCCCGGTCTCTAAAATTGAAGAGCCGGTCGATGATGGGCCTAGGTGCGACACCCAACTTCGGAGGGCCGCCAGGTATCCTATGAGCCCGTTCCACCGAAAAAAAGTTACTCAGTCCGGCTGGTGCGAGATGTGTCTGTATCAAGTCTTCCACAAAAAGGTCCACAGCCGCCTCCTCCGCTGCCTCCGGTACACCAATGATACGGACGTTCTGTCGCCTTGCACGCCCTTTGAAGTCCTCCAGCCGTCTGGCGAACTGGTCGTTGACCGATCGTAGGGTCCGGACCTCCGCTTGCAGGTCCGAGACATCAGTAGTCAGGCTGGAGGTCTTAATATCAAGGGATTTCACCCGATCATTGGTCTTGCCCAAGTCGGCCCTGATCAAGTTGAGATCAATGGCCAGGGTGTCCACCTTATGTGTCAGGACCTCATGTTGTTTTTGCATTTCAGTCCTGATGCCCGCGATGGCCCCCATGATATCACTCAAAGTGGGCTCCGAGCCGTCAGGCAAGCCCGCACGTTGCGAGTCTTTAGAAGGAGCCACCACAGAAGGCGAGGTCCGTTGCTGGGCATAACGGTCGATCTTATTCGACTGTGGCTGAGTCGTCCTCCGAACGCCTCTGTTCACCGTCCTGTCGGGGTCTCCTCTGCCGGCCATGATGGATTCAAGGAGAACAAAGGGCTACCTAGCCCGGACAAAGTGGGCAGATGTGTGGAACAGAGGCGAAGCCAGCACACAAGCCAGGCCGACAGCAGGCGACTTCGCAGCTACGTGCACTCCGCCAGTAGAGATCGAAGGTCTTCGCTTCGCATTCCAATCATGCGGAGCGTCGGCACGATCATCGGTCACCCATAAGACAATGGCACATCCCTGGCACAAAGTTCAGCACAACGTAACTTCGTCTAGGAACAACGGATTTGAAGGCGGAAAGCAGTTCCCGCGTCTGCGACCTATCACCAATCGAAATCCACTACCGTGGAACAGGATAGCCTGCAGGATATTTGCGGAGGGTCGAAGGGTCTGCGGAGCTCCGAGCTTACGCGGCCATCTTGCTCGCCCACGAAGCTCCTCCCCCCATCTTATTCCTTCTTGGTGGTCATTCACCTTTTTATTGTTGGCAATTGTTAAAGCATAAACATTTAGAAGACTTATGGACAATCCTAGAGGACTGCCAAATGTGCAATCTTAGTTAGCTATACAGACAGACTAATAAGAATAATCTAGTAATACCACAGGGAGTCATAGTCGAGGCATGATAAGAATTTAGATCCAGTCTACAAGAAGTTCAAAGACGATTTAGAAAAAATTGAATGAGGAACGCTAGGAAAAAATAGGTACTCTATATTAAAATTAAAACTTACTGGGGCCAGCAAAGGAGCCCTCGCCTGCCCGATCCTGGCCTGCATCCTGTTGAACAGCACCCTCCTCCTCCTGTGTCCTCTTGCCCCTGGGGGGAGCTGATGTACCACATGAAAGAAAGAAAGACCAGAAAACATGGATGATATTTGTCAACCAAATCAAACATTTCAAAAGAACAATAACAAAATATTTTGGCGAAATAGCAAATAGCAAATAGACAACTATTCCACGGGATATATTGCCCAATCTCATGTGGTCTACTACGTTATTAGTATTGCTTAATTTGCGGACCGTCGACTTGGAAAGTTCTTATGTAACTCACTAAACAAAGTACTAAAAAGGTTTGCCTAGGACTGGCAGGCAGCAGTCCGCAGCACGCGAAGTGACAGACAAAGTCCATCGTGATTGCAGATCAGCGACAACACTAAAGTTTCCTACTACATTAAACAGTCAATAAAATACTCAAACTATCAATCCACCACCACCATTTCTTCTTATCGCCATGTGTACAAAGGAAGGACTGGACTTGAGTCTGTAGGGGCTGATTTAGAAGCCCCTTGCGGCTCTTTTGCTCCATTGTTGCGTGACTTTTGTGACGCAGCGGCAGAACAAAAGAGGCGCAATGGTGCGGCGTATATTAACAACGTGACGCATATGGGAGATGCATCATGTTGTAAAGCCCTGCGCCATCAGGGGGCGTTCCGGCGCAAGGGAGGGCGTTCCTGCGCAGGAACGCATCCTAAAAGTGGCTGAGGGAAATCTACAAGATTTCAATCAGTCACTTTGAGGACAATGATGCGTGACTCAAACCCTGCGCCTGCTTGAAGCAGACGTACGGCTTGACGCAGCATTGGAGATAGGGCACCCCAGAGCATTGATGGAGCTGCGTCATCGTTGCGATGCAACTCCAGCAATGCGCCGCCTTTACGGCACAGATGCGTAACGCTTTGGTGACGTTTTGGGCCCATGGTGCGCCGCATTGTAAATACGGCGCACCATGGGTGGTGGTGGCGTGGCGCACAATTACTGGCACATCCCTGCTACTTTGCAGGGATGCGCCAGTAATTAAAAATCTGAACCTTAGTGTCTAGCATTACGCAGTTCTTTAAACTACACTCATACATAATTTCACAGGCCAATGAAATGAACACAAAATCGAAAACAAATAAGCAGAGAAGGAGAGCAGTGCACCTGAAATGCACAGAAGATTTTGAAATAGAATTTACCTACAATGTAATCAGCAGCATTATTGCTCTTGGTAAAAAATAAAAATTTGCAATATAATAACACACAGAGCAGGAGAAAACAGAGTAGTAAAGAAATAGCTACTACTACTCACCAAGCCCGGGGATCTCAAGGCCAAGCAGGTCGAGCAGATCGAGTTCACGGTCCAGGACATCCGTCCAGCGGTGGGTGGCCTGGTTGTAGGTGCGCCGGACCCGAGAGTGGTGGTACATGGCCCGGCACACCTTCTCCCACCTCTTCCGGCGCTCCCAGATCCCGTACCCGCTACCGATCTTGCCGCCTGCCATGATGGTCCTGGGGAGGCGGCGCTGAACATAAAAAATTAGTGGGGCCACCTCCTCCTGGCTGAAGATCTCCCGGGGTGCGACCTGCTCCCCCCTCAAACGCCCGCACGGGAGCCGGGCACGGGGTGCGGGACCCTTCCCCTTCTTGGGATGCTTCCCGGCTCCCTTTACCATGGTCTGGGCAGAAAGGAAGCTAAATAATAAAGAAAATAGAATAGAGAAGAGAAGAAAAGAAAAGAGTTTAAAAAAGTAGTTTAAAATTAACCAAAAGTAGCAGAAAACACAAAAATATAGGGCTAGAAAAATAGAGGGATAGATAATAAGTAAACTAGATAAAAAAAAACTTCAAACAAGCAAAGGATGGCAGAGATTTAGAAAGGATACAAAAAGCATGCCCAGAACCATAGCAATGAATGAGAAACAAGATGGCCGCGCCCGTTCACGACCGCGTGGGTAAGTTCGCGCGAGATTTCCCTCGCGATCACACACGAAATTGTACTAGCGAGCCGCACACTTTGCGAGATTACACATCGCGCCCGGAAACGGAAATACGTCATGCAAACAAGATGGCCGCGCCCGTGAATGACCGCAAGGGTAACTTCGCGCCGTTGCGCTACAAGCGGCTCGCTAAGACGCACAAAATCTTGCGAACTAACACGCCGCAAAAAAACAAATCCCATATTCGCATGAATTCGCGGCTTCCGAATTCGATCTTGCGCAAGTTCGCGCCCCGCGAATCCCGCGAAATTGCAGGAAAACGAGTTTTGCAAAACTGAAAGCAGCACTCAGCAGGTGCAAAAGTTCA
Source organism: Lissotriton vulgaris (assembly GCF_964263255.1). Taxonomy (NCBI): domain Eukaryota; kingdom Metazoa; phylum Chordata; class Amphibia; order Caudata; family Salamandridae; genus Lissotriton; species Lissotriton vulgaris. Next base: position 34,881 of record NW_028251103.1, on the reverse strand, counting down.
AACTCATCATTAGTAACCATTCCCTGGAGTTCTTCCTGACTGGGGCCCCTCCAGAGTTCATTTGCTAGTTGCAACAATTGTATGACCCTGCTCTGACCCTCACAACAGTCTCATAGAATGGCTACAAGTAGGCCACAAAGGTCCTGGAAAAAAAATTGCACTGCAACAGAAAGCAAATTACAGATAAGGAAGCAGGTGCCAGACTGGAATTTTAAAACAGTGGCACATTAATAAACCAACCCCAAATTAATTCATGTCAGTTGAAGTAGGGCAGGTGTGCTTGATTTCCCCCCCATATTCTACAATGATGATGAACCAGAGGGTGGCATTGATTTACCAGAGGGTGGCATGGGTGAAACAGAGGGTGGCAGTGGTGAAACAGAGGGTGCTGGGAACCTGTGATGATGAACCAGACGTAGAAACAACATAGTCGCGACCGTTGCGAGCCGACAAGTAAGTTCGCAATTGCGAACTGGTACAAAACCCTCGCGAACTGGCAGAAACCCTTGCGAACACAAAAAAATAAAAAATCCTCAAATTCGCGAGAATTCGCAGATTTCGCGGATTGCGAGTTCGCAAATACGCAAATTCGCAAACGCCAGATTTGCAAAATCTTACCTGGGAATGTTGTATCTCCATGTCTAGTAGATCACCTCAAAGGCGGGTGTCCAACAATATGTAATCTATACGTGACGGACAACTTAGCCTGTTGTATGTATTAGCCCCACTTGGATCGGACACTATCCTGTCATTCAATGCTCTCAGATTATATTCTAAAGTTAGAGCATTGATTTGGATCGCCCTAGGGGACTATATTTTAATTGGAGTCAAAGTCAGAATCGGTATAGCCCTTTTGACATCCTCCTCATTAGTCCCTAGGATGTCTTCCCCACTTAGGGGCTCGAATGTACAATTTAAGTCTCCTGCCACGATGACCTTGGCAAGAGGGGGGATGCCAGCTAATTCCAGCTTCAGAGCTGCTATAGTGGCTGAGATGTGTGCCCCCGGAGAGCCTCTTGCGTACACATTAAATAACTCCACGTTATTACCATCATGAGGTCCTTTGATTTTCAGATGACAAATGTCCTCTGTGGATGAATTATGCATGGTGACATCCCAATTCAGCGCAATGTTAACCCATACGTGGAGACCCCCAGATGGACGGCCCCTCCCTGAACATGTGGCGGGGATGTAAAAGGTGGTATAACCTGGTTTATATAGGGGCGTCATACTCCAAGTCTCCTGAAACAGGCAGACCTCAAACTTATCAATATATTCATTCCATTCCGGGATGGACCATTTTTTTGGGAGGCCTGCAATGTTCCAGGAGAGGAGGTGAATCACTTCTGGGTTTTCAGCCGCTGTCTCTGCGGTACCTTGAATAACCCAATCTATCCCTTCCCCCCTAGGAATTCTTGGTACTCTATTATTTGCATATGGTATGCATCCTATTACTTCCACTACTTGTGGATCTAGTGGGGAATACAGATGGTGAGCCTCATTTAGTCAGTCTACTTTATTAAGCCCAAAGTCACCCCCGTCCCTAGCTATGGACCAGAGTGGCAAACATCTAATTTGAATGTCAGAATGCTTGGGGGGGGGGGTACGATACTCAAGTCTTATTAAATTCTTTGCAATTTCTGGGTTGATTAGCTGCAGCTCAATGCAATCTGTGTGAGAGCTAAACAAGGAAATCCTTTTTACCCTCACCATGTCCTCCCTAATAATTGACCTGCAGCCCCTCACATGGCGTAGCCAGTTAATCGCTTTATTGTGAATTGACTCACTAGTTTCATAGCCAGATTTATAACTATATTTGGGGACCTTGGTCATATACACTATTGTCGATGGGTTTATTAAGAGGGTACTGTTCCCCCGCCCACTTTACCTTTCTCTATCAGGAGGGGGTTTCTACAATCTGTGTTAGTATGGTGTGGACCCAGGGGCTTTGCACCAACTACCCGCGTTTTCAGTGTTTCAGCATAAGATCTTGAGGGGCCTGGTTAATGAATCGAGCCGAGTGAACCTTGGGCTGTGATCCCAACCCAGGAGGTGGCCCCACTCCTTCCATAGATTTAGTAAGTGTCAATTCCCTTGATGTCTTTCTAACTTGGGTGGATATTAGGGGGTGAGCATCTATATCCCTAGATTATTCCACTTTCCGTATTAATTCCTCCATCATCTTTCTTACAGAAGCCAACTCCCTTCCAAGGTTGTCCTCCTTTTGCAATAATGCCTTATTTGTGTGGCCACACTTAACACATAATAAAGGGTCCTCAATAGGGAGAACCCTTTCATTTTTTCCCTGTACTCGGTCTTCTTCTACAACCTCTGTAATATTTTCTAAAACTGCAAATCTGTTTGAACATGTAATACCCCTCTCAGATTGGGACTCCAGAGCAACCAGTTGTTCCGGATGCTCTTCTACCTTATTTAGGTCTTCCGTCAAGTCAGATACCTCGACAGGGCCCTCTACTGAGCTATGGACTTCACATATAGGGGGATTTAATGTCGATTTTTTGTTGAAAATTGCTGGAATCACCTTTTTCCTAGATTGAATTAAGACCTCAGCAAGGGGATCACTGTTCTCTGCTATATTACTGCTTGTATTCCCAACAAGGACCTCTTCACACTCATTCGCGATAGCTTCGATTCTTGTAAGCACACAGTTAGTTGCTGCATGCGCCACCTTTTTCGCCCTTTTCCCTTTTTTAGCTAATGCTGTTGGTGCTCCCCCTTCCATAGTTTTCCTTTTTCCCATCTTTAATCTATACGTATTTCTATAGCAGATATTACCAGGTTTGTAGTCCCAAAAAATGTCCCCGGGAAAGGTGGTCCAAACTATAATACAATGTCTAATTTGTTTAAAAACAGCGAGACCCATCTAGTCCCTAATGCCAAACAGTACCTTTTGTCCTTTTAAATCGGGATCCAAATGTTAGAGGGGGGGCCCTGCCCTGCCTCTTCCTGTCGATGACTGGCGAAGACGGGCCCGTCCTTGGCCCGGGCTTCGCCTGGCGCGCGTCCGTGCGCGTTCTGCAAAGCGGTAGGTGTGGTCAACTATATACCAGCAGGTAGAGGTGGAAAGAGGACACAGCTGAGGGCGATCAATGGGCTGCTGGTCCTCGCAGTCCCGTCCGGTGAATGCAGGAGTCAGGAAACACCAAAAAGCCCAGGTGAACTGCTGCGAGCGGCTCCTGCGAAGAGGGGGCTGCGAGCAGTTTATGGAGTGACAGGTAGAGTCGGGAAGAGGACACAGCTGAGGGTGATCACTGGTTTGCTGGTCCTCGCAGTCCCGTCCGGTGAATGCAGGAGTCAGGAAACACCAAAAAGCCCAGTTGAACTGCTGCGAGCAGCACCGGTATAAGACTGTCAGCAGGTCTGCAAGAGCCAAGACGTCACGGCAGGAAGGATGGGGGACGAATAGCTTCACCGGGCCAGTTTAAATACTCCCGGCTGATGAAATAAAAATGCGAGTAGTTGTGTGCCAACACAAAATGTCTCCGTTTGACATTCTTTCAGACGGCCAGGTCCAGTGTCTTCTCTGCTCTCCTGCTCTCCCACCACTCGTACTAGACATAAGCCAGTGTGCTCATCATTCAATGCAGAGCCCAATGCCCAAAGTATTTTTACATCGACTCCCCGCATCACAACATCTCCACGAAGCACTCACGGCAATTCCGCTTGTGCGCATCCGCCCTTCACTTGTACAACAAGTACCTGCCTGACCTGTGCCGCTTTCCACCAGCGTGTTAGAAGCTCCAACCATGAGCTCACACTGCCTCGCGGTTTTAGAATTTTCTTAGCCCCTCCCTGTCGCTGCGTCAACAGTACACAGTCAAAATATCGAGTCCTAATTGTCGACCTACACAAATATCGTGTTGCAAATATTGAAGGTACAGAATTTCGATGTCAAGAATATCGTTGGACAGAATATCAACCCTAAGGTAAGTAATATCGAATTCATTTATATTGATGTAACTAATTTCGATGTTATTAATATCAATATTTGTATTATTTTTATGTTTTTAATTATGTATGTGTAATATGTTTTTGTTAAGTATTTTAATTATTTTAAATTATGTGTATTATTTTTATATATTATTAATGTTATTTTTAAGTAAATTTAATGTTTTAGTACCGGAGCGGGTTGTGGGTTTATAGGGGAATAGGGTGGGAGGTAATTTAAATATACAATATTAATTATTCATTTTTAGGAATTATTAATTAATTTTAAGTAATGTATGTTTTTACTTCTGTAGCGGGTAGTGGGTTTATAGGGGAATTGGGTGGTAAGTAATTTAATTGCAATTAATTATTAATTTATAATTTTTTTGTTATGGATAAATAATTTATTTTAAAATAATTATTGACAATTAATTATGTTAATTGATAATTGATTTTTTTATTTGGTAATTAATGATTTTTAATCGTTAACTAATTTATTTAATTTTAATTCATGTTTGTAATTGGGAAATAATTGTTTTAATTGGTAATTCATTTTTTAATAGGTAAATAATTGTGTTAATTGGAATTAATCATTTTAATTGTTAATTATTTCTTATTAATTGGAAATTATTGGTATTTGTTGATAATTTATTGTTAATTAATTATTCAAATGTAATTGCTTTTAATAATTATTAATTGTTTCTAAATGATGTAGATTTATTTAAAAATGTAATTATACATTATTTTTAATATATAAATTATTTATAAGTATGTTAAGTTTAATTTCTACGCTATCAAACGCTTTCCCTACTGTTGCACCCTTTGGAGTTGGAATAGTAATTTTTCCCCCTACGCTATCCAACGCTTTCCCTACTGTTGCACCCTCTGGAGTTGGAATAGTAATTTTTACCCTTACGCTATCCCACGCTTTACCTCCTGTTGCACTCACTGGAGGGGGGATAGTAATTTTTAACCACCCGCTATCCAACGTTTTCCCTACTGTTGCACTCTCTGGAGTGTGAATAGTAATTATTACCCCTACGCTATCCAACACTTTCCCTACTGTTACAACCTCTGGAGTTGTAATAGTAATTTGTATCCCTACGCTATACAACGCTTTCCCTACTGTTGCAACCTTTGGAGTTGGATTAGTAATTTTTACCCTTACGCTATCCAACACTTTCACAACTGTTGCACCCTCTGGAGTTGGAATAGTAATTTTTACCCTTAAGCTATCCAACGCTTTCTTACTCTTGCACCCTCTGGAGTTGGAATATTAATTTTTACCCAACCACTATCCAACGCTTTCCCTAAAGTTGCAACCTCTGGAGTTGGAATAGTAATTTTTACCCTTACGCTATCCAACGTTTTCCCTACTGTTGCACTCTCGGGAGTGGGAATAGTAATTTTTCCCCCTACGCTATCCAACGATTTCCCCACTGTTGCACCCTCTGGAGTTGGAATAGTAATTTTAACCTTACGCTATCCAACGCTTTCCCTACTGTTGCACCCTCTGGAGTTGGAATAGTAAATTTTACCCCTACGCTATCCAACCGCTTTCCCTACTGTTACACCCTCTGGAGTTGGAATAGTAATTTTTATCCCTACACTATCCAACGCTTTCCCTACTGTTGCAACCTTTGGAGTTGGAATAGTAATTTTTACCCTTACGCTATCCAAAGCTTTCCCTACTTTTGCACTCTCTGGAGTTGGAATAGTAATTTTTACCCCTATGCTATTTAATGCTCTCCCTACTATTTCTGGAACGGGAACAGTTATTTTACATTCTACGCTATCCAATGTTTTCATTAATGTCGTTTTTTTGGGGACTTTAAATAGTATTTTTATTTATTTATGTATTTAATATTTTTTGTATTATTTTAGATAATGTTGTATTTAATTAAATTTTACAATATTGAAAGTATATATTTATATTTTAATTTATTAAATATAATTAAATATTTGTATTTATGTTAATATTCTATGTGTGTAGATGTATTTGTAATTTATGGTATTTGTTATTAATTTATAATTAATTAAAATAATTAATAAATATTGTTATTAAGTAAGTATATATTATATATTATATGTTTATTTTTTTATTAAAGTTTTATTATTAATTGTAAACATTATTATATTTGTTTAAATATGTTTCATTCATTTATAAGTATTATTTACTTTATTTAACTTATTTTTTTTTGCAGAAAAAAACGATATTTTCAATTATGATATTTTTAACATCGATATTTTAGTTTCGATATTTTTGTACTTACCATGTTGTAGATAGGGTGTTGATATACTTGCATCATTATTCCAGCATCGATGTTGCTGTAGGTCGATATTCTGTCTGTCGATAATCTGTCAGAGATTCTGCGTTAACATCCGGGGTCATAACACTACAAACGTATTCGTGGTGGCCATCTTAAAATGGGAGAAATGTTCGAGCTGCCCCAGTAGAACGTTTTCAATTCAAAGGCACCAAGTTTATAATACAATGTAATGTTAAGCGACCATAAAATAATCGCTGCACACATAGCGGCGGCCAACTGTACACCAACCTTATCCTCAAACTAGAGAATCATTTAATTTCAACATCCCTACACTTCAAAAAGTGTTTTGAAAGAAATTTTAAGAGGGACTACTCGGCAAAGCCACTTTATCTTCACTCTTCGTTCAGGTTTCTCTATAATGCTAGTAGCATTCTCACATCTCTTCAAATGTGTACAAGTGGACGCTATATACAAAGTTCAATTTTCAAATGCGGACTGCCATCAATCTGGAGGTATCTTGAACTATCAACCATTCTGTTAATATCAAAAAGGATTGGTGTTTTTTATTTATTTTGTATTTATTTATAATGCTGAAAGCCACTCAATGACTGCACCAGCAACCTGGCGGCCATCTCTCCACCAAAGTCCTCATGCCCATAATAAACACAGTGCAAGGAATGGGATAAACAAGGGGTATAAGGATTTGTTTGTTCGAGTCCACCCTGAAGATAAACCCACTTGTGCCCCCATCCCTGTCGCATCAGTATGATCCCTAGAGAGCTGGTCTAACCCCGTAATAAAGCAATGATGATCTAGGCACAAACTCAACTCCATGTTAATGGCAAGGGGGTTAAAAGTGTTGTGAATTGATAACATGTTCACACTCACATCTCAGTACTGCTAATATATTTCCTCCATCAATCACTGGAGTTACATCAAAAAATATATCAGCGCATGAATGTTCAAACTCTCATACCTGAGCCTGCCCATGTCAGCGTTTACTAATCTTGTTCCATTCAATGGAATTGTTCAGTCCCTCCCGATCTGCTCGTTCAGAACAAATCCATTTAGCCTCTTTCCTCGCTCATATGATTTCAACATTATGGGGCCTATTAGGATGACGGGCGGACTTTGTCCGCCCATCATCCTAGCGGGGAATGGGACCGCCCGCCATAAGGGCGGGGGTCCCGGGGGTGGCATTAGGATGTGCCCGCCACTGTGGCAGGCACATCCTGCATTTCTAGCATTGTGGCGGGCGGAGCGCTCAGCACCGCCCGCCACAATGCTAGAAATGCTTTTCAGCATTTGCATATACAAAGCGGCAGGCACCGCGCGGTGCCTGCCGCTTTGTATATGCAAATGAAGGGGGGTACCATAGGTACCCCCCCATGTGCACCCTCCACCTGTACTTCACTCTGGGGGCCCACAGGGGGCCCCCAGAGTGAACGCCGCATGCCTTTCCGTGGCAGCATTGCCGCCACGGAAAGGCATTGTGAAATGCCTATAGTAATACTGCGGGCGGTGTCTGACAGACACCGCCTGCATGTAACTTGTTTTCCACCCCGGCCGCAAGGCGACCGGGGCGGAAAAGTGGCGGGCGGTGTTTTGCACCGCCGTGGTCCCCCCCGCCATTCTAATATGGCGGCGGGGAATACAGGGAAGGATGCCAGGCTGGCAGGGGAAATCCGCCCGCCATCCTAATGGGGCCCTATGTGTTTCACTCAACACCTTTTCAAGGACAGTCCATCTCAGGTCCCTGGGATCATGTCCTTTCTCAATGAAGTGTTGTACCAGCCACGTAGTTAGTTTTTCAGCCTTGATCATACTTAGATGCTCCTGTATGCGCACTTCTACCTTTCGTGAAGTCAGACCAATATAATGCAACCCGCAACTACAGGTCAGTCTGCAAATGATGTTAGACGTGTTGCAATTACTGAACCTGTTCAGTACTGTGTTATGCCATCCTTCCATACTTGTTTGCATGCTCTGCTGCTTTATTGAGCAAACAAAGCGCTATAATGCGGTGGTGGCGCTAGTATTTACAGTACTTCAGCTAATATTTCCTCACTTTGCATGTGTACCATTTTTTTTCTCTGCGCCTTAAATATACTCTGCTTACTGTCTTTGTAAGTATGTAAGGTGGAGCTGCTCTCTAGATTTGTACCCCAAGTCCTTTCAATACCACAAATGACACTATTGTATTATAAGTGCCTCTCCCTCCTTTATTAAACCTCTTACATTTACCTTATCCTGACAGCCTGCACTGTTTCCACCTGATGATAATAGTACCCCCTATTAATGTAGGAAAATACAATATCTTTGCCGCAAAAGCAAATGTATTTGAAAAGGCAAAGATTTATTTTTGAGCCCGACAGAATTTGTGCTGCGAGCACAAGGAGATGTGCATAAAACATTTCAACCAATGTTTTGCTGTACTTTCCACAATTAGTGGAAACAACCTAGTAAATGCGCTTTAATACTAACAACAAAAGGCTTGGCAGCTTGACAACATGCCCTGAAATATAGTAGTGCTTTTTTATAGTTGTGTTTTGTTAATGCACATTAAAGTTCACAACTAAGTACTTGTTTGCTTCATATATTTATTTCGGTCTCCAGGAATCTTAAAAGAACCTGAAAAGAACGTGCTCCTATATTTAGGCGTGCATCAAATAAATTGTCTAACCAGGTGGGCACATACTTCCCAAAAAAATATTAAACATAGCAGCAGATCAATATACCAATATAAGATGGTCACCCTGTACATCTCAGGGAGAAGCCATCTTGGAACTGTATGGTGCATCATTTCACACTGATTTTTGCTGGCTAGGAGCTTTCTTCCCCGGACAGTGAATGAATGCATGGATTGGCATAAAGCGCTCATACCGCGGGCAAAAAAGTTGAAGGGCCCATCATATAAACCATTACTAGCAGTAATGACGGCGAAAATCCTCCCTACGATAACATATGCCAGTGCTACTTTTCATGGTGAAGATTCAGAGATTCTAAACCAACTAATAGCTTCTATCTACAAAAATGTTTTCCAACTACAACGGTCGGCCTCACCGGCACAGGTCCTCCTTAAATTTGGCTTAACCAATGAAGTCATAGGGAGAATGTATTCTACAGTAAAAATCTGGTATCGGCTGAAACAGAATGCTACAATATCTCCAATTAATGAAGCACTATGGGCCGAAGTAGACGAGGATAGAAATTCTCCTTATAATCAATATTTGGCTAATTCTCTATCAACAGCTTGCACTACTGATTTATGGAATAAAAATCTGCCACATCAGACTTTCAAGCAAGCTATAAACAAAGCAGCTAAAGTCCATTCAGTAAATTTTGATAAAAATATTTTCAGGTTAAGGTCGCATGCCTGGGTGGTGATAAATAATTACAAGTCACTTGCACCGGCTTCATATTTTTTCTTTGACATTCTCAATTCACGTGAAAAAACAACTAATGGCATTATGTTTTGGAAAACTTCCATCATTAGCGGATCAGCCAAATTGGATGTATAAAGGTCCTAAACCATGCCGGATCTGTGATTATCAAAACGAAGACTTTATTCATGTAATCTGCACTTGTAATAAACTCTACAAGGAATGAGCTACCCTCCTTAAACAAAGTTTCAACGTGAGAGGCATCAGGTCCCATAGAGCTGCAATAATTGCGTGTCTAAATCCATCTGACCCACACTGAATGGCAAACTGGTCAAATTTCTGAACATTTTTGAAAGCTTTGTTAAAAGGGTTAGTCTTCCGGCAGAGAAAAATGGACAGGCACTCTGGAACAGAATTTTTAATAATGACATTTTATTAGTATTTTACAGAGATGAAATGGACAAATTGTCGATTCCCTTTTGAAGGTCAAAAGGTGTAAAGAGAAGTCTGTTATAAATGAAAAACAGGGACTGTGTCAAAGTTGCCGCTCTTGAAGATTTACGTATCTTGGTACAAATTTTGTCCCATAATGAAAATGGCCAGGACGTGGAGAAATCAAGTTCCCAACATTCCTCTACTTTGGATTTGGGCCTAGGAGAATCAGTAGTATGAAGGTATTTATAAATGGAGGAGGCCTTTGGGGTCTTGCGCAAAAATGAGTGAAGTGAGGAGGTGGGAGTGGAAGAGGCAGGGGGCGGATGTAGCTGAGAAAGTTGATTGTAATTCGCTAGTGCAGCCTCCTTAAGTAAATGATAATTGCGAGTGAAGGATGTAGGTAAGTCATAAAGGGAGCGGAGAGTGATGAAAGGCAGAAAAGACGATGAAGAAAAGAGTTGAGAGACCCACACCAGCCCTTTTTGATGCCATGTCTTCCAAAAGAAGGGTTTATTACGAATAAGTAGGGCGGTGTTATGCCAAATGGTGGAGGAAAGGAAATCAGCAATGGTCGTGGGAGGTGAAAGGGAAGAAGATAGGAGCAGTTTAGTAGTAAATTTGTGAATGGGGGTGGAAATGGAAGGGGGTTTACGAGAAAAAGAAAGATATTCAGCGAAAGAGAAGGGAGAAAGAAGAAGGCGTTCAAATTTAGCCCATAAAGGACAAGGGACAGTGGGATCCTGCAACAAGAAAGCGGCTTGTCGCAATAAGAACGCCTTATGGTAAGCAAGGGAAGTTTGGAAAATTAACTCCACCCTCCGTCTTAGGACGAGTGAGTCGGGCAAGAGACATTCTGGGCTTCTTCTTACTCCAAAGGAAGGACATCAGAACGGAGTTGATTTTTTTGAAAAATTTAGAAGGAATAGATACAGGAATATTGGAAATAGTATAGAGGACTATGGGAGACAACATCATTATAATAGTGTCAAGTCGTCCCCACCAGGACAGGTAGAGAGGGTGCCATTTGGACGTCAGGTCCACTAATTTTTGGGTGCATTTGGATAGGCATAGGGAGACAGTATCTGAGATGGTAGGAGTGATGTGCAAGCCAAGGTATTTAATATGGGAAGGTTTCCATGTGAAGTTGAGGCAATGAAATCAGGTTTGAATGTGAATTTCGTTAAAGGGAGGATCTCACATTTATCATTATTGAGTTTGTAGCCAGATATTTGGGAATATTCCTGCACTTCAGCAAGGAAGGCAGGAATCGAATCAGTGGGGTTAGAGATAAAAAGAAGGATATCGTCCGCATACGCGGCTAACTTAATTTGAGAATCAGAGACTTGAAAGCCCTGGATATTAGGGTTTTGGCGAAGTCTGGACAGAAAGGGTTCTAAGGCCAAATTAAAAAGAAAAGGAGACAATGGGCACCCTTGACGGACACCTCTACCCAAATCAAAAAAATGGGATATTTGACCATTGGCACAAACAGCTGCACGTGGATTGGAATAGAGTAAGGAAATCAGAGAAATAAATTTGGGACCAAAACCAAACCAATGAAGGGTATGAAAAAGATAGGTCCATTCAACTCTATCGAATGCCTTCTCAGCATCAAGGGCAATGGCCGCAAGGGAATGGGGCAAATGACGGGATTTAGACAAAACATTGAAAAGCAGTCTGGTGTTATCGGTAATAAAACGGCCCTTGACAAAGCCTGATTGTTCCTCACCCAGAAGATCCGGGAGAAGAAGATCAAGACTTGCTGCAAGAGATTTCGCAAATATTTTATAATCAATGTTAACCAAGGAGATTGGTCTATAATTTTTACAATACTGAGCATCTTTCCCTTCCTTGGGTATGAGGCAGATATGTGCATCAGAAAAAGAGCCCGAAGAAGAGCCCATGGTGAGGAATGCATCAATGAGGGAATGGAGTTTAGGGATGAGAAGTTTGGAGAAGTGGAGAAAGAATTCGACAGTAAAGCCGTCTGGCCCAGGAGCTTTATCTTTCCGAAGATTCTGGAGTGCTGTGAGTAACTCTTGTTGAGAGATATTGAACTCTAGGTGAGAAAGGTCAAGCAGGAAGTGAGCTGGTTTTTGGATACTGGAAAAAAGCGATCTAATGATTGAGAGGAAGGTTGGGTTTCGGAAGAATATAAGGTATTGTAAAAGGCAGAAAATTCAGCAAGAATATCTGAATCCTTGTGTTTGAGAACAGAGTGGGTGTCATAGATTGATTCAATATTTAACTTATTATGCTTTACTTTCAAATAATTAGCAAGAATCTTCCCAGCCTTATTTTTACCCCCATAAAATTTTGCGCTTGACTTTAATAAGTATAAAGATGCATTGTCTGTGGAGTTTTTGTTAAATTTCATTTTGGCATTAATCAAAGCTGTTAAACTGTCCTGCGAACGAGAGGTAAAATAAGAATGCATCAATTTCCTAATGTCGAGAAGAAGAGTAGCTGTGAAATTACGAGCAGCCTTCCGCTTTTTTGCTACAAAGCCAATTATAAAATCTCTTGCTGCAGCTTTAAAGGCATCCCAAATGGTGTGCTTGGGGATGGAGGGAGTGTCATTGATTGAAAAAAAATCCTCAGAAAATTCAGTAAAAGATGCAGTAAACTTGGGGTCCAGGAGAAGGGAATTATTAAAACGCCATCGCCTGGGTCCAACTGACCTTGGGAGAATATCAAGTTGAACTAAAGTGAGGGCATGATCCGAAAGTAGTATCGGACCGATTTCTGCATGAGTAAGGGTTTGGGCAATGTCATGAGTAACAAAAATGTAATCAATTCGGGACTGAGAATGATGGCAGGGAGAATAAAAAGTGAATTCCCGCAAGTCAGGGTTACATAGTCGCCAGGCATCAGTGAGCTTATGTTGAGAGATAGCTTGAGAAAAAAGTTTATGCGACTTGTTGGGAACGAAATGGGCTTTGGAATATCTGTCTAAAAAGGAATCAAGAGGCTGGTTGCAATCTCCCGCTAAAATAAAGTTATTATCAATAAATCTGGTAATATGGTGTGAGAAGGCATACCAAAAAGTGGGATCACCGGTAGTAGGAGCATAGATATTTAGAAGGGAAATTGGAACATTCTTAACTGAAAGTTTAACAAAAGTCCAGCGACCATCATCATCTGACTCTTGGTTAAGCAAAGAGTGAGAAAGATGTTTGTGACATAGAATGGCTACTCCATTACGCCTACCGTCCCCTGGAGAGTAATATACATCACCCACCCAACTTCTCTTTAACTTGACAGATTCTTCAGCAGATAGGTGGGTTTCTTGCAGAAAAGCAATATCAACACTTAAGCGTGCAAGGTGTGACAAAATTCTCTGTCGCTTAATAGGAGAATTAATGCCCTTAACATTCCATGTGACTATTTTGAGTGACATATCAGATACATAAAATATAAATCAGCGATAAATAGAGAGGAATATTAAATGCCCAGAATAAGAAAGTGGATAGACAGAATAAGAAAGCCTAAAAGGGATAAGATAGGTTGAAGTTGAAAAATAGTAAAGAAGAGATACAGGAGAATAGGCATAAAAAACAAGATGCTGGGAGAGCGAAAGAAAACAGGAAAGAGAGTGCAGAGAGAGGAGGAAAAGAGAAAAGTGATAATAGGTAGAGACACAGAAGTGGAGGAGAGAGAGAAAAAGAAGACACCTTAGAATAGAAAATAACTAGAGATAACAAGATCAGTGACAAAAAGGGAATACCCAAGAACAAGGGAAGGAAGGGAAACATACTTACGAGGGGCGAAACTGAGGAAGGGCGATCACGGGGAAGGGAAGACGAGAAGAGAAGATTGAACTGAGGGGGGAGCGCCCACTGGGGGAGGCAGCACAACCAATGTGAACGAACCGTCAGACCAAGGGAGGTACATACTGTAAACTGTAAAACCTGTGGAAGGAAAAAGAAAACAAAAGAGTTGAGGAGAAGAAGACATCACGAGAGTTAGTAGTAGAAACAGGATGGCAGAGCAAGTGGAAAGGAGATGAGCATACCGTGGAAGTAGAAGGGAACACACATAAAGGGAAAGAATTCAGAGAGGAGAGAGGTATCAACAACATAATGGAGACAAACATATATAAAAACAACAGAAACCATGTGAACTAGTGAGTAAACCAAAATAGTAGGTTATGAAAGTCATGGAGGAAAAGCTGACGATGAATTGGAGAGGTCCATTTCCGATGTGTGGCAGGAATTGAGGAAGCTCCGAAGGCGAACAGGATCCTCGTAGGTCGTCGTTTTGTTGTTGTGAGTAACTCTAAAAATGCAGGGGTGGAAAAGGCCATATCTGGCACCAATGGATCTGAGCTCCGGTCGCATATCCAGGAAAGCTTTACGGCGGCTGGCTGTGGCTTTGGCGTAATCCTGCGCGAAGAAGAGGGTAGAACCAGAAGTGAGACGAGGGGAGGCGCGGGCCGCCGATAGAGCCTTGAGAAGATCAGTATATTCCAAAAAGTACATGATGACGCCTCGTGGTCTGGGAGAGGCAGAGGAAGATGAAGAAATGCGGCCAAGCCTATGTGCTCGCTGGATGTTAAGCATTGTTCCCTCAGGTAGGTGGAGGAGCTTAGGCAGGAAAGATTTGAAAAAAGCAACGGGGTCAGTCCCCTCACAATTTTCCGCCAGGCTATAAATACGGAGGTTGTTATGCCTGTTTCGATTTTCAAGTTCCTCGACCTGCTTTTGAAGAGAAGAAATCTGCGACTGCATGTGTGTCACCTTGGAGGATGATTCTTGCAAAGAAGATATGGAGTGTTCCACAGTCGTCACTCTGGCATCCATCTGTGACCAATTATCGGTTAGGACCTGCAGCTTAGAGTTGGTTTCCTCCATAAAAGGTCTAAGAGCACGTATCTCCTCTAACAGAAGTTCCATAGATACAGCTGAAGTAGAGCCGGATGGTGATGGAGGGTCTTTTTTGAGGCATTTCGACGTAGCTTTCCCTGAGGGCTGAACAGGACGTTCTGCATTGGACTGCGACATTTGGATGGCAAGTTCTTGAGATGCTTCCAGGTGCGCCAATGCAGAAAAGACTTTGGAATTCTTGATGAAAACACGTTGTGGGGTTTTGGAAACACAACCAATAGTGCCTTTCTCCATATGATGAAAGCCGCCAGCAAAAGGAAAGGAATAAAGGAACTGGAACCTGGAATAAACTGTATATGCAAGAGTCAATGGAGAAACGGAGGAGGATTGGTTGGCAAATGCGTTCAAAAACAAGGAGGTCCGAAGGAGACTTCTTCACAACTGCTCAGGAGCTACAGAGGTGCACATAAGGACAAGTAGCTTTGCCCACATGCGTTAATTCAGAATCCTCCACGCAGGAAAAAAGAACACAGAGTGCCCACAGTATAAAAGCCAAAATGCCAGCATTTATATAAAAAAAGAGGAATCCACAAGAAAAACTGCAGCTGCGTGGCAATGAAGGCAATTCATGAAATACATGCAGTCATAGGCAAATGTTGGCGGCATGAAGAAGGGGGAGCAGCATATGGAAAATAGCCAAAAGAGACAAAATGGCAGCTTAAATCTCAATGTTGATAAACACTGCCTTTACAAGATAGGCAAGCAGGATGGAGACGCTGGCACGTTAGAAGGTGAAAAAATATGCTCACCGTGGAAGTTTGTGGAAGTCTGGGACATCAGCTGGAGGTGGCATTGTCCAGGAGAAAAAGCGCGATACACGCACAAGAGAGAAACAAAATGGCGGTCGCGGCTGACAGGGAGCCGCGGCCGCTTGTAAATGTGATAAAAAAAGCACACGGAAGGTGAAAAAGCGCCGCCGTTGCAATCACGGCGGTGCTCCCATGTTCCAACGAGAAATGCCTTCTTCAATAGGCGTCCGCCACAGGAGGGAGAGGGTAAATCCCTTGGAAGGTCCGGAGCGCTCACATGGGAGCCGCCATCCGCATCGGGCGCTAAGCCACGCCCCTGTCGATTCTCTTTTAATTTTGATGTTTTATATATATGTCTTTTATTGTTATGGTTTTAATTGACTAAACAATAAAAATTTACTTACTTACTCACTCATACCGAGCCTTGCTAACACTGAACGGCAGTGAACACCTAGGCTTCTGGTTGCACTGGCAACTAAAGGAGCCAGCTAATTCCTGACAAGGCTTGCATCTCTTGAGGCATCCATTAGCATGACTGTTGGAGCTGCATGCTCAGTTTTCTTTTGTTAATATTGCATGCGTATGACTCCAGAGTTGCTCTGACTTTACCTGGGTGTGAAGTGTTTCTAGCGCGTGATCTGGAATCATTTTAGCACGGCTAGGTAGAAGAAAGTGCGTATGTTTCTGCAGCCTTGTTACTTTGAATAACTTCTCTCTCAACGCCCCTCCAGTCAGCTAAAATACACCAAGGATGATGGCACATCCTGCCTCCTGCCTATGCTTTAAACCAGATTTCCCACTGTTATGTACTATTTCTTTCTGTTGCGGAGCCAAAATGGCAAAGGTAGAGCATTGATCGCATAAGCACTTTGGGTGGAATGCATTGGTTATCCGTTTTACATCCCCGGGTGGACAGGAAGCGCTGGTACTTGTTTCTGAAAGGACCTTAATTGAGGTACATGATGGAGGTTGACGGGAAACGTGCCTCACCCCAGTGTTGGAGTACGCTGAACTGCTAATCTCCTAACTAAGCCCAGTAGATGCAGCAGGCTGTGCCGGGAACTGTGGTCGCCTTGGCATGTCCATGCGAAAAGGGCTGTCTGTGCTGCTGGCCCTCCCCCGACCCTACCAAGCTTGGGGCAGCGATCCGTGGAGGTCCCTACTGCTACGGAGTCACCTGAGGTGCTGCTTAGAAAATTGCTTCAGCACTGCTGACTTTGTGGCAACAAATCCTGAAGCTCATAGCTCACAGTATATGTGAAAAGGTAGTACAAATGGACAAGGTCCTCTGAGGGGGGCCCAGAGTTGTATGGCAGCAGAGGTTTAGGCACAAAACAAATGTTTGTTTTACACAAAATAAAGAGCAGTCGACATTAAACATGGATACGTGCACTTCTAAAAGGCAAGACAATGATTAAGTTCCAATAGCACACAGCTGCCACCACACTTAGGGCGTTAGTTGAATGTAAGCCGAAGCAGGAGAAGAGCTGTGCCTTTTTTAACAGAAGAACAGATTGGTGGGGATGGCACAGCCGAGCACCGAAGGTGAACACGCTCACATTAAACTATGCTTTTCGGGGAGATTAATTGAAATCGACAGGCGATCTTGAGGGAGGGAGGGAGACGACAAAGATATGTGATCTCGTGGATACTTGTGCTCTGCCGCTTCGAGGCTCTGAAAGCACTGAGAAGGAAAAACAACTAACAAATGCAAGATCAGGTGACCAAACAATGCAAAAGTAGACCTGACCCACAAGGAATGCAGCTACCACCCTAGCACCGCTGCTCGCTCCCGATGAGCAATACGCTGTGGAAGTGAACATTACAAAAGAGGTGGGACATGCACCCGCCTAGCCATTTGCGTTCTTTCATTATTGAAATTCACAAAAGCCAACCCAATGTGTGGGAGGAGTCAGACCCACCTGGAGTAAACACAAGAAGCCTTGCAGAGCAGTGCATGAGCGCTGCTAGGCTCGACCTAAAAACAGGTACAAAAGCTGAATACAAAGGAGAGCAACTGAGGAAAGACAGCAGCAGTTGTGTGCCTTAAAGTGACATCATGGTGCTAGACTGGCTGGAGATAGCCGAGTCTGAAAAGATCACTAGTGACAGGGACGCTCTCAGTGTAAGCCAAAAACACACCACTGAGGCCATCAAAGTTGTTGAACAGAGAACATGTATGCTGCAGCCTGCAGCAACTGGAGAGCATGCAGGTGAATGATGACTGAAGCTCCCTAAAGCTGGCTGTGTGGGTGAGAAGGAAAATGGTGAGTGTAGAGGTAGAAATGCATGATTTACAATCTCTAATCTGATGGATCTTTTTAAGTTGACAGACGCCCAGGGAGTTAGCAATCATTTTATTTCCAATTAATAATCAATCAAATATATATGCATGTCAGGAGAATATTATAAAGATACAAGATTACAGCAGGCAAGCTGAAATATTGCAATACGTTCCGTCTCAGTAGTATAAGATATAAGATATAAATTAAATACAGCCACAGCAAAACGGAAGTTGAGAAATAGAGACAGGCGTACCTTAAAGAAACCCTGATTCTCTCTTCAAACATAAGTTCTAAAGTCATCTAATCAATGTTCTAAGTTTAGAATAAAGATGGCTTATAGATTGGGTACTCAGAGAAATTCAGAAATGCAAGGAGGTGTCAGCAAAGTGAAGACTCAAGTAAAAGTCCTCCAAAACATAAGTGTTTACCATGAAGCTTCACACTTGCAAGAATAAAGAAAGATGACAGGTCTGTACCCTCAAAGTTTAACGGAATCTGCTCTAACATTTTACAATACAAACATTAATTAAAACCCCAAACCTTCAACAACAATCACATCTCTTTCCACCCCACCAGGAACTAATCATTATACTTCTCAAGGCGTGCATTTGCAACATCGCCTACATTTCCCATCCCATAGATCTTGTACATTTACTGCAACCTTGAGCATCCGCCATTCCTGATACCCAATAAATAGGAGGCTTCATCTGTTCATTAGGTCTACATGCTTCCTGGCAAGATTTCTCTACTCAGGCCTTACAATCAATAAACAAATACATGCAACAATGCTCCTTTCTCGAGCTAGTGAAATCATGAGAACGCACCTGCAAAAGAACAAAGACGCTAACTAAGCAAAACACATTTCAAAATTAAGGCCTTTAATCAGGCTAACTTTAAACATTCAATGTGCATTTTGAATATATGAATATGCATGCACAACTATAACTTTCAAAATAAATTAAAACATGAGCAAAAGAAACACGTTACTTCTGCAAATGGAACTTATAGTGTAAGTATAATGAATTTGTTTAACCCCTTTTGCGCGGCGGTAATTCCGCTGCAGTGCGGGCATTTGCGAGCACGGCCAATGGCCGACGGCAGCACTGGGGAGGTAGCGCTGCCGTCGGCCAACGGCCAACGGCAGCGCTTGAGGGGTTTAACTATTTAAATGAACATTAGTGAGCAGGTTTATAATGCTTCAGTTTCACAGTAATTACATTTCATTAATGGGTTTAAATGTTTCACACATGTTAATATTATTAAGTGCACAGTAAATATAATGTAAAAAATAAATGTAAAATTTAACAATGATAACACATAAAGGATTAGATCTAAATTGCAAAATTCTATTCCCCCCTCTGATGGCAGTGTTAGCCATCACAAAAAAAATGCATATGAATCCTTATCAGGGGAGATCAAGTCAAAGCCTTGAAGTTTTCAACAACCTTCATCTAGTATTTTTCAGGTGTTTAATGTCATCATAAAATGTACACTGATTCTCCTCCATTTCCATATCCCATCTAGTTTCTGTCAACCCCTTTCCATGTTGCCCTCCCTTCCTTAGTTTATACTATTTTATCTTTTAAAGATAATAAACAGACACATAACCCAGATGGTGATAACAAAAAGATGTCTCACGATAGAAAAACACTATTCCACTTCCTAGGTCTCCAAACAATGTGCCAATCCTAGAATACCCATCTTCAATTGCTTCACAAACACCTGTAGTTTCTAGTTCCTGCAACTCTCCTTTCAGATCAGTAATGTTCTTAATGTATTTCTATAAGTCCTCACTCTTGTCAGGGATATAGGTACATCATTGCTGGACCTTTAACATTTTACAGACTCTGTCCTCTTTCGCGAGAAGGCTGTCTAAAGCAAGACAATTTGTTATATCCCCGAATTAGGCCCATGTGGCGGAACAGCATATTTCGTACATTGTCCTCACGAATACACATTTTCCAAGCTGTAACCTTCGGCATATATTCGCACACATGACAATGCTGGATTAGTTTCTCTGAAAAAAAACTTGTTTTACTTCTCGCTTCGGCCAACATTATCACAATGCCTTGAACATCATGTACAAGGTCTTGTTTGTTTTTAGCGTACAAGTGTCAGCACTCTCATCATCCACAGGGCGATAAGACTATCTAGATATCCATACCATCACTAATCTATGTGCACAACGCAAAGCTACTTTCTATTATAAAAGATGAGCATCCTGATAGATTGGCAGAGGAGGTACTTCCACTGACACTGAGATTCTGCACATGCTGAGAAATCACCATGCAGAGGTCTGACATCTCATGAGGGTTGTCCAGACCGTGACCAAGATGGGGTCCTTCACTCTCTCCCATCAGGTGATGGGGTTGGATTATCCCGTGTTTTTTGGGGGGGCTCTACACCTACATACACTCTAGGTACACTTAGAGGAGTTCTCTAGACTATTGCTTTGTTTATATGCCTGCATATGCATGGTAGAACTCTACCTACTATTTATGCTTTTGGTGCTTGTAATCACATTTTTCTGCTTCTTGAGATCATTCAAGATTACAACTACAGATATAATCACTGCACCAAACATCTTTCCCACAATTTCAGCCCCACTACTACCTCGTTTGGTTCTAGGTTTCATTTTCCACACAGGTTCATTCAAATGTCCCACATGATGAATCGGTGGGAAAACGACACCTAAGTACCATACCATTCCAAATTTGAAGTGTGCATGCTTCCCACAAACAAAATAAGCCACAGGATTAACAGAATCTTGTTCTTCCAAAAAGGGAAGCCAAGTTCCTACATATACAACAAGCATTGGCCATACTAATAGGCCTCCCCTGTGGGCGAGCTATGATTGGCTTAGCCAATAGTGTGGGTAGCGTTGTAGGCTGGGTAGCGGAGTGGGGTGGGGGCAGGTATTTGTGGATGAAGTGGTGGGGGTGCAAATGTGGTAAGGATTCAAACCGACATTGCTGCAGCACGCCTCGCACACAGGTAGCAGAGGGAATTTCAAAAGTCCCAGTCAGGCAGTCAAAGTGTCAACCATTGCAAGTTAGTGTAACACATTTTATTGGAATTTCTAAACTGCAGCAGGGATCTGCCGCCCCTTAATTAAGATACCCCGTTTAGTCTCTGTATGTGTGTTCCTGTCTTTTGCTTGGGGCACCAGCGGAGCAGGGACACATTGTCACTGACTGAAGAGGTGCTTTAAAAGCATTTAATAAAAGAAAATAACGGCATATATATATATAGCACTGTTGTTTGGGCTCTTCCAGTAGCACCAGCATCTATCAGAGACCATGCTAATATCCAGAGCTAGCCTATCAGAATACATTATAAACTTGTTAATGGTAAAACGTTATTTTCAGCATGTACAGAGCAGGGCTGCCAAGCACTAAAAGAATAAACAGAATGGATCAAACCATCGTCGGTCTGTTCAGGGCGACCCTGCAGTTACCTCAAACTGCTTGCAGAGGCCTGAAAACTGTAATAAGTGTTTTTCCCGGTATAGCAGTATTGGAAGAACAGGACAAGTGCATCAAAGACTCCCATTCAAACTCTGCCATGAAGCAGCTTCAACCTAAGCGTCAGAAAAGCAGCCAGGTACACACAAGCCTCGATCAAAAAGCACTTTTGCGTAGCCAATAAGTCTCGCATTTGGGACGGATTGAGCCTGGTAATTGCTGACATCTGAGGTATTTATTAAGGATTTTTAGTGCGCCCTTCAGCTTTTAAGCAAATGCAAAGCGCGAATAGTGTCTGCCTCCTCCTTATAATGTGCTAAAGGCTGAAGCAGCTGTCTGTTCCAAGCACAAAGCCAGCTGTGCTTACATTACACCCCCAGCAGCCCCACCACCATTAGGCCAAGAGCACCAGCACCACCTCAGTCCAGCCTTCAACCCCTGGTCCAGGTTACTGCTCACGCTTCACGGGTCTTAGGTCAGTCCTCATCCGTAGAGTAAACCACTCGCAAAGGGGGAGACCCGAGGGTATCAGATTGCTTTACAGAGAAGTCTTGCGAGCAGATTAGATCAAAATAAAATCTGAAAATCAAGTGTAGTTGAGACGTTTTAAATTACACACAAAAAAAATCCAAATTGAAACGCATAACTGACTAACAGATGAACTCACTAACTGAAATGTTATAACACATTTTGGCGAATGGTGCACACAATGGAAAAATAGTGTAAACTCAGCACAACTCATCTCAGAGATACACATTGAGCAACATTTGGTTTTTAATCACACATTCCTTATCAGCAGAGGCCCAGGCATAGTGGAAGGGATCTATTATGTTTGTTGAACTTCTGAAATTAATCACAGACATGGGCCTTCAGAGCTGTAAATCTTAGGGAAACCCGCTTGGTTGGCCACTTAGCCTGGCCCTAATAGCCCTAGCCCAAACCCAGTCGCCCTTCAGAGACCAGCAGAATGTCTTAAGAAACCCTCATCTCACTTCTCAGTCACACACAGAAAGTGTATTTACACAAACGTTATACTGAAACGCGGAGAATATATCAGCAAACAAGAATTATGCAGGGTAAAAAAAAATCCGTTATGTAAAAATCAAGATGGCACACAAACATAAAAACAACTCCCAGATGTGACTTACTAGTATAATGCAGTATAAACCAGTGCTGTGTTCCAGTGATGGACGTCCCCAATTTGTTCAGCTCCCATTTATTCTTCTTTATGTGCTCATTTCTTTACCACAATTTTAGTCTATAATAAATACCATCAGGGTAAGACTTCGAATGGCATGACATGAAAAGTGATGAAAAACAGAATGCACGTGATGTGCCCAGTTTTGTTCGTAAGCCAATGAGGGGAGCGGAAAGGAGGTAGGGAGGCAGAACCAGTGGAAGCCAGTAAAGAGAGAGGCCAATGAGGTGCTGACAATGACGGACGACATGACCGACTGAGAAGCTCAAGTCAGCTGCAGGCGACAAGCAAAAGGGTGGATTTACAGAGTTACGGGAAAATCAGCAGGGCATGCACAGGTGAAAACATGTCATGTTTTTGAAGTTTATTTCCCCGTCTTGAGTGCATGAGTATTTATTTATTTTTTTGGGTCCCGTTTGAGGGAACTTGAGTGATAAATATTCTCTTTTTCCCTGGAATACGTTGACATCCAATAAAAATGTGTTAGCTCCATCGAATATAGATACCTACATATTCCATACCCAGACAAGCAGTCAGAGAGGTAAGAAACCTGGATAATGTGAAGAAAGAGGTCCTTTTTGGTTCTGACGAGAGGGAAGGCAGGGAACTCGCAGTCTGCCGCAACGGAAGCATGAAGTATTCTGTAATGGAGGGATACTCAAAGGGGCAGATTTACAAGACCCTTGCGACATCTTTACGACAATGTTGCATCACTTCTGTGCTGCAGCAGCGTAGTAAACAATGCACCAGATTTATGTGGAGCATCTAATGAGATGCGTCACGTTGTAAAGCCCTGTGCTACAGTATACCTGCGTCAGGTATAATGTATGCAGGGTGGGCGTTCCATCGCAAGAAATCCCGTATAAGTGACGCAGTGAATTCTACAAGAGTTTCCTGAGTCACTTTAGGTCCCCGCTACTTCAAAACCTTACGCCTGCTTGTAGCAGACGTAAGTGGTGATGCAGCACAATAAGTATAGGCCGACCCTGATCATTGCTAAAGTTGTGTTGCGCTTGCGACACGACTCCAGCAATGCGCTGCCCTCACAACATAAGATGCAACACACTTTTGACTATCCTTGCACCACTGTGCGTCGCATTGTAAATGCGGCACATTCGTGGTAGCGCAAGGGTATTCGTATGTGTCGCATCTTTACTGGCGCATTTCTGCCAATATGCAGGGATGCGCCAGAGCTTGTAAATCTGCCCCAAACTACGGCCCGGGCCACATGTTGCCCTCCTGACCCCTGGTGAACAGCAGCACTGAGCTGCTGTTCACTTAACAGACCAGGAAAATTCAGAAAGCTGCAAAACAAAAGGGCATTTTTGATTCACACATTTTACACATTAGCTAAAGTAACCACAAGGAAGAACAGAAAGTGCCCTAGACAACCTAACTTTAGGAAGACCTTTAGTTTTAAAGACACCCGGGTACTTGTCCAGATGTCTGCCTCCTCTGCAAGCTTCCGGGGAGGTGTTCTCTCAAAAACAGATTGTACAGCCCCTCATAATCTTTTACCTCACTGCCCTTGACCCAACCCTCTAAGGCCTTTCTGGCGTAATCAAGGAAGTCCACCCAGTTCTGAGTGCTCATCTTGTGGCTCCCCCTGAACTTCTATCGGTACCTTTCTGGGGTGAGCCCGAACTTCCTCAACAACGCCAGCTTCATGGTGGGGTAGTTTGTCTGTTCCTCTGGATCCAGGGCCAGCAAGGTGTCCCGACCAGCAGGAGGCATGTACTTGTACAAACTACCCCCCCAGTGCTTCTCCTGCACTCCATGAACCTTCAGCGAAACCTCATAAGCGGCCAGCCACTTAGCTACATCGTCCCCCTGACTGAAGCTCGCTATCAGGTCCTTTGGTATATAGGGTTTGGTCTCCCTGGCTGACTCCTTTGGTTCGCTGCCACCATTCCTACTAGGAGAGGACCCCCGTCGCAGACTTTGGAGCTCCAGTTCCTTCAGTCTAAACTCGTGGGCCATCCTCCTCTCCTCTTTCTCCTGCTCCAACTTAGCCAACTCCCACCTTAACTGTCTTTTCTCCCTCCTATCGGTGAGCTCGGCTTCCGTTAGGCTTCCCCCAGAGATGCTACTGCCCCTTCTGGAGTAGGACACTGGTCCGGTGAGTAAGTTTTCCCCCTCATGGCGAAATAACTCTTCTACCTCCCCCACCGTGTCCTGGTCGACCTCTTCATCCTCCTCCTTCTTTCCTTGGTGTGCCTCCACCCAAGCCCTAAGACTGGTCTGGAGCTCCCCCTTCCTGGCACCATGTTTGAAAAAGACCCCCATCTGTTGGCAGAACATTTTCAATTGTGACACGGAATAGACTTCCAGGTTTTCCACAGCGAACTCCATTGTGAGTCAGGCAAACCTGGATACACACCAGAAATTTCAGAGTTGCAAGGGCAACCTAAAGCCAACTCCACCCACCACCAGGAATAAATTTAGAAAAAACAAAAAGACTAATTGGGAGGGCCGCAAGGAGAAAACTCCTGGTGTAGGTTGGGTGTATTACGTCAAATTACTAGTAAGTAGCTGCAACCAAGTCCGTAATCCCACCGCTAGGCACCAATATGTTGGAATTAGGTAGCCTGGCCTAGGGCAAGACTAGCATATCAGAGGCACAGTGTAAAGGTTGCAGACCACCCAAAAGTAATTCACTCAAAAAGAAAACACTACACCAAAATTATGTGAAAATACGTTCTGCTTTATAAAAATAATATACTCTTTGTTGTCAGAAGTTTACAGTTTAGGACTTTACAGGAAAGTCTAGCATCAGAAATTGTTCTTCTTAAACTACCAGCAACTCTCTGCTTTCAGAAACGGACGCTGTGTGGACCCCGGGCTGCCCCTGAACCTACCTGCAGCAGCTGACTCTGGTGCCTTCGTCCTCCCGCCTCCCGCCGCCAACCCCTGCTCCATCTCTGGGTCTTGCAGCCGTGTGGAGTGCGGTAGAGGAGCAGCAAAACTACAATACCCAGCTGCCCTAGCGGCGCTAATCGCGCCAAACGCGCGCCAGGAGGCACTCAAATACAGAGTCACCCCGGTCGAGGGGGCGACTCTCTGCTTTCAGAAACGGACGCTGTGTGGACCCCGGGCTGCCCCTGAACCTACCTGCAGCAGCTGACTCTGGTGCCTTCGTCCTCCCGCCTCCCGCCGCCGACCCCTGCTCCATCTCTGGGTCTTGCAGCCGTGTGGAGTGCGGTAGAGGAGCAGCAAAACTACAATACCCAGCTGCCCTAGCGGCGCTAATCGCGCCAAACGCGCGCCAGGAGGCGCTCAAATACAGAGTCACCCCCGTCTCGCGGGACGCGAGCGGGACGCCGGGCTAAGCCCGGGCAAAGGGCGGGCCCTCTGTGGCCCTCTAGTGACCGAGGTAGGCCGGGCTGGGCCCGCTCTCTTATTTTTCATATTTCCACACTGCTATCATCTATTCGCTACTGTGTCCATCTGAGTGGGAGGATAACTTGATACAAGAACTGTGATAGCTACACTCCACCCTGGTCTTACCAGATCTGCCTGGGTCTGTCCTAATTCCAGACTTTTATTCGTTTATCATTGTTTTATCTCTATTTTTGTATTATTGCGGAAAATGTCTAAAACTCTACGATCAGGAAAGGTAGTGGGAGAAAAACCTGCCCGGAAACTAACTATCATTCGGACAAGAAACAAGTCAGTAAACAACCCACCTTTGAAAGGCCAATGTCAGTTATCTGAACTTTGGGACTTGTCTGGTATAAAAAAACCTCAAGGTGCTACTTTACATAATCCAGATACTAAAACCCTGGAAGTACGCTTACCAACTACCTCTGAGGTTCGATCTCCCCTGGGCCAGCAGGAGGCCCCCCAAACAATGGTAGGAGGGTCTCCCACCCGGGACCCTACAGATGGGAAGCCGAGGATTATAAGTGAGCCAGTGCACATACCATCGATCCCTCAGGTACCCCTGAATGTCAGGCCGGAGGATGACATGTCTGCATTATCCATTGATCTGGAACTTTGCGGTCGCTACGTAAGCCCTGATAAAGTGGAATCCCTGGAGCAATGTAAAGATCAGGGGGGCGCCACCCCATCAGGGTTAATGCTGTACAGTAGCACCCCGTCGCTAAACAGACATGAATTATCTGTTCTACTAAACTCCTCCAAGAGCCCTGACCTCAATCTCCTAGATAATATCCGGACTGCGGAAGCACGAGAAAAGCCGATCTCTGAGTCCATGATCGTGCTGGAACAACTTCTTGCTTCAATTTTGCAGCTTTTGGGGAAATTTGTTGGCAGTTCTGACTGTATCCTTGAATCAGTTACTCAAATCCTAAAGCTACTGCTGCAGAAAATGCCGGATTTGAGTAAGCCCTCCCCCCTCGAGCCTGGACTTTCTGTATTCGAGGGGAACGGTATTGCTAATAGAAGCGATCTAGTTAAGAACAATGAAGAGCCTGATATGGCCTCTCTTAAGGAGAAGCCTCATACTGCAGCATCAAACTGTATCAAGAATATAGTCCTGGAGATAGAGGAGGAGGATAAGATCTTGCCTGGCCCCAAAACGGCTCAGGAGTTATTTTCTATCTTTGTCCCGGATGGCGGAAAAGATCTCCCGGCCAATAAACTTGAGGACAATGAAGAAAAAAGAAAACATGGTAAACAAAAAAGTACCAAAGCCACTAAGAGGAAACCAATCCGAAAATATAGAAAGAAGAAGCAACGGAGGATCATCTTCCAAAAATGCACAGAGGCAAGGGAGAATGAAATAAGGAATGGGGAATCCCTATCTACTTCCTTAAAAGTGGACATGGATGTGAACTTAACCACTTCAACCTCAGTGGAGGAGGAAAATGAACAAGACAGCCTGCCTTCTCAGGAAGAGTTTCCACAAATTGGGGGCTCTCTCCCAGGCTCACCTTCTCGGAGTGCACTGGGAGGCCCAATTTCCTATCCATCCGGGAATTTAAACCCTTTTGCCCCCCCCTTTGTGGTAACAATTGACTCCGAAAATTCTTGTCCTCCGGCTCGACCTGTAAGTAGGCCAAAGGCCCCCGTGGATGTGCGTGTACTTGATTTTGTTCCATTATTTGACACTGACCTTTTGTTAAATAGAGCCTGGCTTCTTAAACGTTTCAGTGAAGTTGAATGTCTCTACCACATTCAGTCTAGAGACATAGAATTGGTGACTCTGCTGGGTGGAAGTCGGGTTTTGAGTATTCGGGTGAAATTTTATTCCCCCATTATAACAAATCTGATACTAGAGCAGGCTGAAAATTTTCAACGCTTGGGTATTGATATTCTCCCTATTTCCACCCTTGGCAAGCCAAATGCTTCTGATAAACAGGGGTTGAGGGGCGGTGAGCAAAACGGGGTTACCTCTCCTCTGAGAGACCTGAAAATCTGGGTATCCAGAGGAAAACGCTCTGTATCGCACGTGAAGCCTCTTCCACTTGTTGAGAATTCCACACTCAATGATGATAATAACCGGTGGAATTGGCTTCATAGTGCATTATCAACAAAAAATAAGGATAACCCCAAATTGTTCCAACATCTTTAACCCAGCCTTAAACATAATTTCCTGGAACGCGGCCGGTTTCCATAGCAGCCCGGAGAAAATGTCCCTTCTATCCACTCTGGAGGCTGATATATTGTGTATCCAGGAAACATGGTGCATAGATAGGTTAATGCCATTAAAAGATTACTATGTTTTGGAAATACCGGCTGCGCCCTCTAAGAAAGGGCATGCTAGGGGGGGCCTCGCCTGTTTACTGTCAAACAAGTTTCAATGGAGATTTTCCCATTACATTGATCCCAGTAGACTTTTCCACACAATTACTTTAGAAAATATATTTCTTGATAATGCAAAATACCCCATGGTAATTTTTAATGTGTATATTCCGCCTGAGGAATGTTTTAATGATAACTTGCAGCGGGTTCTCCAGTATATGGATAAGATAAAAAACTCACCTCCTTTTCCCGTAATTTTACTTATTGGTGATCTGAATTGTAAAGTATCAAATGCCAGTCTAAAACTCTTCAGGGATAAAGCGAAGGAGGAAGCACACTGCATCCCCCAGACACTTTTCCCTGCAGATCTAAAGACAAATAAAAGGGGGAAGATCTTGTTAAAAGAACTAGCAATCGGGGATGGTATTATCTTAAATGGAAGATTTCCATCTGACGTCCCCGCAAATTATGCCCACAAATCCCCCTTTGGGTCATCAATTTTGGACTATGCCATCGCCAGCTATAGTCTGTTTCCCCAGATTCTTGACTTACAGATCACCCCCACGACTCTGAGCGACCATAGTATATTATCAATATCAATCTCTCTAAATTCTTTGAATACGGCATCCTGGTCGCTAAATGGCAAGGAGGCTACCTTCCATTCAATAACTGGAAGATGCTTCTGGAATTATGCTGCCATTAATGGAGTGCAGGAGCTACTGACTGATACCCTTAAGGAAATAGAAGAGTGGAACGGAAATGAAATAGTTTGTTTTGAGGAATTCATGTTAAAGATTCTTTTGAATGCTAAAAAAATTGTCCCCCCTAGGAAAAAAGGAGAGGTAGTCCCTCCGTCTCTTCGTAACTTAAATAGGGAATTAAACAAACTGATCCGTGCACAGTACGTTGAAAGGGTACCAGAACGGGGGAAAATTATTGCTAGGTTAAGAAGAAAGAGAAGCAGACTTAAGCTAAAAATCAAAAGGGACAGGGAGGATGAAGTATGGATCAAACTAAGGGAATCAGCTGCATGTGGCAATATTAAAGACTTCTGGGCAATAATCGGGAAAGGATGTGGTACACGCCACGCCCCCACTCCCATAGCTATACCTGAGGATATATGGTCCTCTCATATTCGGGAATTATATGCAGGGAATGGGACCACAAGTGTGGATAACATCATGTTTGCTACCCCTGATGACTCGGTCTTCTTTCCCTCTGAGAAGGAAATCGAGTTGGCTATAAAAAATATGCGTTCCTCTGGGGCCATGGGACCGGATGAGCTTCCGATGACGGTCCTAAAACAGGACCCATTAACCTGGAGTAAAATCTTGTATCCCCTGTTTAGGGCTTGCCATCTCTCCAAACGTGTCCCGGCATCGTGGAGAGGAAGCATTTTGGTCCCTATCTTCAAGAAGGGGGCACGGGATAGACCCAGCAATTATCGCATGATTGCGCTCCTCGACTCCATCGGAAAGGTCTTTGCGAAATGCCTCCTGAGTTCTCTTTCGGATTGGGTGGAGGAGCGTAATATCTTGCCGTTGGAACAGACTGGCTTCCGAAGGGAACATGGCACTTTGGACAACCTGACTGCCCTTCAGGTCATTACTGATAAATATGTCCAGGTGAGAGGGGGTGTCGTATACGCCGCCTTTATTGATTTCTCCACAGCGTTCGATAAAGTAGATCGGGGAACGCTGTGGAGAAAACTGGCGTCACTGGGTGTCCCTACTCCCCTGTTGGAATTGGTGCGGGCTCTGCACACTGACACCTGGTGCAGGGTCTTAATGGGGGGTGAGAGGGGACTTTCGGCTAAAATACCATCTCAGAATGGCCTTAAACAGGGCTGCTTATTGGCGCCCCTGTTGTTTTCCCTTTATACTACTGACCTCCCTGCTGTTGTGTCCCACAGTGAGGGGATTGCACCGCTGATAGGAGGGGTGCCAATCGCCTGCCTGATGTATGCCGACGATGTGTTATTGCTTGACTTAACTCCCGTGGGTCTGGCAAATCGGCTTCAGGCTCTTCAGGACTTTGCTGGGGAGCATCATATGAAGATTAATATCAATAAAAGTAAGGTGATGTGTATAGCGGGCAGGAAGAAATGCCGCTCGTCAAATTTTGGTTGGGCTATTGGAGCACATAGACTGGAGGTCGTAACTTGTTACACATTTTTGGGGAAAATATTCTCGGCCAATATGAGCGAGAATCTCCATATAGAGCATTGCTCTCGCAAAGCTCTTGCCCATGGCAATGGGTTAAAGTCCCTATACCTGGCAACGGGGAAAAGACATTTCTCTAGCCTTCTCGAAGTATTTAGAGCTAAAATCCCCGCAACCATCTTGTATGGTATAGAAATAATAGAGATAAAACTTTGGGACTTTTGCCACAAGATCGAGGGAAAACTCCTAAGATCCCTCTCGACTTTAAACAATGCCTGTCCTCTGGCCGCCTGCAGGTTGGACTTTGGACTCAGGAGTGCCTGGGTTCAGGGTCTGTGTGCCTTAATAAGGTGGGTAGCCAGTTTGGCCAGAGCAAGAGAGGGAACCCTGCGAGTTTTACTCAAAAATGAACTTTTGGGCAATTTTAAGGAATTCTCCAAACTTGTTAGTAATTTTAGAAGGGCTGTGAAAATCCTTAGACTGGATGAAAGTGCGCTCTTCTCCTACTCCCCCATGCTGTTAAAGCAGGTCCTTAAGGAGGCTTCGTGGGAGTATTGTTTTTTATCCGATAAAAAAAAAATCGGAGATAAAAGGAATGTGGAGCCGCTCATCTTTTCCTATAGATTGAAACAGCCTCAACCGTATGCCCTGTGGAATCTACCACACGGGATTCGTAGGTTTTGGTTTTTATTACGCTACGACTTAATCCCCCTTAATGTGCTGCTGTCCAAATGGCATGGTACTTCACCGTTGTGCAATTTATGTAAGTTGAATAACCAGGACTGTATGCATGTACTTTTGATTTGTCCTATGTTACGTAGCTTGCGCAATCGATGGCTTAAAGTAATTTGTCTACGCCTCAGCATTGTCACTTTACAAGATTTTCTGTATGCACTTTATTGCCCACCGAATGAAATGTTTTGTGCTTATGTTTTTAACTTTTTTAAAGGATTTTTAGCTATTTATTAATGCTTCTGGAAGATTGTGCCGACCCGGCCTCGTGGGACTGAGGGTCTGTAGTGTTGCTATTACGGTTCGAATACTATGTTTTTATTACTCTTGCACTGGTGATGATTTATGTTGTTTTGTTTGTACATGTTTATGTGGCCCTCTTTGAGAGCCAAGACATAATAAATAAATTTGAAATTACCAGCAACTGTCAACTTGTCTTTAAAGCAGTTACTATATTCTTGAACTCTTCTCACACTTCCACACTCAGTATATACTGTACTTTAGGATCAGCAATTACTTTTGAAACTGCTAAGCAATTTATCAATTGAATTCTAAGGTGCATTACATTTGCCAGGTAATCAATAATGACTCTTTCAATTATATCACATCACCACATTAAGCAGGATTAACAGTATACCTCATTAAGCACTATACTTGTTTAACCTTTTGTAATTATGACTTCCTATGACTTTCCAAAGAGGCAATACCAGCACTTTACTTTAGATCAGATTCTAGCATTCCAGATTTGCAGATGTAATCCCCTCTGCCACATTTGAACCTTAACTCACTACCCACCTTAATTCATAGAAGAATTAATTAGCCTCCCTCTCCCCTAACTCTTGGCAGTGGAATTATCTTCTATGACTTTCATCAGCATTATTTTGAATCAGTTTAGCAGTGTACATTTGCTAGTTCTCTCCACCTTCAATGTCAGATTTCCACTGTTACTTCTTAAGATCAGAGGGACACTCCCCAGCACCAGCCTGGTCCAATCAGTCGGTTGCCTCTGCTCTTCTAAGAGACACCTCTCCTCTGGTAAATTCTCCCCCCCTCCCTTCTCAACCCTCCTTACTTCGTTTGGTGTGAGTGGGGGGTCCGGGCCCTCCAACCCGGGTCTCCGCCGATGTCAGGAGACAGGCCGAAGCTTCAGATTACTTTCAATTGACCCCGGGGCCTCTCGACCTCCCGCCTCGCTAATGTGGAGGCAAGGGATCAAATCGCCCGGTTTCCGCCGCTCTGGCAGCAGTACTCGCCACCAATGGACCGCCCCGCTTCCCTTCTCCACAGCGGAGCAGGGGGGTCCTCGCTGCAGTCGGTTCTCGCTCCAATGCGAGGCCTCGGTATCCGGCGGCGGCTCCTCTTGGTTTTCCCTCGCCGTCGGTTGTCTGAGGTTCTCCTCACCTCAGCAGGGCGCAACGCGCATGCGCGGGGAAATAGCGTCCCGCTTCCTGAGCCTGCTCCACCGCTCGGCGTCGGTAGTGGCTCTGCAGTGGGCCTGCTCGACCCTAGGCCCTTCCTGGGGATCAGTGCCTCCAACGCGTTTGCGCAGCAGTGCTGGCCACGGTCCCTGCCTCCTCTCACAACTGGACAGCGCCGACTCAGGAGCGCACACGAGACCCCAGGGGATCCGGCCCACGAAGAAACAAGGCAGCAGCAGAAAGGCAGCAAACCCCCTCACTCCACCGGGCAGGACCAGACACCGGTAAGGGGTAGGGACAGGGATCACCGCTTCAGGCAGGACAAGTCCCTGCGTCCACCACACAGAGAGGGGGCAGAGCTGGCTTAACACTTGTGGATCTCCCAGCCCCTCGTATTCTAGGCGGTTCTGCTAGCACTCTATACTGGACAGGGACAAGTGAAATAATAGAGGGGGGGACCCAGATCAGTTCACAGCGCAGGGCCACTTGCAGCTCCTCTGCCCACTGGGATTAACCCCTTCACTTGACTGGAGGCACCTTGCTGTCCAGGGTCAGCAGGATGAAACTAACACGGCTAGGACAACAGGCCTGGGGGAAAAATACCTAGACAGAGGGCAACCCTTGTAGAGTAAACCACCCTTCAGGATCCTACCCCTACCAGACCTCAACCTTCACTCCTGCTGTTCCTCACTGACAGACAAAATGGCTGCCCAGCATTCCGCCTTATATAGGCTGCCCTCTCAGTGGTCCAGAATGGACCAGAAGGTTCTAGAATGCCCTATTCTAGGCTATGGCCAAGTTCTGTGTGTGACAGTTGGGGCAGTTGGCGGCCACCATTTTAGGTGGTGCCAACTTTCCTGTCAGAACAGGCCTCTGGGCCTGAGGTAAAAGATCATGAGGGGGAGAAAGAACACCTATCCCCCTGGCCAAGACCTACAAAAAGTCAGTAGACAAAAAAAATTAACAAGGGTATGAGGGGCAAAAAGGGGACAAAATAAATAATAATTAGGAGGGACTTCGCCAAAAAGCCAGACAGGTCTAACATGCCCCAAACTACAACCCGGGCCACATGTTGCCCTCCTGACCTTTAATTGCAGCCCCCTGGTGAACAGCAGCACTGAGCTGCAGTTCATTTAACAGACCAGGAAAATTCAGAAAGCTGCAAAACAAAAGGGCATTTTTGATTCACACATTTTACACATTAGCTAAAGTAACCACAAGGAAGAACAGAAAGTGCCCTAGACAACCTAACTTTAGGAAGACCTTTAGTTTTAAAGACACCTTTAGTTTTAAGCTCTCTTTAAACAAGTGTATTTGATTAACATGCATGAGAGTATTAACTTAGTAAATCAAATTGTCACTTTATTGGGGGCATTTATTAGCAGTGATAGTTTTCAAACATGATCTTAGAAACATTTATGCTGCCCCCATTCTGAAAAGAATGCTATTAATGAACCAATTAAGCATGGGCGAATTTTGCGAATTGGCAATTTGTGAATTTGCGGATTTGCGAATTGGCAATCCGCAAAATTCACGAATTCCCGCAAATTTGCGGATTTTTTTATTTTTGCGTGTTCGCGGGTGTTCGCGAGGCGCTTTGCGTGTTCGCGGGTGTTCGCGAGGCGCTTTGCAATTTTGCGGGGTTTTTTTTTTTTGCCTGCTTAATCACTGCCACCTTGTTTTTTATGCCCATCTGCCCTCTGTACCACTTGTTTCTGTGCCCTTCTGCCCTCTGCCCCACTCATTTTTTGTCCCCTTCTGCCCTCTGTCCCACTTTTGTGCCCTTCTGCCCTCAGCCCCACTTAGAATGGCGCCGGCAAGCTGCCAGTGCTATTCTAAAATAGCTAGAAATAGCTTCAACAGGAAGCACTAATAGATAAAGTAAAGCAGGTGCTCCAATTGAAGGTCAAATTAAGTTACACAATCATTAATCACCCCAGGTTTGGGGATGATTAATGATTGTGTAACTGAATTTGAGCAGCACCTGCTTTACTTTATCTATTAGAGCTTCCTGTTGAAGCTGACTTTTGTAACTATTTTAGAATGGCTCTGGCAGCTTGCTGGCGCCATTCTAAAAGAGTTACAAAAGTCAGCTTGAACTTTTGACCCAATCCCCGTTCGCGGATTTCTGTTCGCAGATTTTGCGGGAAATTCACGAATCTCATGGATTGCGAATTTACCGAAAATCCGCGAAATCCGCGAGAGGACCGGATTTTTCGCCCATGCTTAGAACCAATATGGAATT